>NC_059072.1:201927090-202230840 GCF_020497125.1 Mauremys mutica | reverse complement strand
AGCTTTGGACATGGATACTACCTGGTCATCCAAATTAGTGAGGAGTTAAACAGGACCTTGATGTTTCACACTACTTCGACTAAGGGGGGCTGTTTGCCTTCAATGGAAGACAGAGACAATGTCTTGGCCAATTCTTCAATGCCTTTTCCCTGGGTTCAGCTTGAGCCATCTGCTCTTCATCCAAGAGCTTACTTCCTCTAGGCATTCTTGACATTTCAGTAGTATCAGTGATTGCATCAGTTGAGAATGAGATGTATGTGGAAGGGCATAGATCTGTTTCACAGGTTGTGGCTCTTGATATTTTTCAGGCTACTTGAGTTCAGTGGAGTGGATAATAGAATCTGGTCAGGGCTGAAATGTTCTGTCCCAGTTGACTTCTTCTGTATCAAATATTGCAGATAGATCCTCCCTGGCTGAAGAGACAGTTATGTTCTCTTAAGAGATTTCTTCTTCTTTCCCAGTCAGCAAGAAAGTTGAAGAAGCCTGAAGACAAGATCCTGAGACAGTGTCATCTGATTTGCAGACAGCTTTTTGTGCTACATACTACTTTTCCAGAGCTTTGATGGCTTGGTCTGATGAATCTAAAAAATAGAATTCATACTGAAAAACACATCTTCAGTCCATGCTCTTTTTGGTAGAGGCCTATATGGAAGTAAAGTGCTTTGCTGTAACAGCCGTGGCCTCAAACCCTGTTGCCAAATATCGTATTTGGTTTTCCTTTGGACTGCAGTTAATGATTCTAAGCAGATCCTCTCGCCTGAAAAGTTGACTCGTTCTCACCAGTCAAGTGAAGCAATGGAGAAAAGGAGCGGATAGTGTGAACAAGATCAGACATTCCTTTCCTTCCCATTCCATTCAAATCCAAGGATTCATGCCTCGTGTTTGCCAATAGCAACATGTCTGATTCTGGCTATGGAGGAGGCAAATTCTGAAATGGGGTAGAAATAAAGTCCACAGTGCCCTCAGGGAGGCTCCACTCCCAACTCCCATCAACTTTTTCTATGAGACACATGAGTGATCTCTGACCAGGCCTGAAGTTACAGGAATGTTTTTCCCATTTTATTCCTAAATGGTGCAATTTCACTAGCAATAAATGAGTCCCAGAATGGATTCACTTTCCAAAAGCATTTTTCATGTAGTGCCCAGTTCCCAAACTTTCTTCAAAACATTTCTTTCTTCAGGAGATCTCCCACATTTTCTGTCTTATGCTATAAAACCCATTTCAGAACCAGAGACATGTGGTGACATGACAGTGAAGATCAATCTTCAAGCACCTCCTTCAGGAGCTGGGTGCCACAGTGAGTCGCAAGTGAATAATCCTGTGATGTCTCTGGGATCGCTAAAGCTTCTGATCCTACCTGTCTTTCCCTATCTTTTTTTCTTCACTGTTTTCCATTAGAGGAGATATTCCATAGAAGAATGCAAAACTTCCTTTCTCCCAGTAATGTCTCTGCTAATCAGTCCTAACTGGTGGTTTCCAGTTTATCCATCTTACTGCAGGCTCCCATTACAGCTGGGTTTTTTTCTTTTAAGAGTGGTGTGTGCAGTTAAACACTGAGCAGAGAAATATTTAAAACCTATTTCACACAGGATAGGACTGAATTTTCAACTTATTTGATTTTATTTTTTTCATTTAACATTTCCTAAAGCCTTGGAAGTACCCTTCTTGTGAGTTGCGTGGCGGGAGAGGCCAGTATCCCCTATGTTCCTTTCAAAGCATTTGAGCTGCCCCCAGTTGTGTGGAAAGATGGTGCAACTCGCATCAGTGAAGACATTGCCTGAAGAAAATTAGTAATAAAGACTATTTCCCATTGACATCAATCCTAAAAATGTTGACATTTACTATCATTAACATAGCTAGTAAGGTGAATACTTTAAATATAGGTACATTTTTAAAAGGATGGCTTCCCTTTTGTATGGGTACAGTCATGCCTGTATTTTGGTTTCTGCAGTTGACTTGTAGGTGCAGATCTGAGTACTTCAACTTCTGTCTGATATGCTGGCACAATTTGAACCCACATTTTTGCACCTGCAACTAACTTTGCATAAACACTCATGTGAGTTGTGCCTGTAAAGGGAGGCCAAGTCTTGGCTTTTGTGAAAATTTACCCACTAAAGCAGTGGTTCTCAAACTTTTGTACTGGTGACCCCTTTCACACAGCAAGCCTCTGAGTGCGACCCCCCCCATATAAATTAAAAACACTCGTTTATATATTTAACACCATTATAAATGCTGGAGGCAAAGCAGGGTGTGGGGTGGAGGCTGACAGCTTATGACCCCCCATGTAATAACCTTGCGACCCCCTGAGGGGTCCCGATCCCCAGTTTGAGAACCCCTGCACTAAAGGCATTCTTAAAAAAAAAAAAAAACCATTCTGAAACTGGATAACATTCCTATTCAAATGTTCAAATTAAAAAAAAGTAGGTCTAAATGTCATGATAGTGTACCTTTTAAACATACTGCATGTTAAACCCAAAGATATATTTTTCTGTGTTTAGTAAACATACTGTATTTCATATTTTCAAAGTACATATCTTCCAAATGCTATGCAGCTTATTATTTTTAAGATAACACTCACCTTCATAACTCTGTGCAAGATTATGACGTGCAATATTTATTGGTTGATCGGGAAGATTTTTAGATGGCGACTGGCTGGTAGGTACTAAAGAGTTGGCATAATGCCATTGGCGCTCCCCACTCGTCTGCAACGTACTCAAGAAAAAACGAGCCACTTCACAAGGTGATCCTTGAGACTGCCCAAATTTAGAAGTAAGCATTTGTTTTTTGCTACTGAAGACATGAGAATCTACAGGGAAGTGTCCATAATGGTAAGAGAAAGGCAAACTATATGAGGGGGCATATAAAAGTTCACTGTTTTCTGAATGGAAGTTCTGTTCTTGGACGGTGCCAGCATTCACTGTAGGGCTGGATCTCCAGCTTCCAACCTGGCCGCATTCCAGTTTGTCTGTTTGGAATGAGCTGTATTGCTGAAAAATAAAGAAAAGTATATCCATGTTCACACCAGTGTAGTTGCCTCCAGCCATGCCACCTGGAACTGTGACCGCATTAAATCTCATAAACTAAGTAGGACTGGGGTAGATCAAAACTTGGACTGGGAAGTTGCAGGGGGAAATGGTGTCGGTGACTCAGTAGATGGCATTCTTCCCTGTAAGTCAGTAGTGAGTAAATGTCCCCCATAAAGGTACTGTATTAGTGGCTACGACAAGGCTGCTGACCACTTTTCATTAAAAATCCCATGTGTCTTTTCACCAGAGTTGGGGCATTAATCCTAGTGTTCAGTCAGAAATCTTATTTGGATAACTGAGCCTATCTAAAATTTCCCCTGTGTTTTTAACTGGAGAGAGTTATGGACATGGCGTGAGGAATATTGTAAACCAAATGCTGCACTCCATCCAAGAGATGGCTGCATTTCAAAGGCAGGTTTGCAACTCTTTCGCGACCCCTCAGGATGTGAGCTGCTATGTAAATATCATACAGTATTGTTAGGTCACTGAATAAAGACTGTAGCAAAACACTATTTTGATGCAACAGAACAATAATTTCAGTACAACCTCAGTTATCCTCAATGTTAAGGAATAATTTTGGATAGTTAAAGTTTTTGGTCAATAGTTGTACGTAAACGTCAGAGGATATAATCCTGTTTTGAAGAATAGGAAATCTTTGTTAAATGACACGCTTATGTTAAAAAGATTTATTTATTAATATGGGAAGCTTTGGAATGGTGGCAAGTCCAGATCTAACCTCTATGAGTCAGTTAAACACCACAACACACACTTCCTCCAAATGTCTGACTGGCTCCCACTGTTCAATAAAGTACGTGTGCTAGTTTTTCCCCATTCCTGATCAATAATAATATCCAGCTTTTATCATCTGTAGATCTCAAAGTGCTTTTACAAAGAAGATCAATAGTCTTATCCCCCATTTTACAAATTGGGAAACTGAAGCACTAAGAGGCTAAGTGACTTGCCCAAGGTGACCCAGCAGGGCAGGAATTGATCCCAGGTCAGCATCCTATCCACTAGGCTACCTTCTGCTGCCTGAGGAAGTTGCCAGCATTCATTTGGAGCCAGACCTTAGTTAGCAAAAATTGGTATATTTTTACACCAGCTCAAATTAAACATACAGCATCTGCTCTCTGTGTTACACTGTTCCTTTTGCTTAAAAAAATCCCCAACCTTAGTTTTTCTAACTAATCTGAATACCTAAAATCCAAAAGCTTTTGAGTTCTGACTGATAACCTGATAATCCTTAAACCTCTTCTTCCCACATGCTGTGCCTTCTCCATTTCTGCTGTCATTTACATGAGATGGCATTCTCGTGCCCCCAAGAAAGGACAAGGCTCGTGTTAACTTTGAATTTCAAGGGAGTTTTTTGTCAGCATTATACTAGCAGCAAATTAATCTCATGATGACCAAGCTACTCCCACAAATGCCCTGTTTACTTGTAGTTGGGTATTACTGAAAGAGTTACCTGTTGCGGGTAAGGAGTCATTCTGAGTTTTGTCTTCATTTTATTACTTTTGGGTTTTGCTACTCTCCTTGTTTCTTGTGAGGTAGACATTGAGTTTCTGCAAGAAAACTGTGACTTAGAAATGGTAACCTGGTCCAGTGATAATTGAAGTTCCTTGTACTCAATATCTCTGCAAAAGAATCATTGTGACAGGTTAAATACTTTAATGCACTGCACAGATGAAACGTACATTTTTAAATGGTTTAGTTTCACAATGTTTTCATTACTATCCACCCAAGATATTCATTTGGTCTGCAGTGGTGGGTGGGGAACGTGAGAGAGGGAGATAAATCATAGGGCCTGAACCTATTCCCACAGCAATAGATTGCAAAAATTCCATCAGGAACAGGGTTACAAACTTGGTATTAAACATCCCTAAAGTCTGAACTTAAGCTCTCTTAACTCTTTTTTTTTTTTTTTTAAAGCCATCCTTGTGGCACTTTGCCTTGGGGACCACAGACAATGCTGGTGTGGAGCTGATCTAACAGCAGGGCAAAGATCAGTTCAGTGTCCTCCTATCTTCCTCAAGCATGAGTTCGTCTTTTCCCTGACACATTTGAAAATTGACACAGGAAAGGGAACCCAGGTCATTCTTCTGCCAGTCTGATATGCTACAACCACACCACAGAATCAGCCAGGAGGGTTTAATTTCATGGAGATGTCTATCTTGTCTCAGATGTATCTGTTCAATAGATACAGCAGATTTTTTTAGACAGTATTTTATAGATAATTGTGTACAAAAAAAAAAGGATATTTAAGACTAAGCTGCGGTGCTTCAGTGTTGTTTGGTGTGTTGGTTTATTTTTCCATTTATTGCTGCAGCTCTGATTTTAAAAAAATAATCCATTCCTTTTGGACTTAACAAAAATTTCAGTGGAGGGAAGTGAGAGGATGTAGCAGGAGAGCTGAAAATCAGCAATATGAAAACATACAGTATAAAGATTGAACTTCACAGGGAATGACAGTGTTTTCAGTAAGTTCTACAGCAGACAGGTGAAAGAATAACTAAACAAAACCTTTTCCCTCTCTTCTGTAGCTAGGAGTCATTTCTGTCTGAGAAAATGACAGAACTAAATTCTGCCCACAGATGTGCACAGGCTTTGTGGCAGTTACTTGAAAATACAAGAAAAGAGTTGAGCCCTAACTAGCCGTGCAACCTCAGGCAAGTTACTTAATTTCTCTGTGCCTCAGTTTCCTGCCTGTAAAATGGGCATAATACTTCCTTTCTCCCACCCTTTGTCTGTCTTGGCTAGTTAGACTGTAAACTCATCAGGTCAGAAACTTTGCCTAGCATACAGGGGCTCTGATCTCAAGTACAGCCTCTGGGCTCCACTGTAACCCAAATAATTACCAGTAATGTGACATGTTCACCACAAAATCTTTGGAATCCTTCAGAATGCAAGGTAATAGTGTGTAAATGTAATCAGAGTAGATACACACTCATTTTACCCAATATGCCATATATACAAACACTTACTGTAAGTAAAAGAGGGAGCTGGTGGGGAAAGATAAATTGCTGTAGATTGTATATATACAAGATGATACCAGAGGAGATTAATACAATAAGACTGGATAAAGGATTGGATTAGTAATCCATCAAGTACTGATAAGTCTTTTAATGATACAAAATATTTTGACTTACGTAAGGACATAATTGACACTCACTATGCAGTGAGGCCGAGATGAACGGCTGTTATGCACGATGGTAGCATAGCTCTGTACCCAAACCCAGCCTCCGTGCTTGGACAGTAGTCGATAGTACTTGGTTGTGACTTGGCCTTTCACCAACACTGTGAACGTAATGCAAAGAGTATTTCACATTCCTTGACCTTGTGACCAGCTCCTACAGTGATTTATTTGTAAAGAGGAAACTTGCCCCCTATAAACTCTGAACTTCCCTGCAAAGACCACACTCCCCTATCTAGTTTCTCTGGGTTTTGCATAAATGTGTACAAATATCTTATTACAGACTATTTACCTTCATCTGCCCTTCATCCCCCAATTTATTCTGCACTCATACCATAACAAAGTCGTTATTTATGGAAGTGCAATAACCACCCCCACCTTTGGACTGCATTTTTTAAAAGGTTTGATAAGTAGAAGGATCCTAAAATATTTGGAAACAGCGAGAGAACTGCTTTTATTTTAATTTTACCAAAGTATTTGGAAGGATTTGCAATTGATTGATTGAAACACGACTGAGCATTTGTAATGCATTTTTGGCTGCATTTCTTTTTCCCCTCTGGAAAGTAAACTTTGTATTTTGAAGACTGGGCTTATTTTTTTAACATGACAAATTTAAAATACAGTTCTTTGGTTCTTCTCTTAAACATACAAATAAAGAGCAGTCTCAGGAAGCAAATCAGTTACTGAAGAGTTTTTACTGGAGGTGCAAATCCTCTAAACACCCTGCTTGGTTTCTCTGTGAAGAGGTATGCTAAAATTAGAGCTGGGGACAATCTCCAAGTATTTAGTCTGGTTCCCTCTCCCCAGATCTCTCTGGTTCAGTGCCAGAGATTTAACTAATGCTTCACAACAAAGCCTTAACTCCAGCTCTGGAACATTCTTGCATGACCCTGAAGGCCTTATTGGGAAGCTCCACCTTGCTCCTTTTCCACACAACTAAATTTGTTTTACGTTGAGAGAAAAAAAGGCAGTATGAGAGGTTCAAATGCTCCGGTTTAGCCAATAGCAGCAGCTCTCAGTAGGTTTGTATGACACACTATGAAGAAATAGAGATTCTCTCTTACTCTCAAATGGCCTGATTCTACATTCCATTGAACTGGATGGTAAAGCTCCCAGATGGAACTAGGCTGATTTTCAATGCAGGATCAGGCCAAGCAGTGGGCCAGACAAGCAATAATTTTCTGCTTTAAGCCAGTGGTAGTGAAGAAAATGACCACGTGAAATAAAACTTTTGGGCTCATCTGATTACTAGTATTCACAGGGGGTTATTTTGATGGAGATACATCCAATAGTAGGGGGTGGAAGAGAAGAGCACCCAATAATACTTTTCTTTACCATTTGGTAGTTAATGACATGGTTTTCAGTCTTTGGACTAATTATGTTTTTGTAATTCTGACAGTGATCAGATGCCACAGTGATGTGCATGTTGTAAATACCTGGTTAGGGAGACAGACATACTAGATTTAAGCTAAAACTTTGGGTTAAATGAGTCATGGATGGATTAGAACATTTGTTCTTGGTACTACCCCCCTGAAGTTTCAGAATGCTAGTATCTACAGTATGCGGGTCATCTCACATTAGTTCCTCTCATTTCCATCTACACAGGTGCTAACTCATTAAGCTTTTCTTCAAATCCAATCTATCTTGCCGGCGTTTCTCAGGAAATACCCTCAAAGAATTACTCTTGCAAGAACTTTCTGGCTATGGAGTCAGCTCCTCCTCCACTAATAGACACAGTCCATGTTCATTCTGAAGATACCAAGGTAAACGGCAGCATCCTTTGAGAGGGCGACCAGGAATCCATCATGGTAGATGCCAAGCTGTTTGCTTCTTTTACCTCAGAGTCCCTTTTTAATCATCTGGCTTCTTTTATACCATGTTGGGTTGTCCTATTTCTCTAAAACATATATTAACCATAAGCTCCGTACATTAATTCAGAGGTTAGGGTCTTGGACAAAACAAAGGAGCCCATCTTCAATTTGCTGTTTTAGGATTTAGTGTCATAGCTTCGATTAATGCTAGTCTACATCTGTGATGTTACTAATCACAGTTGTCCAGTTAAATCTCTGTGCATCATGCTTTCATGTTTACCTGTACTCTAAAGAACCCAAAACCTCACAAATGGCACTCCCATTTTGGCTTTGATCTTCTGAGAGAGAGAGAGAGAGCTTTTCAGTGGGCTCTAAGTTTTCCAAAAGCAACTTCCTCTACCTCAGGGGATGTCTACACTTCCAGCTGCGGGAGCGAGTCTCAGCTCGAGGAGAGATATTCTTGCTAGCTCTCATCAAGCTAACATGCTAAAAATAAAAAGTAGCCACAGAAACAGGAGGGGCTAGCCACGCCAAGTACATGTCCATCACAGTCACTAAGCATGTCCTCAAGGTATCTAGCCCCTCCTGCCACTCTCATCATCGCAGCTACACTATATTTAGTGCACTAGCTTGATCAGAGCTAGCACAGATATGTCTCCTCAAGCTGGGAATAACATTCCCAGCTCAAAGTGTAGTCATACCCTTAGTCTAATTCTCAGGTTTCTCTTACCCCGAATTCAAATTATTCCAAAACATAAATTAACACTAGTAGAGCACCTTCTGTTCTATGTATCCACAGCACCATTCTTCTTTGTGCGCCAGGAGTTGTTCTGGGCTCCACCCTTGTCAGATGCCTTCTCATTTTCCTAATTCCTGTTTTAGGTCCTCTGTTAAGACAATGTTTTAAAGGTTGCAAAGGAATTGAGGACTAAATATAGTACTCCAGCTTCACTTCCCAAGTATATATGAACAGTGTGTCTCCTGTGTTCTTCTTTTTGGCAGTCTTTGAGGAAAGCATGTCATTGGACAAAGGATAGTGGCCACAATTCTAATACAGAATGTTAGATCAGTTCGCAGTTGAGGGCATTAAATTGCCCTGCGAGCTGCTGACTGAGAGACCTCAGCCACGTCTTTCTGGGAGAGAAGTGTCTATTACCAAGCCAACTTGGGCGGGCCCAAGTGACCCTCATTGCAATCAGTTGGATAGAATTTAGCAGCTTTTTACTCTTGGCTGTTCGATTTACAGCTTTCCTCTACCATTTGTGAATGGCTGTTTCTCTGTTGTGGTTCCCTGCCTGGTAGAGTGCAGGCTGAAAACACTGGCTTAGTTGGCCTGACTATTTTAAAAGGCTCCATAGGTTTCACTGGAATGCATCATTCACCAGCCTGTGCTCAGGACCACAACTTTGCAGGGAAATTGGCCTTGCAGTCCTACACTTGCAACAGTAATTGTCTAAGCTTCCCCAGATCACACCACTTGCCAATCCACTGGATTCCCTACAACTGCATGATCAGTGGATGGTGCCCTGACAGAATAGCAGCCCTTAAAAGTTCCGTAGCTGCCTGAAAGACCAGTGGTGCTTTGCTGAAAGTCTTGAGCATTACACTGGGAGACAACAGGCTCAAGGTGGTGCAGAGTTTAACCTGCACCTCCTCCATTATACTGGTCATTGTGCCTGTGAGGTTCCATTCCAGGGAGCAGCTGGGGCCTGTACTTTGTCTGCCCTGGCATATGGAGCCAGTTCCCGGACAAACTGGCAGCAATTTGTGCAGCAGAAACAATGGGATAACATCATCTTTGGTGCATTGAACCCTCCCTACAAAGGAAGCGGGCTCATGAGAAAAGACACAGCTGAGGCTAGGAGTATTTTGTTTGCATTATAATGGCTTCACTTGTCCTGTTTTGTAGATTGTCAGCTCCTTAGGCAGAGACCCATTAGCTGAGTGGCAAACTTCCTCTGTTGTACAGTAATTTCTTGCACATCGATGGCATTATAGAAATAAATAAACCCTCTGAAATGTCAACATATTTTTCTTCAACCTGGAAGCTACCAAATGTTTCAAAACAGGAAATTATTTTTTATATCAGCACATCTTCAGCAAACTACTCACATCTACTACTCTTCCTGTTCTTATTACACCCATTATACTTTTAGTTTTGTTGTTTCCTTCATGGCTCTCTCTAACTGTTATATAGTTTTTTTTAATGTCTTATCATTTTTTAGTTTATTTTGGAAGAGCAATTGCTAATCTCAGTATAGGGTTTTGGTTTTTTAATTCTCTAATCAGGTGTAAGATTTTTCTCCCCAGATTAACATCAGGTGATACTTAATCATCAGACTGTTTCATAGAATGCTAAATTGTGTACATTCAGACCTGTCAACCTCCTGCTCGTCAGATGTTTGCTGATGGATGGTGGGGGAGTTTTCTGTGCCTCCCGAGAGCACTGTTATGTTTGTACATTTTACATCTGTTTTCATCATTCTTATTACTCACTATTCATGCCATGCTTTTTTACTGTTCCTAGTGTTCCCAAGTATTTTGACTTTTTCTCCCTCTTCTTGGCCCTTGGTTACTTTAACTTGTAAGACCTTTCAAATTAGATCTGTCTCTCTTATATTTCTTCTGTTTCTAAACTTAGTAATTCTTTATCTTTATAGTTCAGTTATAGCATCCAGATCAGTATTTTTAACTAAGTAGCTTAGTCATATCACTGTATTTTAGAATTCCACTCAACTCCTATTTACAAAACTGGACCAAAGTATCAGCTATTGCCTTCCATTGCCAGCACGAGTTCTGATGCTATGGGTTCTGATGTTCATGACTGTGTTGTAAAGGTGAGATACTGTTTTTCAGAAGATGATCATGGCTTTATCAGAATTCTTTATACTGTTTGACATAGTTATATCAAATAATATCAGAAGGGAAAAATGAGCATTGGCTTGTGCAGGTGAGCAGTCACATGCCATAGAAGGGAACTAGGGATATAAGCAGTTTTTGATCTTTCATAAAAGAGGAGACTTAAAAATAAGAGCCAGTAGGAAATAATGTGATTTAGCAGGCCTGAGTTTCCACTAATTCTTTGGCAAATGCCAAAATATTTAGAGTCAATTTCTGCCTTCCTTTGCGTAACTCCCATTGGAGTCAATAGAATTTGATATTTAGTCATTCACTACTGACTTGTTCTAAGTACAGGAAGGTCATCTTCCTATATAGTTCTTATATATATTCCAGATCTTCATTAACATCACACAGTAACATAAGGGATTGACTCTTCTTCAGAGAGGGTCAAGGACGGTTTCTTTCTGGTTGTTTTAAGCCAATGGTGGCAATCTGGAAACCAATTAATTAGTGAAGGTTTTGGTTTCTTTTGTCTTTTATTTTGGATTGTTTGTTTACATAATTAGTGGATGTGGTGAGAGTTGGGCTGTGCAAGTCTGAGCCATTATCAGAAATGTTTTCTATTCCCCCAATTTGCTTCTGGAAAAATAAATAAAGCAAGCTACTGTGTTAATATTTCAGTGAATAAACTAAATCCAGATGTTTGAAGAGGTGATCAATTCCCCTCTTGGCAATGGGGAATTACTAATCATGTATCTCTTTCTCCTGACACACTGCTTTCAGAACTCATCCACATGCTACTAAGGAACATGCATCTCAGAATTTTTTTTGTTTTACATCCAACATTTCAAACACACACTGGTAATAATCAGTGTGCTTTGAAAAAACCATGGAACTGTTGCATAACTTTTTTTTTTTCCAAACTAACAACATTGAGAGAGATTTTTTCGAAAAGGATTCAGCGCACACAATCAGGGGCAGATTTTCAAAACAGCTCTGCTCCCATTTGGGCAGCAAAATTAGTAGTCAAATATATTTTTAAAAGAACATAGTATGTTGGGTGATGAGCTCATTTGAAAATCAGACCATTTAATTGCTACCTGAATGGGAGCCGAGTACTTTTGAAAATCTGGTCTCAATTATGGGATCTGAGCACTTGAGATCTGCCCCTTTTGGGGTTTATTTTCCTTCCACCACAGTGTGGTGTCTGCAGAACTCCTGACCTTACTGAATAAGCTGAAGATTTTGAGCTAATCCCTTTATGCCAATTACTTACAGAGATGGTGAGCATAGCGTAAATGGAAGACATCGCAGCCATGGACATGGTGGTAGAGGGTCTTCTCTATCAAGTCTTGGGGCTCATATCCAGTTAAATCGGTCACCCTAGAACAGGAAGGCTGACGGATAAGCAGTATCTCTAGAAATATTTAATTTCATTAAACTAATATTGATTTTGCCACCTAATCAAGTGCTAAAAGGCTGTAGAGAAATCATGGTTTGGAAACAGAACAATGATCTTTACAAGAAATTAAAACTTTAGTACGCCCGCCACATACAGGGTGCAGTAATGTTGTACACAAAGAAGTGTCCTAGATACAGTCGAGGAGGATCTGTTAACTTATTTCAGCATTAGATTTTTACTTAGTAGCTGCAAAGTTGCTACTAATAAGATAAACTAACATGAATGATCCTTTGCACAAAGATCCAGTTGATGAGCTGTTCATGGAAGTGTAAAGTAACCCCCGCTTTTTTCTTAAAAACGCTATTGACAAATTGTACGCCTTTGCAGATATATGAGCATAGCAAGATTAATTAGTCTACAGTGGCCGTTCTCACAGTCTATAAATACATTCAAACTAATAGCCTAAAGGAAGGCACAGAATTATTCCGTTTTGGAAGATGGAAGGACAAGAAATAATAGCAATGCCTGGAAGCTAAAGAAGGAAAAGGAAAGCTTAAGTTAGACATGATGCAAAAGTTTCTTAACATTAAGAGCAATAGGATGGGAACTGAGTGGAACAAAGTTAAAGCACGATCACTGCAGGCAGCCTGGGAATGAGTTAGTGAATACATAAGAATTGCCATATGGAATCAAAGCTGAGATCTATCTAGTCCAGTATGCTGACAGCAGCCAGTATCAGCCACTTCAAGGAAGGTGCAAGAAACTCTGTGGTAGGCCCTTATAGGAATAGTCCCACGCAATACAATAGAGATCAAACTACATGACCCAAGTGGTCTTTCCTGTCCTTGCTACTTGATAGCAAAAGATACTCTAAATTACATCAAGGAATTTAACCACAGTCAGCTTTGTTTGTTTATCTATGTGTTGGTGGCATTTACACTCCCATGGTCTTTCTCCATCTCTAACGGCAGAGCAGAGGTACTTCACTCAGTTTCAGGATAACATAGCAATCCTGTAAAATGAATACAAGAGGCGTTGCACACTGTAATCAGGTCTTGCAAATAACCTGAACTCCACTTTTTGATCATCATACCTTTTGTTTTCTCTTTCCTTAGAGCTTCATGCACTGCTTGGCCCTGCAGAGAAGCAGGTCTTTACATACACTTTTATACTGACATCAGTTGGAGGGAAAAGGTGCTTCGTTAATTTTCTGGGAGTGGGGGGGGGGGGAGGTAGGAGAAGCGAAAGGAGGAGGAAGAAAGAAGGCTCCTCTAGTGACCTTTCCCCTACACACGCATTAATCCCTCCCTAAAGATCCCTCACCATGGCAACCTTTCCTTCATCAGGAAAGGATTTAGATGCATTTTCCTTAGGGGCTGTCGGTGATGTTTTTGTACACCAACATGAGGTGGAGGTCACTTGAGGGTAAAATGAAGAGCTTCCTCCCACTGCAAGGTGTGTGTTGGGGTGGGAGCAGGGTGAGGAGTTGGATGTGACCTTCACAGCACCCCCACTCTCTCCTGGGTCACAAAACTCAGGACCCAAATTCTGCCTTGTGCGCAGTGGTGCTATGACCAAGTGGGAAACATTGGTTTATTTTTCATGAATATGGTGCATACCCGTGTGTGGTTGTTTGATGGGTTACTTGCTATGGAGTTAGATCAAAAGGGTTTGTTAAGGAAACCAAGCAGGAAAGGTAAACCAATGGCCTACATAAGGAGCATCCCAACAAACACAATGCCAGGTTTATAGCTAGGAAGAGGGGACTACTCAAGCAGTCCTGATTAGATAGCTGTTTTGCAAGGCTGAGGAGAGAGAGGTCAAAGGGAACACTAAGACATTAGAGCAGTGGCTCTCAACTTTCCAGACTACTGTACCCCTTTCAGGAGTCTGATTTGTCTTACATACTCCCAAGTTTCACTTCACTTAAAAACTATGTGCTTACAAAAATCAGTCATAAGAATACAAAAGTGTCACAGCACACAATTACTGAAAAAATGCTTACTTTCTCATTTTTAACCATATAATTATTTTTAAAAAACCAATTGGGATATAAATATTGTACTTACCTTTCAGTGTATAGTCTATAGAGCAGTATAAACAAGCCATTGCCTGTATGAAATTTTAGTTTGTACTGACTTTTCTAGTGTTTTTCATGTAGCCTGTTGTAAAACTCGGCAAATAGCTAAATGACCTGATGTACCCCCTGGAAGACTTCTGCGTACCCCCAGTGGTACACATACTCCTGGTTGAGAACCACTGCATTAGAGGACTCTGGGCCTAGAAAAGGATGAGGGTTGATTGAGTGGCCTGGTGGCTGCCCAGGGTATCCGTAAAAGCTGACAGGTTGACAAGGAAAAAAGAGACAGGGACAGCCTATGTGTTCAGAACAGTTTGTTTCTCTCAGCAAGAGCTGGGTTGTTAGCTGGGCGGAGGGGGAATAACAAAAGCTGGCAAGGTAAGATTAAGATGTACCAGACCCAGAGGTATAGGACTTCAATTGGTTTTTATCCTTTGCTCTATGGCAGGGGTGGCCAACCTGAGCCTGAGAAGGAGCCAGAATTTACCAATGCACATTGCCAAAGAGCCACAGTAATACATCAGCAGCTCCCCCTGCCAGCTCCCAGCACCTCCTGCCCACTGGCAGCCCCACCAATTAGCACTTCCCCCTCCCTCCCCGCACCTCCCGATCAGCTGTTTCGTGACATGCAGGAGGCTCTGGGGGAAAGGGGGAGGAGCGAGGGCATGGCAGGCTCAGAGGAAGGGGTGGAGTGGGGGCAGGGCCTGTGGCAGAGCAGTGAGCACCCCCCAGCACATTGGAAAGTTGGCATCTGTAGCTCCAGCCCCAGAGTCGGTGCCTATACAAGGAGCCGCATATTAACTTCTGAAGAGCCGCATGTGGCTCCGGAGCCACAGGTTGGCTACCCTTGCTCTATGGGCTTTGTAGTTTTGGGGAAATGCATAAATAATCACAACTATCCATACACCTTGATGGGGATTAAATTATATGTTATTGCTCAGGAAAGAGACCTTTGAGTCCTCATCGATGGTTCTCTGAAAACACCTACTCAATGTGCAGTGGCAGATAAATAAAGCTATCAATATGTTAGGAGCCATGAGGAAAGGGATAGATAATAAAACAGAAAATATAATAATGCCACTATATACTTCCATGGTACGCCCACACTCTGAATACTGTGTGCAAGTCAGGTCACCCATCTCAAAGAAGAGATAGTAAGGCAATAAAAATGATTAGGGATATGGAACAGCTTCCATACGAGGGGAGATTAAAAAGACTGGGACTGTTCAGTTTAGACAAGAGATGGCTAAGGAAGAATATAATAATGGTCAATAAAATCATGAATGGTGAAGTCTATAAAATCATGAATGGTTTGGAGAAAGTGAATTAGGGAAATGTTATTTAGTCCTTTACATAACCCCTTCATATAGACATCACCCGATGAAATTAATAAGCAGCAGATTTAAAACAAACAAAAAGGAAGAACTTCGTCACACAACGCACAATCAACTTGTTGCCATGAGATACTGTAAAGGCCAAAATGATAACTGGATTCAACAAAGAATTATATAAGTTCATGGAGGATAGGGCCATCAATGGCTAGTAGCTGATGGTCAGGGACACAACTCCTTGCTCTGGGTGTCCCTAAACCTCCAACTGACAGAAGCTGGGACTTTGATGACAGGGGATGGATCATCTGAAATTGCCCTGTTCTGGGTGTTCTTAAACCTGCAACTGGCCACTGTTGGTAGACAGGATACTGGGCTAGACGGACCATTGGTCTGACCCAATATGGCCGTTCTTATGTTCTGAAGGCCCCATCTCAGTCATTTTAATCTGGTCACAGGTTCCAGCAGTGAAAGGGCTGAGAGGTGCCAAACTCAGCTGGGCCTGTCACATTAACACAGTTGAGAAACAGCCCCAGAGTGGCTGGACCACAAAGTTCCACCAAGGGTGAGGTGTACGAAGCCAGGCCTGTCACATAAGGGGTGCACTGGAGAGTGATTAAAAGGGGTCTAAGGCACAGTTCACCCTGTAACTGTGAGAGGTGCATTGAACTACTCCACCTTAAGCCCTGTTTAGATCTCATTTACATCAGTCACTCAGATCTCAGTGCCATTAAAATGGAGAGTGATTTCATGTGGCTTTCTTGCTTAACTAATGATCAAAGATGGGCTCAAATCAAAATCCTGGAGCTGAATATCTCCAGCTGTTGGATCTGTATCCCTAGTTTTGCAGCTACCCCTAGAATGGGCAAACAAACCCCTGATCTGAACACACTCAGAATTTGGAGAAGTTTGATTCTGGATCTGAGTTTTGCTGCCTTGTCTATTTCTATTCCAAACATCCCTGGTTTCCATCTTGGGATGTAAAAGGGACTCTGAGTGTGCGAACAAGTTAAACAGAAAGGGGAACAGAGCTGGCCAAAATTATCTCATCTCCCCTCCAGTGTCCCTTGAAATTGTGGGAATGCATGGATGCATACAAGTAAAGCAGCAGCCACAGATCACTTTTGTAGGCTGGAATTAACTCTTACACTAAACTATCAAAACTATTTCTCCTTAAAGCTGATATATTTAGTTGTTTTCTCCTATTACCATTTAGGGCATAATTATGCCCTTTCTGTGTGGGTACACTACAGGTGGGAGTCGGAGAGAGTGCAGGGGAATACCTTCCTGTCAGGAAGTAATGATAATCTGGACAGCTGGGCTGGGGAGTGCTAGGGGAAAGACACTGGCCAGCATTACCGACAATGCTTGATATTCCAGAAGTTCATCTTTGTGGGACAGGGGCAGGACCACACCTTTGTGCTTCCTGGCAAGTGTGGTGACAGTGCTGGCAGTATCTTTTTCAATGGTGTAACAGAAGCACAGTGAACAAAAGCTCCTATCAGCACCTCTGGATAGACTCTCATGCCTCCAGGCAATTCCACTTAGAATCACATGATGAGAATTCTTCCGTTATCTACCCTAATTAGGCCTCAACTTAAGTATTGTGGCCAATTCTTGGTGCACATTTCAGGAAAGATGTGGACAAACTGGAGAAAATCCAGAGACGAGCAACAAAAATTATTAGCAGTCTAGAAAACATGATTTATGAGGCAAGATTGAAAAATTGGGTTTAGTCTGGAGAAGACTGAGGGGGGACAACAGTTCTCAAGTACATAAAAGGTTGTTACAGGGAGGAGGGTGAAACACTGTTCTCCTTAATCTCTTAGGCTAGGACAAGAAGCAACGGGCTTAAATCGCAGGAAAGGCATTTTAGGTTGGACATTAGGAAAAACTTCCTAACTGTCAGGGTAGTTAAGCAGTGGAATAAATTGCCTGGGGAGGTTGTGGAATCTCTGTCATCAGAGATTTTTAAGAGCAGGTTAGACAAATACCTGTCAGGGATGGGTCTACAGAATACTTAGTCCTGCCATGAGTGCAGGGGACTAGACTAGAAGGCCTATTGAGGTCCCATTAGAGCACCTAATAGGTAATAATTGGAGATATACCAATCTCCTAGAACTGGAAGGGACCTTGAAAGGTCATCAAGTCCAGCCCCCTGCCTTCACTAGCAGGACCAATTTTTGGCCCAGATCCCTAAGTGGCCTCCTCCAGGATTGAACTCACAACCCTGGGTTTAGCAGGCCAATGCTCAAACCACTGAGTTATCCCTCCCCGCATAAATCCCCTCTTCCTCATCCTATCTTAGCTCTGCCATGTACAGGCATATTATTGAGCCTTAGGTTGTATCTACACTAGAAATGCTACAGCACCACCGCTTCAGCACTGCAGTTGCACCACTGTAGTATAGACACTTACTACAGTGATAGAAGGGGTTCTTCCATCACTGGAGTAAAACCATCTATCCGAGAGGCGGTAGTTAGGTCAATGTAAGACGACTTCTGGTGACCTAACAGTGTCCATACTGGGGCTTAGGTTGCTTAACTAGATCAGACATAATGCGAAATTTTTCACAGCCTTGAGCAACCATAGTTAACTCAACTTAACTTGATAGCGTAGCCCAGCTTTCAGTGCTTAGCAATATTGGATGCATTGCATTAAACATGCCAAAAAAGAGAGAGGATTCCTAAAACAAATTGTAACTTGCATTTCAGCACAGGGCCTCATTGAGCTTAGCCTGGAAAGACAGCATGCTTTTGAGTGTTTAAATTGCCCTGCAAAACTTCTCCAATGTATTGGTCATGGACTTTTTTACCATTATGTATGAATATCATTTCTTTTCCTTGAAACTCTAGCATGTCATGGAAGTCACCAAGTAGGTCAAATCTTGTTTCACAGTCCTAGTACTGTGGGGTGGGGTTTTTTTGGGGAGGTGGGGCAGGCGTGAGTTAGAATTATCTGCCTGTTGGTAGTCAAACCTGTAAGACTGAAAATTTGCTGGAAAGTTCTTCCCTTGGGACATCTAAAAATGGACTATACAGATCAAAGTATATTGTAAGGCATAATTATATGTTGAAAAGAGATTAGTCACTTCATGTGTCTCTTTGAGCTCAGATTTGTGCTTTTCCATTGCCCATGTGGGAGTTCTTTCAGGCATCCACATGGGTTGTATCGGTAGAGTGTGCTGAGATGGTTCTATTGCCTATTTCACATAAATCCAGGCAGAGCTTGTGCACTAGGCAATCTTGCAAGCTGTCCCAATAGTTATTTTTCTGAAGAGATTTAATGTCTTGGGTTTTTTTTTAAATGGCCATTTGACTTAACTCACTCGTATCTTTTCATAAACCCATAATGTAGGCAAGGTTAGGGACATTAGATAGGTAGGCTGGTCTCACAGCTAAGGCACTGAACTAGGACTTGGGAGACTGGGTTCCCATGGATTTCCTGTGTTACCTCGGTCAAGTCACCTAATCTCTCTGTGACTCAGTTCTCTACCTGTAAAACAGGCACAATAATGCTTCCTTTCTCCCACCTTTTATCTGTCCTGCCTGTTAACATGGTAAACTCTTCAGGACATGAAGTGTTTTACTGTGTTTGTACACTGCCTACCCTAATGAGGCCTCTGGACACTACCATAACACAAATAACTATAGATTAGAATCAGGTTCCGTAGGCTTGATATTTTGAAGATAAAATATTGCCTTATTTACGGAGTCATTTTGAAAGTTCTGCGTACATTTACAGTGCTCAAGTTCAATGTTAATGATGTCATAGGTAAAATATACTAAAATTTAAGTATATTGAAGTATTTAGAAACCCCTATAGTTTAACAAAACTTAACCTCCAGATGCTATATGATGGAAGCCAAATCATTTTGCTTACCTGGAATCTAGGAATATAAGTTTTAAGTCCAGACTTGCTCTGAACATGAACATGTTACTGTGAAGCTTGATCTCAGTGATTGCGCTGGGAGGTAAAGATTGACCCACAGCCACTAGTCCTACAATTTGGTAACAGGAATCATACAAGGACATGTCCAGCATATACTGACGTATCTTCAAATAGCCACTGCAGTGGATCACCTGGCATGGAAAGAAAGCATAGTAGATATTTGAAGGTAAAGGAAGAGGTCTTACAGGTCAAGAGAGCATCTTGGGAGCATCTATTTCTCAGCCTCTGCTGCATCTATTTCAATGGGGATACAAACAATTTCTCTTAACACCATTTGTCTGGCTGCATAGTTTAAGACTGTTTAGTGTCTTATTTGTAAGCAGAGATGCAGTGATGCTGTGTACCTGTGTTACTGTCACCAGCACATAGTAATCTGGTATTAAAATGCAAGAGCCCTGGTGCCATATGGACTGCTCTCCAGTTAATGCTTTAAATTAAGGTTATCTAATATACATTTAATGTAGATACAATAAGAAAGTTATTGTGCATTAACCAAATAAACTGAAATTTGCCTTTGAGGATGACTTAATTATGCAACAGACATACATATTCCAAGCTATACTTTAACAGCCAGTTTGATGTATCAAAACTACTTCTATTGAATTTGTTCTTCATTATGAAAGACAGATACATTTTAAGAGACTTATGAATGTAGCCCTAATTATAAATGATTAAATATATATTTAGACATATTAAAAGTGTTGCTTCTTTCCAGTCAGGATTAGTGATCCCTGTTGACAAATTAACAATGCCAATGTCTAGGGGCCAAATTCTAGCCTGACATACATGTACATAATTCCAGTTGCCATCCATGAGAGTTGCATGCGTATATCTGATGCTAAAATTAAGCTATTAGGCTGTAACAAGGGATACATAATGATTTGGGGCAATAAAGGTAAATGCAAAATGCTCTTAGAAACTCTTTTGAGGAACATAAATATTCTTAGTTTCTAACGGCTACTATTTGGCTATGCACACTCTTGCAAGGCTCAGTCCCAAATATCATGTGGGAAACTCCACAAGTATCAAAACCACATTCTATATATCCCTCAGTTTATTTGTATATTTCCTTTGTTTTGACTTGTACGTTCTTCCAGTAAAAAGGAGAGTGTGTCCACTGCCTTAAGCAATCCTTGGCAATCCATTATCTATATATCTAAAAATAGATTCCTCTTAAGGCTCCCCATTCAAACGTTAATTAATATGGTAGTCAATAATAACCCAGTGATAACTTACTTAACATCTCCCATCAGAGCCTCCTCGTTCCCTCACAATTAGGCATATTTGGTTTCCCTTGCACTTAGGCTATTCAGGTGGTACTTTCTGAAGTGCTCAGCATTGGCCTAACCTTGAAGTCATTGACTGATGAGAGCAGAGTTAGGGCAATGCTGAGCACTGCAGAAAATTACATCTTTAAACAATATACACTGTAATCAGGTAATAGGGCTTCAAGGGAGAAAATGGCACATGACTCCGCTTGCTGACAAATTGTAATCTAAGAAACAGAGGGATGTCACCACCTACTCTTTTTTTTAATTGTTTAAATATAGATTATGAATTAGAACAATGTACATTGCAGGACAGTTGAGCAGCCAGGACTACACTGTCAGGAATAATTGTTCAAGTTTAAAAGGGTAGGTAAATTTCTGCACCTTGGAAGAATTCTAAAAGAATAGCAAGTCACTCTAAGGTGTTCTCTCTCTTGCTGTTGAATACGTAATTTATTTTCAGGAGAACTGTGTGTAAGGTGCCTTTCTCAGCTGCTGTTTAGTTAGCAGAAATATGTTGTTTAGCTTATGGGAGAATAAATGCAGAAAGTAAAGCTGAAAATATATGCTTGAATGGCAGGTGCTAATGTAGGATTACAGTATTTACCATCACCCATGCTCAAATGGAGTAACTATTAAAACAATGTATGCTAAGAGGTTGATAAATAAACCTGAGACTGTGGTAGACATCAATCCTGAACTGAGATATACAGGCAGATGGGGCCATATTCTGATACCCTTACTCATCCTGAACAGTACAGGGAATAATCTCATTCAAATCAATGGGATTACCTGTGGAGTTAGGTACAAGTCAGCATGAGCATGGGTATCAAAATCTGGCGCATAGCTTCAGGGTGTACTTTTGCATTAATAAGAAAAATCTGTACCCAGTGGTGGTATTCTGACTCTTTTCAGTAGTAGACTTTGTTTTACAACTACCCATATAATAAAACCTGTTACTCTTTGAACATGGAAAAGCTTCAACATGTTACCTTGTAGCCGCTGCATGTCAAGCCTGCATTCCTCTTGGCCAAGACACACTTCATCCGGAGAAAAAATGATCTCTCTATTTCATACTCTGAAAGCATAAGCCCATAGTGTTTTAATTATTAATATAGGTTTCAAAAAAATCACCCATAATGTTGACTTTGACCATTTAACCTAAGTATTTGCAGGGTATTTCAGCCATTTATATTAACCTTTGTATTGTCATTATTATTTTTAGGGAAAGAAGGCAATAGGAAGATGGCCGTGACACATCTTTGTCCCCATCCATGGTCAGCTGTCTCTGCCAAGGTCACTGATAGTTGTGATTTATTTTAAAGGTTAAAAGAGTTGGGGGGGTGTTACATTTTGGGGTTCACTCAAGACAGTCAGGGGTTCAGTCAATGCCTGCTTTGTAATCCTGTATGTCTTGTGACTGTACAGCTCAATTTGAGTTCTGTGATGGGTCCTGGTCAGGCCAGCCAGTAAAAATCTGGAAAGAAGACAGTGGAGGAGAGAGAAACTGTCATGAACAAAGAGTGTATCTTGCTAGATTAAGTTTTAGACTTCTAGATGAACGTGTTCACTTTCATTTGCTTTCAACCATCTCTACCTTTATTCCTTTTACTTGGCATCACTTAATCCATCCTCTTTTGTTAATAAATGTGTTTTGTTGTCATTATAAATCATCAGTGCTAGTAAAGTTCAGTAAAGTGTGTGATTGTGTTAAGCTGGCAGGTTGGAAAGCTCTACTGTCTCTGTAGAGGCAGCGAACCTAATGCTTTTTCTGAGAGGGTCTAATGAGAGGAACCGGATCCTGCAGAAGGATGATTTGGGGTGAATTCAGGCCTGGAAGGGTACTAACGTCAGTTTGCAAGGTGTATCCAAGTTGGGCAAAGCCAGGGTGAGGCTTGTGGCCTCCTGGCAGGCTGCTGAGGTGAGAGCTCTGAACCAAAGCTGCACAGTCACAAGACACCCAGGGCTACAAGGCAGACCATGACTGAACCCCTTACTGGCCTGGGTGAACCCCAGAATGTCAAAGGCATTGAGTCTCCAAGCTTTAAATAAAAGGCCTTTCCATTGAGCAGTGACATCTTGGCCTCTGCTGGCCTCAAGGGCAGGGTTTACAAATTCAGTCTCGCATATGGCAGGATCTAAAGGCAACAGGTAAACCATGGATCAATATCTTGGAAGCAGCGAAAGAATAGGAAACTTATCGGAAAGTTCATGTTGTAATCTCACTGTACACTGCCAGTCATTGGGCCAAAACTTGCAAGCCTAGACACGTTATCAAGTTGCTACCTATTCAGGGCACCAACAAGCAGACTCGTCTTAAGAGAAGTTTTTAAGCAAAATGTTTTTAATGGAAAAGTCACTGTTTTTTTTAAATTAAGCCCTGCTCAGGTGCATAACTATCTTCTTTTAAAAATTTAAAATCCTCATGTAGCAATTTTTTTTTGAGAAATACCTACTGCAGTTCTAATATATACAAAGATAGTCAACAGTTCTAACCTTTTGCTATGAACACTACTGTGACGGGTTCCCCCCAGGGTGCCATGTGGAACTGGGATACCACAGAGCCCTCTGACCGATCAGCCTCGGCTCCCTCTCACACTGTGCTGCTGTGACAAGCTGCAAAGCCCTCCAGCCTGCACTTTCACCAGCATTCACACAGGTAGAGACTCACCCAGCTGCAGTTACATGCAGTGCCTCTAACCACCAGCTTCCCAGCCCAGGACCCCAGAGCAGTACTGTCCTGCCCTGGTCAAATCTGGCCAGTATTTGGGTTTAATACCCAGTCCGCCTCTCCCTCAATGTGAAGAGAACAATGGTAACCAAGCAGAGATTTTCTCCAAGCACTCCAGTCAAAGCTCACTGGTTTGGATTAAAACATAAAATACATTTATAACTACAAAAGACTGATTTCAAGTGATAGCAAACAGATCAAAGCAGATTACCTAGCAAATCAAAACACGCAAACTAAGCTTAATATACTAAATAGACTGGATATGAATTAGCAGTTTCTCACCCTGACGGATGATACAAGCAGGCTGCAGATTCTTTAGGGGCAAGCTGCACTTGCTTTACAGCTTGGAATCCCCAAGTGTTCCATTCACAGGCTAGAAATCCCTTTAGCCTGGGTCCAGCACTTCCCCCAGTTCAGTCTTTGTTCCTCGGGTGTTTCCAGGAGTCTTCTTGTGTGGGGAGTGAAGAACCCCAGATGACGTCACTCCCTGCCTTATATGGCTTTAGCATACGGCAGGAACCCTTTGTTTCAAAGTTTGGTTCCAGACCGGTTTGTGGGAAAATACTGACATCCCAAGATGGGAGTCCAGAATCATGTGGCCTGGTCACATGACCTTGTAGAGTCATAGCAGCCATTACTTACAGGCTGTTTGGAGTGTTCTCAGGGAGGCTCCCCAGCTGGGGGAAACGATTCTCCTAAGGCCTATTGTTTTTCCTGATGGCCCATTACCCTGAATAGGCCTTTCCCCACCCACTATCTCGACTGAAAGCATCTGTGTAGTGAGCGTTACCCAGGTGTAGCTACATTTTAAGTACAGATACATAGTCGTATTTATAGCTTCAGATACAAAAATGATACATGCATACAAATAAGAATCATATTCAGCAAATCATAACTTTTCTAATTATACCTCACATGACTTATCTTGCATAAGATACATCATAATTATGCTATAATCATATAATATCACTACGAAGAATATGGGGGTGCAGTGTCACAAACTACCATTTTGGCAGGAATTGACAGAAGCAGCAGAGGAATCTCACTCTGTACTTCAATGAATGGGCACTTCGAAAGGTATTTTCAGGTAAGTTTCAACACACTGATTTCTTCCCAGCCTTAGAGCTTGATCCAAAGCCCATTGAAGTCAATTGGAGTCTTTCCATTGACTTCAATGGGCTTTGGATTAGCCCCTAGTATATCGTTCTAACAACCTGTCTTGACTTTACTGCAAATTTTGTGCTGTGTATTTTATTACACCTTTCACCCAGTTAACACCTGCAGTTACTTTAGCTTCAGATGCTACATAGAAACTATTAACTCTCTGCATTATACTCTATTTAAAAATCCTAGAAAACATCTGCAGAAAAAGGAAGCACTTTTCATGTTAGAGCTATGCTTAAAGGAAAAAATGCAATACACATTGAATCTCACCTAGTATCATCAACCTTCCAAATCAACTGCTTTTCCTGTTCATTGAACTGAAGGCCCAAGAATTTCCTTACAACTTACTGTCACTTCATGCCAAAATGCCACCCTCTGTATTATTTCAGAATTATGGTTTTACTTTTAATGTTCAATAAAATATTTTTAAAGGCCAATTTAGGATTTTTTACAATAATATTAAATTGCACTGGAATTCCAGCAAAACATTGGAATTATCCATTTAACTTACTAATGCAAATTAGTTTCTTGTGGGAACAATAGGCACTTTAATGAACTGGCATATCTACTATCAAGTTTAAATAATGATATACACAAGTAGGTGGGCGGACGCAATACAGTATGCATCTCTATGATAGAAGAATGGTCCTGGGATTAAGGCATGGGATTTGAGTGGGTCTGAGTTCAGTTCATGGCTTTGGTACTGGCTCCCTATGTGAGCTTGAGCAAGTCACTAACTCTGCCTCAGTTCCCTGTTTGTAAATTAGGGACAATACTTTCCTCCCTCACGGGGATGTGAGGATAACTTCACAACCATTAATGAACAGATGGTGATGGGGGCCATATAAACACCCAGATGGATGATGAACAGCAATTTTTATGACAAGTTATTTTCTAAAGATCATTTGTGGAAGTGGAAGCAGGGTCTTAAGCAACAGAGCTAATACATTTTATCAGAAATATTTCTGTAGCACTAACTTTACAATTCTATCGAGAATATGTTTTGTGTACACAATAGTTCCAATACACAGCCTGACCTTCATGAGTCTGTAACAATAGGGCAGTGGCAAACTAGTAAGGTGGCAGTTTAACAATTTCTCCCTTCCTCAATATTAAAAATAAAAAAGTTCTCAATCTCTCAAGTTTCATGGTGAGGAATGATTGTCTCCAGGGAAATTCCACCAAGTTTTTATCTTCTTCCCTATAGAACTTTGACTTGATGGGTCAGCTTTTTACTCTTATTTCCCATACTTTTTGGGACAAGTCAATTGATTTAGAGGAGTCACATCTCTTCCACCACCTTACAATTATGATTCTTGCTGCAACTATCAAATGGGTAATCATTTCTTTGTGTCTGTTATACAGCACAGAACTTTTGGGGAAAATTCACAAAAACACCTGTCATCTCTTTAAAGGAGTTTCCAACCTCTTTTTCAAAGTGTCTGAATTTTTGGACAGATCCACCATATGTGAAGAAACCAGCCCACTTCATAACACTCATTTCAGCATTTGCCCATGCCTGTACCATAGATGACTTTAACATAGTTTTCTTTTATGAATGCGTATGTTGAAGTATAGGGACTGCTGTTCCAAATACTCTCCCAATCCTCATCCTTAATTCCCTTGCACAACTCTGCATTCCACCTCTTCATGAAAAGTGTGTTTCCTCTAAGTAAAAACTGAAAATAATTTTATAAGGTGGAATTAGATCCTTGTGCTTCATAATAGTGACAAGTAATTTTTCACTGTTAATTTTTTTCTCAGATTTACCTTTAAGATGAAGTGTTGAAAAATGTTGCAATTGCAGATATTGGTACAGTACAATGGAACTTTAGTATTTCTTGAAAGCTGATTTTTTTCTTCATGTTATCTGAATGTAACGTCTCTGAGTAGTTGCCTAACTCTTGTAATACAACTACAATGCCAGGTTTTAAAAAGTTTCCCAGAGTTTTATTAGGGTTGAATTTGGTGTTATGTACTATGGACATTAGAGGTAATGGGTCTGGGCTTAATTTTTGTTATCCCATGCCTCTATTGTTGCTCTCAGAAAAGGGTGGTTATATATTATTACAGATTAGGGCTGTCGATTAATTGCAATTAACTCACGTGATTAACTAAAAAAATTGTGATGAAACAATAGAATACCAATTGAAATTTATGAAATATTTTGGACTTTTTCTACTTTTCAAATATGTTGATTTCTATTACAACACATTACAAAGTGTACAGTGCTCACTTTATTTTTTATTACAAATATTTGCACTGTAAAAATGATAAAGAAATAGTATTTTTCAGTTCACCTCATACAAGAACTGTAGTGCAATCTCTTTATCGTGAAATGTAACTTACCAATGTATTTTTTTGTTACATAACTGCATTCAAAAACAAAACAATGTAAAACTTTAGAGCCTTCAAGTCCACTCAGTCCTACTTCTTATTCATCCAATCCCTAAGATAAACAAGTTTGTTTATGTTTACAGAGATACTGCTGCCTGCTTCTTATTTACAGTGTCACCTGAAAGTGAGAACAGGTGTTCACATGGCACTTTTGTAGCCAGCATTGCAAGGCATTTATGTGCCAGTGTAAGCTGGCGCGTCGGGGCTCAACCCTCCTGCTGGGCCGGAGGGGAGCCACACCGACTCGCTCCTTGTCCCCTCTACGTGGGAAGTCCAGACCCTCTGGAGCAGGGGGGCTGGATAACAGCAATCAGTCTCAATATGAGTCCAGTCCCTCTGGAGCCGGGGGGCTGAATAACGGCAATCAGTCTCAATATAAGTCCAGTCCCTCTGGAGCAGGGGGGCTGGATAACGGCAATCAGTCTCAATATGAGTCCAGGTCCAGACCCTCAGGCAGGGGCCGCACAAGGCACACAGTCACTAAGTATACGCCCCGGCCCTCAGTTAGGGCGGGCAGCCGGACAGCAGTCCTTGGGCTCAGACCTCTGGAGCAGGGGCTGAGCAACAGCAAAGTCAATATAGGCTCAGGCCTCTGGAGCAGGGGCTGAGCAACAGCAAAGTCAATATAGGCTCAGGCCTCTGGAGCAGGGGCTGAGCAACAGCAAAGTCAATATAGGCTCAGGCCTCTGGAGCAGGGGCTGAGCAACAGCAAAGTCAATATAGGCTCAGGCCTCTGGAGCAGGGGCTGAGCAACAGCAAAGGCAATTGCAGGCTTCTGTGCCTGAGCGCTGAGGTGAGGGGGAAACTGCCACCCGCGAGTGGGGTGGCAGGGGGAACACAGGCCCGCCCACTCCACTGTGTTCCAGCCCGGGGCCCTATTAGCGGCTCTCACGGCCGCTGGTCAGTGGGGTCCTGACCGCAACACACTGACATGGGGACCTCAGTGTCCGTAGCCTGACAGGGGTCGGCTATTCCCGGGCTACACTCCATATCCCCCTCGGGGCCTACCTGCACACTTGTATCAGGTTTGGGCCAGTCAAAGGTCCTCGGCTCCTCCGGGTCCGGGCTTGGGGGGAGGTCGGGTAGTGCCTCCGGAAAGTCTGGCCAGGCCTGCTCCGGCGGTTCCTCCGGGAAGCAGGGCCGGGGAAGCCCCGGCGGCTCCTCTTCGGGGGGGCGCAGGGGCGGTCCGGCGGGTGGTCCCAGTACCTGTCACGGGGCGGCTCTGGCGGCTCCTCCTCGTAGTGGGCGCGGGGAAGCGGAGGCCAGTCTGGGCAGCTGCCTTGGTTCCTAGAAGGCTCCCAGGCAGGAGCTCCCACCGGCACGTCTGCTCCCGGCGGCTGCTGGCTCCTGACTGAGCTCTGGCGACTTCCTTTTATACTTCCTGTCCCGCCCCTTGACTTCCGGGGGGCGGGGACAGGAAGTGGTGTCTCAGCCCACTTGGGCGTCTGGCAAGGAGCTCCCTCTGCTGGACCGGAGGGGAGCCACACCGACTCGCTACAGCCAGATATGCTACAGCACTTAACCCAAGGTTTAAGAATCTGAAGTGCCATCCAAAATCTGAGAGGGATGAGGTGTGGAGCATGCTTTCAGAAGTCTTTAAAGAGCAATACTCTGATGCAGAAACTATAGAACCCGAACCACCAAAAAAGAAAATCAACCTTCTGTTGGTGGCATCTGACTCAGGTGAAGAAAATGAACATGCATCGGTCTGCACTGCTTTGGATCATTATCGAGCAGAACCCATCATCAGCATGGACACAGGTCCTGTGCAGTGGTGGTTTTAGCATGAAGGGATATTTATCTATAGTGCATCTGGCATGTAAATATCTTGTAATGTCGGCTACAACAGTGCCATGCGAACACTTGTTCTCACTTTCAGGTGATGTAAATAAAAGCGGGCAGCATTATCTCCTGCAAATTGTAACCAAACTTGTTTGTCTGAGCAATTGGCTGAACAAGAAGTAGGACTGAGTGGACTTGTAGTCTCTAAAGTTTTACATTGTTTTATTTTTGAATGCAGTTATTTTTGTACATAATTCAACATTTGTAAGTTCAACTTTCATGATAAAATGA
The DNA here is from genome assembly GCF_020497125.1 of Mauremys mutica. Taxonomy (NCBI): domain Eukaryota; kingdom Metazoa; phylum Chordata; order Testudines; family Geoemydidae; genus Mauremys; species Mauremys mutica. Next base: position 202,201,577 of record NC_059072.1, on the reverse strand, counting down.
TTGCACTGCAGTACTTGTATTAGGTGAATTGAGAAATACTATTTCTTTTGTTTTTTACAGTGCAAATATTTTAATCAAAAATAAATATAAAGTGAGCACTGTACACTTTGTATTCTGTGTTGTAATTGAAATCAATATATTTGAAAATGTAGAAAACATCCAAAATATTTAAATGGTATTCTATTATTGTTTAACAGCGTGATTAATCATGAATAATTTTTTTAATCGCTTGAAAGCCTTACTATAGACACAATATTTTCGGTCTAGAGATTGTCTTAATCCAAGGAATCATGTGGTGTTTGATGGTAGAACACTATTCCTGTTCTATCTAGTTCTCACACTCGCTTGCTCTCCTGGGTTATCCAATACAGCAAATTTCTGCTTTGGTTTGCTGGATGATAATATTTTAATTTTTGGTAACATTAGTCCTCCTTCTTGCCAAGGTCTTTGTAGGGTAGCCTGTTTGTTTGACTCTTGGCTTCTTGTGTTCTCAATTGAATTTGTTCGTCAGGGTTGCCAATCATCAAGATGTTCCCTGGGATGATTATTGGTAGTGTATGGAATACAAAACTTATTTGAAGAAAGAATAATTTTTACTGATACAATTTTCCCTAAATGTGAGACTTTGTACTTTGACCAGTTTTCTACATCTGTTCTAACTTAATCAGAGGAGTACAATTAATATTATAGAGAACCTGCCATTTTTGATATATTCAGACTTATTGTAGTTTATTTTTAAACCTGAAACTTTACTAAATTCCAGGTTTTCCTCTTGCAATTCAAGGAGCCTTTTCTATTTCACTCATATTTCTTCATATTGCCACATTATCCTGTGCATGTGTCTGCTATAATGAACTCTGTACAGTATGCTTGAATAGATTCCAGCTACTCATTAAATACCATATATATGAGAAATCACAAAGAAGTTAATGTAAAACCCACCATAAAGCCAATCTGAACACCAACCTTGCAACAAGAGGGCCAGGTCCTAAACCAAGCAACACATTATGAAGAAAACTCTAGAGAGAATATATTGTTTCTGGAATTTTTTAAATAAAATTTATTATATTTTAGTTTCCACAAAGTGTGTCATTTCAATTATCCGTTTTCCTTCTTTAGCTTGTACATTAGATAATAGGCCTGACTTTGAGCACTGTTTAAAAATAAAATGGCCTGTTTATAATTTGGTGATTTGTTCTTTTTTTTTTAACTGTTACAGACAGGATAAATGTCATGGTGCAGTAAATGAAGTGCAACTGGCTATTTTGGATAATGAATTTATGCATTTGTTCACTCATATTGCACATGACTACGAAACAAGATGCTCCAAGCAATTCTGTGAAGTTATGGTTAGGTATATGCAACCCTAATTATCCTTGGGGTGAAAGTATGAAATCCATCTTCATTGCTCTAACTCATCTTTCATCTCTTCTGAAAGAAGGCAGCTACTAAAATACGGGTATTTATAGTCTTCTTGTAGTATGAGCTTAGAAAAGATCATCATGTTTCTTTCATGATATCCTGTGGAAAATAATGCATGAGAGAGGGAAAAGGCTACTACTTTATATCTCTGGCCCATAACTCAAAAGTTCTGCTGGAATGGGCGTTGCGAGAAGGCAGAGGTGGTGGTGGCAGCAGCAGATCGGGGTCACTGGGAGCGTGGGTGGTAATGAGACTGCTCGGGTTGGCAGGTGGCATGAGGGCAGAGGCAGAAGGATGACCAATGTTGCTTGTGGGTCGGGGCTGGCATATAGATACCCAGCGTGGAGGGTGGCCTGGGAGTCCTTGAGGGAGTGGAGGGTTTTATCAGTTTTATCACTGAAAAGCTTATGGTTGTCAAGGGGGAGGTCCTCAAGTGTAGTTTGAAGAGCCTTTGGGAACCCGGTGGACTGCAGCCAAGAGTCACAGCAGAGCACTATCGCAGAAGCCAGGGACCAGGGCGCTGTGTTGGCGGCATCGACCATGGCTTGGAAGGCCACCTTGGCAACCAGCTTGCCCTCATCAAGGAAACTTTGAAAGTCCTGCTGCTTTGCTGGGGGAAGGAAGGAAGGCCTGGAAGTCTGCCAATTTAGTATATGCCAGGAAGTTGTACTTAGCCAGGCTGGCCTGTTAACTGGTGATGCAGAACTGGAGATCCACAGTGGAATAAACCTTTTGCCCAAGAAGGTTGAGTTTCTTCGCCGCCCAGTCGGGGCAGGGGGGAAGGGGGGTTAGAAATGTTGGTGGCAGGCACGCTCCATAGCCACGTGGACCACCAAGGAGTTAGGTGGAGGGTGTGTGAACAAAAAGTCCGTGCCCTTGGATGGCACAAAGCACTGTTGCTCCGCCCACTTAGGGGTGGGGGAGCAGGAGGCCAGCATGTGCCAAACAGCCTGTGTGGGTTGGAGGATGGCATTGTGTATGGGCAAGGCGGTACAGGAAGGTCCAGGGGGTTGCAGTATGTCCCGGAACTGGTTCTGGGGACCCCGGACAACCTCCACAGGCAGACTGAGGGCTGCCATCATGTGATGAAGCAGAGCCTGGTACTACACATGGTCATCGGGGGAGAAGAAGAGAAGGAGGGAGGGATGAAACCGGAGGTGCCAACAGAGCCCATGGTGCCGGGAACGTCCTGAGGGCCCTCGTAGGCAGAGGAAGGAACAATGTGGGTCGGGGATGGACAGTGATGCAGGCGCATTGGGAGAATGGGTCTCAAGCAGGCCAGTAAGGCCAAGCATAGGGGTTGCCGAACATCATGTTTCCCTTATCCATGGGGAGCACTGAATAGGAAAATGGGCCATAGGCCGGTGGATAAGGCTGGCTGCTAGGGTCCGGGCTGTAGGATCATGCCGGCGAGAAGGTGGGGTCAGGGTCTGAAGACCAGGCCAAGTCTGAAGATGGGTCCGGCAAAGGCAAGGCCATTGGGACCAGAAGCACAGGATGGGACAACACCAGGAAGTCCAGGAGCAGGAGAGGTTCCGTGGAAGGGGATGGAGGCCCGAGAGCAGCCAGAGGGTCCAAGGGCAGAGGGTCCAAACGGCAGCATCAGCTCAGCCACTGGTGTCAAAGGGGACAGGTGTCTTGGAGTGCACAGGGCTGAGTGGGAAAGTCCGGACAGTCGTGGTGGTGTGGACAGTGCCAAAGCTGACAGCGGCCAGCCAGTCACTAGGGCTGAAGGCGATGCCAGCAGAGCGTGGTGCTTGGACATCCAGTCTGCATGAGAGCTCTTTGCAGCAGGAGCATCCGGGTCAATGCGCAACTTCTCACCCAACCTGCATGCTTGGGGGAGGCTATGCTGCATTTACAGGCGGTCCCCATTGGGGACCCGCCCTGGCATCCATGCCTTTGTTTCTTGTGTGCACGGTGGGATTTGGGTGGATGAGATGGTGGTGCTGGGTGGGAAGGTCCCATGAAAGTGCTCACCGCCAATGCTGGTCAGTCCTCCAACAGATCTGCCGGTGCCAGATCCAATTGCACACATGAGCGCATAGCCTTCTCCATAAGGAACTTGCACAGGTGAAGCTCTCTAGCTTTCCAGATACGGGATGGGAAGGAGCGACAGGTGGAACAGTGGGCAGCAACGTGGGCTTCGCCCAGACCGTAGAGACAGCATTGGTGCTCATGGAGGAGGAGTGGGGGCAAGAAGCACAGTATTTAAACCTGGCTTGCTGGGCATAGTCCCTGGGCTGGGTAAGTGTCCCAAAGGGAAAGTGCAAAGGGGTGGAGATCTAACTGACTGGCCATCAATGTGATGGACAATATATACAACTAGAGAAAAAACTATACACAAAAGAAAAAATGTAGCAGAATAGTTCTCTTAGCAAGCTAAGAGCACCAAAGAACAGGAATTCTGATTCTGGCCATGTGGTAGTAAGAGGGAACTGGAGCAGCGCCGACCTACACAGCCTCTGAAAGCCTCAGACACACCATGCAGTCAACGCACATGCAGGTCAACGGACACTACTATGAACAGTTCCCGTGCATGCGCATCCACATAGGGACCGCACATCTTGAAGAAGAATTGGAGAGTATAGATATGTATGTTCGCATTTGATGGCTTTATTTACATCATGTAGAATATTTTTGCTCCTTTGCTGATTTGGCAGGTTAAACTAGTTTTCACTGGGTAATGTTCTGGATATTAGATGTGGGACATATATTTTGACAAGTAAAGTTAAATAAGCAAGGCTGCAAGCTGGTGACTTTTAGATATTATTAATTTAAATGACTGCCGTATGGTACTAGTTCTGCTCCCGGGAAACTTCAAAAAGTAACTTTACAAATTATAACCTTGTAAATCTCTCCAAAATTATAATGGAGAGCTTTTTATTTGGACAAGGGACCCTGACAACTTGGGCAAGCTTTAAAGAGAAGGAAAATGACAAACTGAATTTAGAGTCAAAAATAACTCTGGGACATAAACTGATAAAAGTGGCTTTAATTTCTAATTCAGGTACAACAAACACATTAGTGGAAATGCTCTTTACACCAGGGATTTATTTGAAGTCAAAGAAGATCAACAGCAGTTTATTTGAATAATAAACTATATGGCAAAATTCACTGACTGGATGGAATCCTCACTTTCAAAGTCAATCACAAAAATCCCCTTGACTTCAGTGGGGCCAGGATTTCACTCTATACTTCAATAATTAATGAGTCCATAAAGGCATTGAAAATACAAATGTCAACCAGCAATTTGATCTATTAAACAATAAACACCATTCCATCAGTTTTAACTAAGCCAGATGCATGTCCTGAAGCACTGGTTCCCAAACTCTTCACTCAGGCAACCCACCAGCTCCATTTTGTATTTTTTTGTGACCCACCCTCAGCTCTGGCCCAGCAATCCTAGTCCTGGCCTGACAGTGGCAACTTGACAGTCCAGTTGCCTACAAACTGAAACTAGTGTCATCTCCCACCTCAAACTCCCCAGCAGCTCTTGCTCACTTTAGTCTCACCAAAGTGTGAGCCCTCCTGGTTTACAGTTTACCTATTCTGGGGTAAGAGCTAGTGGAGCCAACAGATCCAAAGACTTTTCACAAGATCCTAAAACACCAAACACTCAGCAGTATAAGAAATACACGAATCTATGCCCCTCATGCATTTCCCTGCCTCAGCTTTCCTTCACCACCCTGGAGAGTTCTTTTGGCTTGGGCATCCAGAATCCTTCCCCGAAGCTCATGACTTCTCTTCAGGAACACGGAACCTTCTCTACCCCAGCTAGCTTTCTCTATCCTTGGTTGGCCCGACCATTAAATTGGATCTCCCTGACCCCCATGACCTCCACTCTCTTCTTCTTCTCACTGGCCTCAAACTTCCTCCAAAGCCTTCCAAAATTCCTTCAGTGTGTCCTTTTTAACTCCCTGTTTTATCACCTTTGTCCTGTTGGGAATTTTGCACTCTCTCCACCTACCCTCCAGACAAGCTTCACTCAGCCTCCTTCATATACCCATTGTTCAGTCATTAAGGTTAATAACTCTCCATTGGACCTGGTTTGGGATAGACATTCTATGGCTCTGTCAGCAAATGGGGGATTCAACATCCACACAGATTATACAATTTTAATAATTTTCATAATATGAGCTTCACACCATCAAGCAGAATTCATAAGTTGTACAAGCAGATTCCCCAAAATATCCCAGCCGGGCATGGAATACATGACCATGGATGTGGTTTTCAAGAATTTGTGGAGGCCTCCTCATCTGAACTCACAACCTCCTTGCCAAAATGGCCACACAACAACACATTGCCTACAAGCTATTCAGAGAGAGAAAAATCTCTTAATGAAATATAAACATGACAGATACACATCGGTCCCCAAAAGTCCACCAAAAGGATTATTTCCCCCAGAACCTATGCAAATGGTCAGACACACAACCACCTCACTTCTGACAGAAGTTCAGTTACTCAAGCCCTGAGCAAGTATGAGATGTACAACTACAACTGGAGGAAAGAGAATTAAACAAACTGTACTTTGACATAAATACAACATCACTGTCCAGCCTGATAGCTGGGCAGCTAGTCCGTTTCAGAATGGACAGTTCCAGCTGGAAGTCAGCTAGTGTTGTTACATCCACACAGATATTGAGAAAATGGACAGCCAGAGATACTTGAGATTTACTTGAAACACCTGAGACAACCCAGCTACCCATCAACACACAGGGGGAAAAATAGTGAGAGCTTGATTACTTAAGGAACAGATGAGTGTACACAAGGACCTCTGTTCATTCTGGTGGAGTCACTACAGACAGAGACACTGTCAAGATCCCCAGGTGCAGAGATTTCACAGATATGCATATAAGCAAAACAGTCCCGTTCTAAGTAGAACTGCAACATAAGTAGCCTGGAGTGTGCCATGTTATTAGTAGCCATGTCCTGAGAAAACCAATCCAATACTGACAGGACGGAAACAAGCTATAACTGATTGCTTAAGCAATTTTGAAAAATATGTCAAAAAGTATTAAAACATGATGATTCTGAAACGGTTCTGTTATTTTAAAGTTCAAAGTATTGTCATGGGGAAGTAAATTAGCTAAAAGGGATAGGGTAAACATAGGTATCACATTATTAGTATGGCAGTAGTTATGTTAATGAGATGATGTAATATTAAAAAGTGCAGGACGATGCTAATAGTTGTGTTAATTCTGTGAACATGCCCACTGTGGACTAGATGTTTCCAGTCTGAGCTGTGTATTTCATATAGTCAATACAGTGCTTTGCCTTCTCCTCTGAAACACCTGACTGCTTACTAAACTTTACCCTAAGCAGTACTGTGCTAGGTCAGTACACAGTACCTCACTATACCGCCGCATGCTTCAAGTAGCGGCTCTGGTAATTCAGTAGGTGACACTTTCCTTCTGAGCTGGTAATGAATCAACACCCCAGTATGATGTTAGGGGGAAAAAAATCTGCTCCTGGAGACGCTATCTTTTCAGTAAGACAACAAACCAGGGTTTCTCAAACAGGGGTCACCGCTTGTGTAGGGAAAGCCCCTGGCGGGCCAGGACAGTGTGGTTACCTGCCCCGTCTGCAGGTCCAGCCAATCGCGGCTCCCACTGGCCGTGGTTTGCTGCTCCGGGCCAATGGGAGCTGCTGGAAGCGGCGCGGGCCAAGGGACTTACTGGCCACCGCTTCCAGCAGCTCCCATTGGCCCGGAGCAGCAAACCGCGGCCAGTGGGAGCCGCGATTGGCTGGACCTGCAGACGGGGCAGGTAACCACACTGTCCTGGCCCGCCAGGGGCTTTCCCTACACAAGCGGCGACCCGTGTTTGAGAAACCCTGCACCAAACCTAAGTCATGACCACTTGCAGTTATTAAAGAACCCATTGCATTCTTCATAAAGGAAAGGGTATTCCCTCTGGTGTCATAGGGAAATTCCAAATTTAACAAATTGCATTGAGACATGTCCTCATATTTTCTATTGGCTAACGTATTCTTCTTCACTTCCTCTACTAAAATACTGTATAATGCAGCTGTAATGTTCTACCGCACAGGTGGCTACGTAACAGGAGTGGATGAAATGATCCTTGTGTAAAGTTTGAATTGCAATTTAAAACTGCAAATGTTCCAAGATCCTTTGGGATGAATGGTACCAATAAATCTAGGAGTGCTGCTTATTACCTATGCTGCTACAAGCCAAAATGCTGAGCTGCAGTATCAATTTGGTACCCATTCTGCATTTGTGTACACGAAGCTTTACCGGATAATGTATACGGTTGCCGTGTTGAATGCAGCTTTCTTTTTTAGCTTTTCAGCTGCAATTTGATCACATCTCCTGGAAGTACCTTGTAAGAGGTGAGGATGAAGAGGCTGGTGTGCTGTAAGCACTGCTGTCATCTCATCATGGTCAGAAGGATGTATATACTCATAAATGCTATTGCCAGTAAGCTCCACCTGTCAGGAGACATATAAAACATTAGGCAGTACAAACGGCCTCTCTTTTAATAATATAACGCATTCTTCAGTGACCTACATATACTACATCTGTATACTGTGCATACAGTCCATTACCCTTCCAACGTGTGGTTTTTACTGGACCAAAACCATGTACAAAATTATACCTATTAAACTGAATCATTCCTTTTTCAGTGGTAACTAACACTTTGGAAGCTTTTGTGGGAATTTCTGGTGCTATTCTGCACACAGGGGAGTTGCTAGTGGAGAAAGCTGGCAAGTGAAGAGATGATAGAGGAGCTACAGAAATGTTAGCTTCCCACAAAGAGGGGGGAAAAAAATCTCCACAAGCTGCATAAAACTTTTCTCACAGACAAACATACACTAAAAGTTTTACATGTTCCCAGAAACCATCATTTAGGTTCTGTCTGTATTTGAAATTTAACAGCCAAGCCAGCAAATTGATACATTTCCTGTTACTGAAAGAAAAAAAAAAAAGTAAATGCCCTCCAAAAATACAATCCAAACTCTTATTAGGACCAAGTCTAGTGCCCATTTAATTCAGTGAAGCTATTCCTACTTATATCAATGAACATTGGATCCAGCATCTCCTCCTTCAAATAAATGTGCAGAATACAACCACCACAAACAAACAACAACAACAGGACCAGCTCAGCAACAGTTTTATTTGTCCTTAATTTCCTCAATCTAGCATATTCCTCTTTCTCACTTGCTCTGAACCTCTGTTCACACATGGATGTGTTTCTGTCATAGTATTTGTCCCTTTCTGTATATCATGTACATAATAAATATAGTATAGAGGCTGGGAGCACCATTACAGCTGGCATGTGCTGTATGTCCTTTTTGCTAACTTTATTTGGCACATGTAAAAACGTATCAACAAAAAGTCTCCAGATAGATGCCGTAATGGATTTAAGTAGAGAACCAATACTTTGAGCTTGTGTTTTAAATTAGTGTCAGGCTACCCAATTGTTCATTGTGGCCTGATGTGCATTGGGCCCCAAAGATCAGAGACAGCTGAGAGGTGAAGTAATTTAACCTATTCTTCTGGGCCAATCCTACTGATTTGCTAAGATGTGTGAGTTGCCTTTTCTTTAGAATAAATGAAGTTGTCTAGCCCACAAAGCAATCTTTTCCCGAAAATGTCTCTCATAGTTCCGTTTTCTGCATTATTCATGGAATGTCTCTTCCCAGCACTATACAAACTAATTCTTTCTAGCCATCTATTCCCCACTGTTCCCTTCCATCTCTCCCTCCCCTACCCACCACTTCCCAAAAAACAAAAACTCTGGTACACATTCAATATTCCAACCAGATATTTGCACATTTCTTTAAACAGACAGTTTTCAGTTGCAGAAAGAAAACAAGAGATACCAAATTAACAATGTTAGTTCACAGAAATCATTGCCCCTATGAGAAAATATTTGGGATCATTCCTTTTCAGGATTATAACAGGTAGGGTTATCAACACCAGCTCAGAATATTTTGGCTTTAGTGGCTGGGGAAGGATTGGAAGTACACAAGGATGAATCTTTTTGCAACTTGTAATTTGTTTCCCCCACTCTTTGTAAAAGAAATAAAACAGGCAAAAGTAGCAGATTGATCCATAGTATGTCTATGATTTTCACAAAAGCTCTAAAACAATGTTTTAAAGCATTGTGATTTGCATTGCTCTAAGCTCTCAAGAAACAGAACAAGCAAAAAATCTTATTGGAGAAAGACTGAGTTTGGGTGAATGTTCAAACCGAACTGTGGGGAGGTGGGGTCTGTGGACTTTCCTGTCCCTCTGAGTTTAACGCTCTGTCTGGAACCATCCCCTCTTAAAATAGCTTTTATCCTTAGCTCATAAGGATATTTCTGAAGAGCAGTCTTTTTGCCTTTGAAATGAACTAGACTGTACCAAATGGAATGTAGTTATAAAAAATGTTCATAGGAAGGATACCCTCAGATCTCTTTTATTCCGTCCCCTGTACAAAGGCATTCTTTCCTCCACCTGCCCTGCAAAGCTAATTACAAACACTAATTAGGTTAATCCAAAAGACTTGCATATTTCATTGATCATAATCCTCACATGGGGACCAATCCTGCAAAAACTAATTCACGTGAGTAGCCCTTGCTTTTGCAATTAATCCTATTGACTTAAATGAGATACTCACCCAAGCAAGGACTAGTCACAGAAGGATTCTCAGAATTGGGCCCTTGGTCACAATTTTACCAACACTGAGATTCAGATCATGTGGCTTATTTCTCAAAGGTACCATAGCTCGCTTTCCTGAATATACAGATAGGGATATATTCTATTCTCTTATGCACGTGCAACCCCTATGAAATCAATGCAATGCCACATATCTAAGTGACAGCAAAATTTGATCTGTTGATTGTTAAATAAATCTGAGAAACCTAAAACCATCTTCAAAAATCTAGGGCTACATAATAGTCAAATAACGAAAATGTTTGTACATAGTTGTCAGCTCAAAAATTGTCTCCTGTTATACATACTTTATGTGTGCTTTTTAAACAGACAATAAAATACTAACAACTTAAAAAAATAAATTATATGATTGAATCCATAAAACTTCTACAGTCTCACGCATCAGGCTTATTAAGCCAGATCCTGGATGAAGCAATTTAATATTTGTAAATACCTACTTATTACCAGTTGCATTTGTTTCCTACTAAGAGCTTTTTTATGTGTAACTTAGCTGTATATTTTCTTTCTGCCAAGAAATGATTCATAATAAACAGAGGACTAAATAAATGGATACTGGAAGAAAATAATTATATATTTTGCCATTAGTATACTTACTGGATGAAAATAAAACAAACTTTAGCAAGTTCAGATGTTTCTAGTTAAATATTTCAAGATTTATAAAAAATTAAATATAAGTTTTGGTCCCTCGTGGAATTAGAAAATTGTTGTGGCGCCAGCCCAGACTTTCAAAACTGCAAAATCTATTTTTCACAATAATTTTCTTTTCTTCTGTTTTCAAAGGGTTTTCCCTGCAGTCTATAAGTCACGTAAGCAGTAATGTGTATATCTGTGTGCATGTGCACATATACAAGTTGCACTTAAACTGTACAGCCCACAACATACCATCAATTATTCAGCTTAAGTCCTCGCAGAATTCACTAAGGGATTCTGCTAAAGAGTTGATAGCATAGTATGGCGCTGTCTCTAGAAGTGCTCATAAGTGCATGGCTATGCAATGTGTATTTATAGAACTTTCCTCTTCAAAATGTTAACATATGAATAAAAGGATCATGAAGTAAAATGATCATATGAACTTAAATGGTAATGGGTGATGCATTGTGCCAGCAGTTTTTAAGAAAAGCCTCACTGGGGAATTTGCCCCTTTTATTATTCACGGAGTAAGGACACATAGGGTCAGATCCTCAGCTAGCGTAAATCAATACAGATCCACTGACTTTAATAGAGCTATGCTGATTTAAACCAGATGAGTGTCTGGTCCTCAGTATTTACTATTCCTGTTGCAAAAAAACTGTCATGGAGTAAGATAGGACTTTTAAAAATTGTTGCTTCTGATACTTATGTGTAAATTGTGTCTAAAAAAACTGAATTAGTGGAAAAAAATACAAGTTAAGAAAATCTTTAATGTTGCTTATACATTTGAAAACATACTTAAATGTGTTGACTGCCACAAGCTTAATCGGAAGGTGTAAGTGACTCACTGTTCTTTCTGCTGAAGCTATAATAAGGATTAATTGAAGGTACAAATTACTACAGCAGATCTCCAAGGATATTTTGTAAAAAAAAATTTTATGTATTTTTTTGTTTATCATAATTACCTGTTTCAACAAATTGCACTAACTGAAAATTGACTTGTAATCTAGTTTCATAGTGGAAATGGTTCATTTAAAAAAAGGCCTTTTTATAAACATTCTAAAAGATTATCTAAAATCATCATCATCACTTGGAGCGCCAGCCAAGACAAGCTGAGCCCAAACTCAGATACAAGAGCTCTTGTTGAAAATATAGTGTAGGATTATGACTTGGTGAGAGAAATTTGAAGAATTTTCTGCTATGGACCAATTCTGCTCTTATTGATGTCAATGGCAAAACTCCCAGAGACTTCAAGGGAAGCAGGAACAAGACCTCATTTAGCAAAGGATTTTTTAAAAATAAAATGCTTATAGGAGCGTCCTAGGATTACAGTGTTTAAAAGTAAGCTGTTCCTTGAAAAAAAAATCAAGGATGGAGAGATGGTGGGAGGAGATTCCACAATACGGCAAATTACAGCTGACAAGAAGATGATTTTGTGTTTTTCTTTTAAAGAGAATAAAAGAATGTGATGTATCGTTTGGTATCCAATCCAGTGACTTTATTTTACAATTGATAGACAGACAGGACAGACAGACAGAATTGCATACTGTGAAATTGTTGGAGCTGGCTACTAAGCCTGAAGTGGTGTTTTTTTAAAGCAATCATAGTTTTCTACTTCCTAAACACTGCCTCTAAGTCAGGGGCTCCCAAACTTGGTTCACGGCTTGTTCAGCTCCCAGTGGCCGCGGTTCACTGTTCCCGGCCAATGGGAGCTGCAGGAAGTGGCACAGGCCGGGCCACCACTTCCCATAGCTCCCATTGGCCAGGAACGGCGAACCGCGGCCACTGGGAGCTACGAGCGGCCGTACCTGCGGACGCTCAGGTAAACAAACCATCTTGCAGCCCGCCAGGACTTAGCCTGAACAAGCCGCATACCAAGTTTGGGAAACCCTGCTCTAAGTTCACATCTTCACATTCTCTTTGCTCTACAGCTTTCCTGAGAGTTCAAGGCAACAGCCCACTTCTTACTACTGCAGGATATTCAAGAATTTTCTGGTTAATCTTGCTTCAGTAAACTTTACGGGCCAAATGCCCCAGTCCTTGCTCAGGAAAAACTCCCATGGATTTCAGTGAGAGTGCATAAAGACGTACCTGTGCGTAAGGCCAGCATATGTCCAATTTAAAGGCTTTAAATGACACTGAAGTGGTGCATAGGCCTCACGGTGATCCCCTGCACAAGTTTATTTGAATCTGGCATATTCAACTTATTTTATTCTCTGAATGATTCTGTAGTTCTTTGATTTCACTGGGACATATATATTATTCTACAGCAATGGGTGTTCCACCCACCATCGCTGAAGTGTTTTGTGTTTGTCAAGAGAATGAAGAAACACTTCAGCGATGGTGAGTGGAACACCCATTGCTGTAGAATAATTGTTTTGTGTAAGTGGATCAGTTTCAATAGCTATGGTTATGATGGATCTTTTTAATAGGTAGGTGGATAAAGAGGCTTTGAGTAAGGGCTCTAAATGCAAAGTTGGAAAATATAGCCTCTTATTTGGAAAGTATTTCAGGAAAAGGCAATATTTAAAGACATTTAAATATGCATTTAAAATTATGAAACAACAAATATATGCAACTGCAAACTTGATAAACAAATGGCTTAAATTAAAAATTCTCCTTGTATATATTTTAAAAGTTGGTAGAAAAACTAAGTGTCTACACTGAACCCTGAGTAGCGTCAAAATCTGAAAATTACTTTTCTAACAGAGATTACAAAAAATAGTCTGAGGTTTCTTTCTTGTTTATCAGGAATGTTTTCAGAATATGATAATTAATATTTGCTTTTTCATACCTTCTAGAGTTGTTCTTCTAATTGCTGCAAACAATTATAAAAATACACCCAAATAGTCTTCAATTCCTTTCAACATTAATCACCATTATGACTTAAAATGCACATTTTAATCTCTACAACATAACTCCTGCAGTCTTGGAACAGTTTTCCTATATCTCCTTCTCTCATTGACTCTTCAGATGTCATTTGCAAACACATCATACCTCCCTTACCTTTACATATAATCATTTATCTGTTTTATCAGTTCTGCAAAGCATTTGGGATGCAGCTGCTATGGAAGACACTTTACAAAAAGTTGTGTTCTTTGTCAGGCTAATGCAGAGCCCAATGACTCAATGAGCACCTTTCCAATGGACTTCAATGAGCTTTGGATTAGGTATTATGTCCCCAAATTTGTAGGATATATTTTCAAACAAAGTCATGGAAACCTGCATCTTACAATAAATACACTTCTAATTCTATTTGCTGTTGTACTTACTCTGAAAAGGTAAAAATTTAGACGTGTCCTAAAAAACAAACGAACAAAAACCTTCTACTTCTTTTGCAAAACAGTAGTAAACTGAGATTTACAAGTTCTATCACAAGCATATAAAACACTTTACTGAAAAGATTGAGCTGTAAAAATTCAGGAAAAAATGACCCTGAATTCTATGTAAAAACTCATAAATCTGCCCTCTGCCCACCCCCCCCCCCAAAAAAAACCAAAAAAAATCCCACATTTACGGTTCCACATCAGATTTTTTCTCTCATAGACTATAAGGCCAGAAGGGACCATCATGATCATCTAGTCTGACCTCCTGCACACGGTAGGCCACAGAGCCACACCCACCCACTCCTATAGTAGACTCTATATTTTAGCAATTCTCAGTGTCACATACAATACAAAACATATGCAATGGAAATCTTCACTTCCCCCCCTCCCCCCCGAGATGTACAGCATTACTATGCAGGCAGTAGTTCCAGTTCTCAAGCTCAGAAACTACCTCCAGTTTGCAAAAACATTTATCAACCTTATTAAAAGGTAATAAGAAGTAAAATTTAAACAACAAGAAAAGATACAAGGTAAGATAATCACATTACCGCTCTAAGCAAATGGCTTTACTTAAATAAAAGAAAACTTAAGATCAGAACAAAATTGAAGCTTAAGACCTCCATGCAAAAAACTAAACCTAGTCATTGACCAAGATATTACCATATTACATCAGTATTTAACAAATGGGCAGAAAGTTACTCCTACCTGGGATAAACCGAGATGAACAGATGCAGTTTCAGAGATATACATTATTTTGCCATCAGATGCTACCACAAAAACAAATCCATCCAATGTCTGTAATAAAGAAATATTTTGCATAAAAATCTCAGTTTAATTGATAATTTAGAATAAAGATTTCTGAAGTGTTTCCCCTCCCAAGCAGAAAATATATTAAAAAGAAATATTTAACCTATATTGTCCCTGTGAAGACTATTACTCGCACACAAATTTGTGAAATCTACTTCATTATCCCATTACAGAAGTTAATGCTGCACTTTAAGTTAATGTTCTCCTATTAACTTGGGTTACCTTAGTATTTAGCACAAATCCTGAATTATGTGGTACTTAAGGTAACCAATGCTATACAGGCTATTTTACGATGTAATGGCAGAATTGAGCAATATTTTTATTTATGCGTTTGTGGACAGAGAATTGTCGTCTTCATAGTTATTTGAAACTTGCCAGGGATGAAAAAGCCCATGACAGCTTCAGAAAGAAACAATCCACAAAGGAAACTTCATCAGACTGAAAGTGAAACATTGTAGACATTATTCACTAACATTGCAACCTGATAATCTTAACTAATGGTAACATTTAATGCAAACTTGGGGCCTGATCCAAGTTGGACCTCATGTGAGTAAGGATTATCAGGAAGTAATGATTACTCATGTGAGTAAAGGTATGAAATATTTAATTATCCCACAAAGAAAAGACTGATAGGATAGAAATTAAAACTGTACAAAGATGGCCAGGATTTTCAAAAGTAATGATTTTGTTTGCCTCAGTTTTGAGGTGTTTACATTATATTTTAATAAGCACTTGATTTTTCAGAAGGCCAGTGTTTAGGAAAATCAGAGATATCTAAAATCACTAATCACTTTTGAACTTCCTGGCCAAATACCTATAACACATGTAGATCACTGAAAAATAAACATGTATTCTTGGGAGGGGGAAAACTAACTTCTAAAGTACAGAGATAAAACAACTGCCTTGTCTATTTACTAATTCATATTTTAGGATACTGAACCGGGAGGAATGCAATAAAATCCTGTAAAAGTAGTGCACACAATGTGGCCCTAATAAAAAATATTCCAAATTATTCTCTGGCCTACTAACTATTTTTACAGCATGTAATTGAAACCAGATTACTTTTTAGCTTTACTCTTTTTTTATCCCCCTCCAACATAAACAAAACTTTGTAGATGTATTAAAATGGGAAAGAAATCATTGCATCCTTAAATAAAATTTTTACTTTAAACATTATTGTCAACTTTCACTTGCTGTTCCCAATCTTATAGTTAAAGTTGTGTCCATTCTTCCATTAGAATTATTTTTAGGGGTTTCCAACTCAGCTAGAAAAATTGTTGCTTAGAGTTGAAATTTGGCATACAAAATTTCTGCCCAGGTGCTATTTAAAAAAAAAAAAGAGTTGACAGTAACTGTGCTGATATAATACAATTTTTGAGCATTTTATAATTTAGAAGTAGAATCCATTTTATGCATCATTTACAGGTAATTAACACATAATATTACCTAAATGCTTTTGACACTAAACAAAATGTAAAATAACTAAGAGATTAAGTAGCTACTGTACAAGCAAAGGCTTTCATGAAGATTTTTATTATGCACCTACATAAAAATTTCCAAGATAGACCAATGATTCCAAACCAACATATCAACTAAACTTATTTGAAATAAAATTCAAAGTGCATATTTAATGAGCTAGTTGATAACATCTCCAGGAGAGCAATCACCAAATCTTTCCTAAATATATTTATTAGGGCTGTCAAGCTATTAAAATATTAATCACGATTAATCATGCTGTTAATAATAGAATACCATTTATTTAAATATTTTTGGGCATTTATTACATTTTCAAATATATCTATTTCAACTACAACAGAATTCAAAGTGTACAGTGATCAGTTTATATTTATTTTTATTACAAATATTTGCACTGTAAAACAAAAGAAATCACATTATTCAATTCACCTAATACAAGTACTGTAGTGCAATCTCTTTATCATGAAAGTTGAACTTACAAATGTAGAATTATGTACAAAAAATAACTGCATTCAAAGATAAAACAATGTAAAACTTTAGCGCCTACAAGTCCACTCAGTCCTCCTTCTTGTTCAGCCAATCACTCAGACAAACAAGTTTGTTTACATTTGCAGGAGATAATGCTGCCCACTTCTTGTTTACAATGTCACCTGCAAGTGAGAACAGGTGTTTGTGTGGCAACGTTGTAGCCGGCGTTGCACGATATTTACGTGCCAGATATGCTAAAGAGTCATATGTTCCTTCATGCTTCAACCACCATTCCAGAGGACATGCATCCATGATGATGACAAGATCTGCATATGGCAGAATGTGGGTAAAACAGAGCAGGAAACATACAATTCTCCCCCCAAGGAGTTCATTCACAAATTTAATTAACACATTTTTTTAACGAGCATCATCAGCATGAAAGCATGTCCTCTGGAATGGTGGCCAAAGCATGAAGGGGCATACAAATATTTAGCATATCTGGTATGTAAATACTTTGCAAAGCTGGCTACAAAAGTGCCATGTGAACGCCTGTTCTCACTTTCAGTAGCATTGTAAATAAGAAGCGGGCAGCATTATCTCCCATAAATGTAAACACACTTGTTTCTCTTAGCAATTGGCTGAACAAGAAGTAGGCTCTGAAGTTTTACATTGTTGTTTTTGAGTGCAGTTATATAACAAAAAAAATAATCTACATTTGTAGGTTGCACTTTCACGATAAAGAGATTCCACTACAGTACTTGTATGAGGTGAATTGAAAAATACTATTTCTTTTATCATTTTCACAGTGCAAATATTAGTAATCAATAATAATATAAAGTGAGCACTGTACACTTTGTATTCAGTGTTGTAATTGAAATCAATATATTTGAAAGTGTACAAAAACATTAAAAATATTTAATACATTTCAATTGGTATTCTATTGTTTAATCTCAGTTTTAATTGCACTGCTAATCATGATTAACGTTTTGAGTTAATTGTGTGAGTTAACTGCGATTAATCGACAGCCCTAATATTTATTTTATTAAAATCAATGTGTTTCAAACCCTATCATGAAAGAGTTTTCTCTTTTTAAACGAAGGAGTACACCAATTTTAAGTTGGCTTTAAATAATAAGAGTGTGGTGACCAACAAAAAACAAACAAACCACTCTTCATGTCATTTCAAATCTTATCTGAATCTACCTCTTTTCTAACTGATCCAGGCTTTTTGCTCTTCCTTTCCTATTACTGGTTATTCACCTCAGCTGCTTTACCTAGCACACCAAGGCTTTTCGGGTTCAATCTTGTACACTATTCCAACTGCTCCAAGGGCCTGACTCCATACCCCTTGAAACTAATAAGAGGCTTTTACCATTAATGTCCATGTTCCTATAATTGTAGTTTATAATATAAAAGCTTCAGGTTTTCATTATATTATTATTCACGTCACTCTATCTTATTTTCAAAACAGTGGGAATGAAAGACAAGAGTGAGATACAACCCACTGCACTAGCAGTTGTCAGCGTCAACTCTAGTCATATGCATTGTATCAATGTTGCCTACTTCTTAGGCTACTCTGATACAAACTGGAAAAACAATAATACAATAGCATGGAAAGTAGAGTGACAAACTCTCTGACTGCACCTTTAAAATCTCACAGCTCAACAGATACAAATGCCAGTAGACTACATTAGGAAAGAGTTTTCAATACTCACAGCTCGGAGGCTGAGTTTCTCTTTAGATATAATCACTACCCCAGTGTACACTTAAAAACAGCTATGTGATTAAATACTAAGCTTCCTCAATAAAACTGACCATTAAATAATTAAAATTTATTATGTCTTTAAAGTGAGGGGAGGGAGAAGAATCCTTGCTGCATTAGGGTTACAAACAGAAAGTTCCCTTTGGGTGCCCCTGCCCAACTACTGCTCCCTAAATTCTCTGCTACGTGGGGACGTCCACATGGGGACCAGAAGAATTCCAGAGCAGATCAACAGGATTCGGAACAACTGTATTTTCAGGTGCTAGGGTAAATAGGAGATCTAATCCAGATGTTCACCTCCTGCTGCAGGAGCCATGCGCTCTTTTAAAGGTTTTCCCTACTGAGCAATCTGTGGAGAACTATGATCTCCCATTTACAAAAACACCCTGACTGGATTGTTGATAATAAATACAATCCACATTGCAATTCACCAGGGGCCGTTTGTAGTACCAAAAGCGATCCCTTAGTGTATGTGCGCTGGGTGGGGGGATTTGTTTGCAATTGTTGGACTAGGCTTACCAGGCAAACCGTTCTTAGTAATGTAGGCTGTTGGTACTGCTAAAATCAAAGAACGAAAATTAAAATGACTGGTTTCCCTCTGAACAGCTGAAAGAAAACCGTGGCTCTAGGTTGTGTGAACAGAATGACCCCACCAAGCTTCATGTAACAACTAGGCTGGGAGGGCGATAGGGAGGATTACACACTGAGTCACAAAAAAATCCCAATGCGGAGTATAAATCTCGAATAAAGCATCTTCTACCTGAAGCAAATGAGATCCCAGCTCTTTGGCCACGTTATCCAAGGGCCCTATTCTGCTCGGCTGGCCCCAGGCGTCGCCCAAACCTGGAAAGGAACCGACAAATCAGTTAGAAACTCGCGGATGGGAAGGAGCCTCCGCGGCCGCGCGTGTCCCTTGGCTGCCCAGGGTGCGGCGCTGCCCGGGCCGGGCCGCGGGACACCAGCACCGGCGCACGGCTCCCGAATCGGCACCATGACACTGGGGTTTAGGCTCGGAGCCTGCGGGGGCCCCGCGTTCCTCCGCCTCCAGATGCCCGACCCCGGCCCGTCCTAGCCAGGGCCCAGCTGCGCCCGGCGATGGCAAGTCCCGGCGGTCGGTCCCAGCGGCAGCCTGGGCACTTAGCTCCCGCAGCTGCAAACACGCGCCCCGAGCCGGGGCCGGGGCCGGAGAGGGGCTGTCCGGCGTCCCCCATGGCCCCGGCAGCCGCTGCGCTCAGCCCCAGGGCTCCCGCGGCCTCGCCTGGCCATGCTGCTCGCACAAGCTACGGTGACTTCACCACGTAGCCGCTGCCCCGCTCCACACAGCCGCTTGCAAGGGACGCTCGTGTGTCAGGACACGGCTACGGGCTGGGGCCGGGCTACCTCTGTTACACTGACGGGGACCCACACAGCCCTCAAATCAGACAGTGCTGTCGGGGCCCTGCTCTCAGCGCGGCCTCTTCTTCTCGCCCCTGCTCCGGGCAATTATTTGTCACGGTTTGTTGCTAAAGGCTGGGCATGAAACGCCCTGGGTTTCCATTGGCTTTGCTTGACTGGCTGCAGGTGAAGCGGGCAAAGGCCTGCTCCAAACCCCAAGTCAAGGGGAGGCTCAGGACAGACAATGGAGGGAAGGGAGAGGGTGAGACGGTCCGGATAAATCTAAACAGTTGTTAGGCAGTTCTTGTGCTGGTCTTACTGACCAATATTATCTCATTTTTTCCTTGTGCTACCCCAGCTGTCTGTATCCACTTTATACTTAGATCGTGAGCTCTTTGGGACAGGGATTGTGTTTTTATTCTGGGTTTGTGCAGCGCCTAGCACCATGGGTCTTGGCCGCTGACTAGGGCTCCTAGAGACCCTACTAATACAAGTTAATACCAATATTAATAAACAATGGTTCAAGGCATGACAGTGCTTATTCCACTTTCACCACTACCACTGACCTTCCTACAACTCGGTCATTCTTCTGCTACTCGGGTGCTAAGGAGCCATATCAATAATTCAGTGTATTCAGAGTCAGTCCCAAAGGTATGCCTTCTTTGAACACCCACATTAGCCATCAGAGTTGCCTGAGTGTATGCTTCAGTAAACTGAATGGCAGAAGAATTTTACCTCTACAGGCTATTTAATCATAGAATCTCAGGGTTGGAAGGGACCTCAGGAGGTCATCTAGTCCAATCTCCTGCTCAAAGTAAGATTTTTTTTTGCTTTGGGGTATCTGTATATGTTTTGATAAGTTTGCCTATATTGTGAAATTGTATTTTTTAATAAATAGAGCTTCCATTTATCTATTGCTATCCTCTATTTCTCCCAGGCACTTTAGAGACGTTTACAAATTCCACTGCTGCATAAACTATTCCCATCTTTCTCTGCTGAAATGCAGAGTGGAAAGTATCAGCTGTATAAAGGAGCACAGAAACGTGAATTTTTCCTTGGCAAGATGATGCTAAATTAAAGCGTTAGTAGTTATCTTGTTGCTACACAGACTGCCCTTTTTAATAGTGTAAATGATAAAGTCACCTTGAGCCAATCAAACGAACTCACTCATAACGTTACAGATACATTTTTTTAAAACTACTCTTATGACTAAGCGGTCTCCTGACTAACTGAAGTACAAAGCAGGTTTGTTCTTTAAGCCAGACATATAGAGGATTTTCAATAATGGTATATAAACAACTGTCATTCCAATATACCAGTGCCTAGCGGTATATTTGATTGCATCATTTGGTATTACAGTTACAGTTTTAGCAATATCATGTCAGTATTTCCACTATTTTTATCGGAGCCTTCTAGCGCAGACTCGCTATTAACATAAAATCTCTCCCCAGCAGGTTTTTTTCTTTTCGAAATTTAAAATCGGTTTAGCCATTTCAAAATTATATCGAATTTGCATACATTTAGTGGATTCGTTGATATTTTCCCTTGTTTTAAAGTCATTTCATCAGTCGATAAAATATTTTCTCAGAATATTATTTTCAAAGGTGGGAATAAAGCGAATACAACCTTAAACTCTGAAAAACGGACCGCTGCACATCAACGGCTCTTCCTAGGGACATGCAGCTGAGTTTGTAGGTGAGTGGTGCATATGGTTGCAATAAACTCAAAGGAGCTATTTCTGTCTAACCAGTAAACACTGTACATTTCACTCACTAGGCTGGACCTAGCCAAAGAAGCTGCTGGGACAAAGTAAGCATTCTGTAAATTGCTAAAATGCAGCGTGTGCTCACTTAATAGACCTGAATGGTTCCAAATGACTAGCTTGTAGACTGGTTTTAAAGGTTTCAGAGTAGACTCACAGAGCCGGATGGACTAGAACGGTTTCAAATGAGCCATTTTGAAGGAAGCGTTTAAGATGTATATTGTATATTGATCTGTGAGAAAGCTGAGCAGCTGAAGGATTTTGTTTTCTGGCAAATATTTAACATTTAAACAACAATCAAGGGGTGCCAAATTGTTCCCCATTCAATTTTAAATGTATGGGATTACCTCTATCAATTAAGGTCAAACATTTATCTAGAGCGAGACAGGTTCACAAAGCCAAGAAATTCCAATCCAGACTGAATTCCAGAGTCGGACATTTCTGTGCCACAAACTGAACCCGAAAGTAGTCTGTTATCCAGTAGGGGAAGCAAATGGTGAAGAAGACTGTCATAGTGAAAATATCCAGCTTTTTTTTTTTAACTACGCTGTGTTGCCCTTGTTCTGGAGGTTTGAGTTCTGACTTGCTTCTCCAAAGCTCCTTTATACAGCCACCCAGCCATGTTGGGGACAAGTGGCATCATCTCTTTATAAATGTTCACTAAAGGGCTCTCTTCGCTTTCTCGTGATTCTCCTCTATTCTTTTCTCATTGTAATCGAGGTGTGCTGGGAATGCAGTGCGATTGAGTGTCCCTCCAGTACCTAGCACACTGGAGCTTCAGTTTTGATTGGGCCTTTGCGCTACTAGCCCAAGACAAATATAAGTAACAACTGGTGGTTCCATTTCTCTCCCACGCATTGAAGCTTTTCCTTAGCCGGAGCGTCTGGACAACTGTCAGTTCCACGGTGACTGTTTTCGACGGAGAGGCAAAAAATTATATGGCAGGGCACTTGAAAGTGGAGAAACTCCACGGCGTCTGATTCTCATGTTAAAATGCTCCCTCCCTTCTATTACGAAATATGGACACAATTCTCTCCCTTAATCTGACATCTCAAACTTTCTCAAGACATCTTCATATTCACCTCGGGGCATTTCTCAGTTTTCAGAGGGAAAAAATGGGTTAAATTGTAACAAAATCTGGAAGCATTTTAGGTAAAGAAAAGGTAAAAACCCCAGTAGCTTTTCTGTTTGGAAATCGGCTACAAGAATTACTTATCAGTAATGTCCTATGTAAGTATCGGCTGCCCCCTAATTTGGAGTATTTCCTTTGTGTCTCTACCGCATTGTGCTCCCACTCCCCTTTAGTGCACGATCCTGCGCGTTATTCAATAGCCATAATTCAAAGGAACCTGGGTCAACTACAAACACTGGGATTTCATTGCTCCCTCTCCGGGGGGAATTTCACCGACTGTGGGGCAACCTCCCCTGGCCTTGCAAACAGCTTATGAAGAAGGGGCAAGTTGCAATTATATAGGAGTCAGGAGACCGGCAGACCAGGCAACATCAGCCGTCTGCAAGAGACAAAAAAGGAGGTGCCCCCCCTCCCGGGTTCCTTTCCCCTTCTATTGGAGGCGCTGATGGTGAGCCTAATAATTCAGCAGTGAGGTTTCTTATAGTCACAACACTCACACATATACTCCAACAGAGGGCCTAGCCCGATCCCGCAGTTCTCAAGGGAAAAATTCTCACTGGAGCTATTGTGGCGCTTGGGACCCATCCCCGAAGTCAGTGATAAAGTCCCTTTGATTTCTTTGGGGGCGAGATCGGGCCTAGTCCCGCATCAACACTGGTCTCACTCTGGAACACGTGAGATAGCTGCAGGTGCCCTGATCGAATCGGGTTGTAAATCGGTGCACACGGCTTTGGAGATGTATTTCTCACCTCTGAAAACTAGCGCCGCTAGTCACAGCAACCCGTGGGGCTCTGAAATTTCAGCAGTTGTGTCGCCTCCTGTTGAAATACTGTCTGCACACTTACCTTAACTCTACTGGGAGGTTACACTAATGGGGTAGGGGGGAACTATCTTGACTTTCTGGCACATAAATTATTACAGCACTTGACAAAATTAGCTCGACAGCGTCCTTCAATAGCTGTCTTAAATTTGTTGTGTTTTGGAGGTGGCTAGAACCTGGCCGATTAAGAGGAAAGGACAGATCTTTGTCTAGGACTAGCAGACTCCCTGTTCGGGTTGTGGATCGGAACTCTACATATATATAAACTAATTATTTTCTATCTATTAGGATGTATTAAGAGAGCCACTTGTTTTCTATTTGTATTGCTTAAGTCACGTATTGGAAATATTAGTGCGGTCGGGGTTAAGATTTCTCGAGAAAAAAATGTTAAAAAACCCAGCCCAAACCGACTGTTCTATTGGAGCCAACAAAATTAGATCACCGACTCAAACCCACTTCAAATCACAAACAAGAGCGAGAGAAAAACCCTCCTGTAATGACAGTAGTTAGACGCATTTAGTGTGGCGAGATATTTGAAAGTCTCACTCACAACAAGGGCGACATAGACAAACACAGTTCATAATTATCATTTGCGGACGATCGTGCCATCCAGATTTATTCTAGGAGGAAACTGAAATGCGTCTTGCCGCTGATGTGAAAAGCCCAGCGGCTAAGAAATGAAGGAGGAGATTATTAAAATCCCTGTTTTATTCTAATCTGCTCCCGATTCTCACATCTTTCTTGCAAGCAGCCCATATACCTGTGACTGCTTCCTAGTTATGTAAGCCTCCAACATTCCGGTGATCTCTAAATGCCACCGATTTATATTTAGAGCAAGCCTCAAAGGAAGCCCTAATGCCGTCTTTTATTTTAATAAACCCTTTAATAGCATCAACTACTATTAGCTGTTATTAAAATAGGCACACACGGCTTTATGAATGGCTCACTCTCCGCATTGTTTGTAGCCTCTAAAGCGAACGTTAAACCTCGCAGATGTACAGAAAAAGACTGAGCTGAAACTGTTGTAATTCAACCTGTGTTATTTTCCCGGCTCTATTTTAAATACACGGAGGACAAGAAGATATTTGTATGCCCTTTAAAGAAGTATTAAAATGTCTATTCATAGGAGTAAGTAATAGATCCCAGATTGTACTATTAAGACATGATGCCAAGCACAGAAATAAAAGAAAAAAATCACAATATCTCCCAGGCTTTTGTTTTGGTTTTAGGTAGTGGGAATAGTACACGCTACATTTTTGAGTCACTTATTAAGCAGCTCATTCCTTTTGGTTTAATCATTAATAAATGAGCAGTGTTAAAGCTAGTTCTAGAAAATGCGTGGAGTCACAATTTAACCTCAGCGCCATAACCTGGTGGATGGGATTTTTTCAACTCAACAATAGTCGTCCCCCCCCCCACACTTCTATTTGTTCATTTGTGGAAAAACATATTGACAGTCAAGCACCAAAAATATCTCGTAGTATTTTTTTGTTCTGCAGCAATAAATGGCTTGGCAAAATATCAAAACGCGACAGAGGATGACGCTACGGAGTTTGCGTGTAGGGATATACGCTATGTTTTTGTCGCCTGGATTTTAATTCAGAATTTGAAGGTCAGAGCAAATCCACACGGAAAAAAATACTATACCGAAGCATGAAATTATACCCCACAAGACTAGCACTTTGGGAGAACAAAAGAGGTTTAATGTAACTCTCCTTTCACGCTCACTTCGGTGGGCCTGTTCCGGATCCTCCCGCAAGGAGTTCTGTGCGCCCAGACCAAACTGTGCATCTTCTAAACATACAGTAACTAGGTGGATGGGAAATCTGATTGCCTCAAGCCCCGAAGTCTAGGGGAGCGTAGGGATGCCCACAGCCGCGGACACCTTTTAAAATGTATTAAAAGTTGTCTACGCTACGTGCCAGGGCGTTTTTAAACCGTTAACCACCGAAGCTTTTAAAACTCCACCCTTTTTCCTGGCCTATTCGGGGCTGGAAGCAAGTTTCATAGCGGGACAATAATTCAGATCAAATGTAGTAGAAATTCCAGGGCTTAGCAGCTAGGCTGCAGACTTCGGACGTCTCTTCCCCCCCCCGCCCGGCTCCGACCCTCCCCCAGCCTACCCCAGCTTAAAGAAACAAAACTGGCTCAGTGTTATCACGAAGATGATAATTCAGGCGTAAAAGTGAATGTTTACACACATCGGAGAGTGGTGGTAGTGCACTTTTCCTCTTCTGTTTACAATGTAATTATATATCTCAACATAGGTTAGTCTAGATTTGATTCACCTTTTAGAAATTTTGGCACAATAAAAGGAAGCTGGTTACTAGCCAGGACATATTCATCTGGGCCAAATTCTGCTCTCATTGATGTGAATAGCAAATTCCCATGGACTTCGATGAGATATGGATTTGGCCCTTAAGGGATCTTGGTTGTCTGTCATGCGCGGATTTAAAAAATCACATCAAGTACAGTTTGCAGCCATGTGCCTTGTATTTATGTCTTGGAGACACATGATCGCTGATGGGCACATTGAGTCACTAGACATCTGCAAAACCTTGAAGTAATTTTCTGTTACAAGAGAGTTTAACATACTGACTGCAGACACATCATCTATTCCTCTCAAAAAATCAAGATCTCAGCAAAATATTGTATAGCAGAAAATATGCACGATGGCTCTTTCGGAAATCAAAAAATGATAGCTCTCCAGGCTCTGTTGCACTTTGAAGCACTGATCCCAGACTGCACTTGTCTGTAACACTAAATCTAAAAAATTGTTATTTCTATTCTGCTGACTAAGGCCACTAAATAATGCCATTTGGGAAAACATCAGGGGGAGAGGGAGACGTTCATTATAATTTCCTATAAAAACCAAATTCAGAAACATCAGCTCTTTCCTGAGGAAAGATACCCAACTATGAAGGGAGTTATTGATAGTGAAAGGAATTATGTCCCGACCACTTCCTCACAAAGTGTCTGGCAGAGAGTAGCTCCCAGCTTGAAACTTTCCAAAGTTGAACCAATGTATTAATGGGCATGGCTGAAATAATAGAGTTATCACTTTCCAGCAGCTCTCCCTGTATGAGTTTAAAAATATATTCGGAAACACAGGAGTAAATTATTCACTTCGCCTTTCATATATTGTTCTCAGTGTTCTGGTTTTCAATATATTTACGCAGTATTTATGGCAAAAGAATATGTTTGTCATATGTATTTTAAAAATTACTCTTAAGCATGTGGGGAGTGCAGAAGCACACAGTCATTTGGTCTGAAGAGAATTTACACATAAGACACTGCCATCCTGGGTATATAAACTCGCGAGGCTTTCATCCTCTGTTGTTCAAGTGTTCTTTGAGCATTGCAATTGTTCGTTGACACAGTTTGTTCAATAGGAGAGTTTTGTCTGGGAATCTTGTAATATAGGTCTGCCCAGAGAAGTCTCGGCATATGTATTTCTAAATATGTAATTCAGTTATTTTGGAGGGAAAATGTGCGATCAAAAATAGGGAAACTCCTCCCGAAATGACTATATTTCTTAATCGGAACTTTTATAATGACTTAAATTTGCGAAAGTCATTAGCAATATACTAAAGCACTGGGATGTTTTATTACTATTAGAACTGTAAATTTCTTTATTTTATATGTTTTATAGAACTCTTTCGGTTAAACAGAATTATTGATTTTATGTAATACTAAGTAATCGTTGATCATAATTATTGACGTAGCTGATAACGATCTTCTCGTTTTTAATCAGCTCCTTAGAAACTGAGATGAATAACGCACTTTTCATTCTGGGATGCTAATTGTTCCTCCCCTCCCCCATCATCTGTCCAGACAGGCCAAACAAATCACAAAGGAAGAGATTTGGGGTTATTTAACCATCTAGAGATTATTAACCAGCATTTCATTTCATTTCTCTCATCCAGTTTAGTGGTCACACAACATGACATATTACAAACGGCCCCACACAATGTATGTCAGTTGGCCACTTCCGCTCAGTGAAAGAAACATGTGAAGTGTGTACTTGTTTGGGGGGAAGGGGGGTGTGTATGGGAAGGGGTTGGTATTTTTTGGATTCAGTGTTTGGTTTAAAAAAGTCCGAGGGGAAAATCTCAAGTTTTATGTGCATTGCTCTCTCTCCTTTTAAAAGACAAGGTGTTTAAGGCTCAGCCGAGCAGACTGGGGTCTGCGCACACGCGAGAGCCAAAGGGCCGGATTCGGATCCCTTTATCCACGTTGAATAGGTCTGCGTATCTCATTGAAGCCAATGGCGCTCGGTATGGAGTAAGGCGCTGCTCAGTGGGAGTAGGGGTCCATAACTGCCTCGCACAACGATCTTTGCCCGGATCTCTCATTTCGCAGCAGATTTTCAATTGCATTGAAAAAGGCCGCGACCTACAGTCCCGGCTCAAGCAAAGCCTCCCTTTGCAAGAAAGTCCTCCTGGGGATTTGGTCCGAGTTAGGGTCCTCCCCGACGCTTGCAGAAGCGGGGCATGATTATTAACAACCAAAGATGAAATCTTGAACCTGTAGCTCGTTTACAAAAGAGGGTTTATTAGTCTACTTACGGGTGCGAATTTTTATGACACTTTTTTTTTACAGCTAATTTCGCAGCCAGCCCCGTTCTGTGCCGATTCATTCCAACGTTTAAAGGGTTTGGCGTGGGTGCAAAAGACGCTGGCGAGGCTAGAAATGCTGAGCTTTGTGCGTCGGAGCCCTGTAGGCAGGTGGACTGGGCAGCGTTTAAAGACCATACAGCTTGGTAAATGCTGCGTTTTCAGAAACAAACACCCGTCGGGGATACCCTCCTCTCCCCCTGGAGAATGAAAACAATTTCCAGTGCAATTAGTAACGGGCCCGGGGGGACGGAGGGGGGAAGGCTTCTAGCAGATGTCCGCAGCTCTAGGTAACTAATGATATCCTCCTGCTGACAAATGGACTCCAGACTGATGCACCATGCCACGCCAGTCCACCTAACGCAACCCGTTCTATTTATCAGTACGGGAAGCGCTGACATTTCGCTGCTGTTTGTTTCTTTGGGGTTGAGAGCAGAGCCCCGGCTGCTGCATGAACAGTAAATTGAGGCACAGAGCGAGAAGTGAAATCAAAATTCGCGACAAGCGAGGGGACCACGCTTTAAAACGGTTAGCACAATGCGTGCGCGCTACACTGATAGCCGCGCGGCAACTGAGCAGACAATGTGTGTGGCAGAGCGGAAACGAACCCCAAGTAATGTCCCGTGTGTTCAGTGTTATGTCTAGTTCTTTTGGTACCAATTTTTACACACTCCGGGCCGGTTGGAGATTATGTTTGGGTTTTTTTTATAATCACACCTGCAAATTTATTGATATTAATTATATTATATTTATATTATTCACACGTATTTTAAATAGGTTCCTTTGTTGTGGTGTCCGTTTTGTTAGAGTTATTCTCAGAAATGTGTGCCACTCTCATGAAGTTCTCCGTCTCTACCTCTTCATGTGAATTTGTGCTCTCCTATTTTCCACATGACCCATCCCCCAAACCTTCAGGCTTTCTCGCTCCAATGGGAGAGAGTGAAGATAAAACACCAATTTGCCCCTAGTTTTACCAAAGGTATTCTTGGTTCTAGGCCTCATCAACGAAGTGCCTGACCCGCTGGTTGTAGGCTGGATCCCCTCCCCCCATTCTGCCTAGGTCAGGTCTCTACACTTTGTATTATCGCGTCCTAAATTAGGAAAATAATTTTAAGCAGCTCTAACAGCCCTCCCCCCCCACACACACACAGGGAAAGAAAGAAAACAAAATCACAGACTGTACCACGCACAGATCTTGCCTGGTGTTTAGTCAGCTGCCTGGCACCATTTCCCCATCGCCCTGGGCTAGAACTCTGCTGCTTTTCCGCCTCCCGGTTCTGTCCGACCCAGCGCACCGCAACACGCCCTACAAATATCCCCGTTCCAAACTCGGGGGTCTTATCTGAACTTTAAAATAAGCCTGATGAATACGACTAAACTCATGGCGACTGACCCCCTGCCTGCTTAGCACCTCGGGCACAGGCTACAATTGGAAACACAATTCACAGAGACTGCCTGGGGTGTGCGTGGGGAGGGGTGGCTATTTATAAACAGTCACTATCTTCAAGGACAGACAGCAACCATTTCAATGGCTGTCACGGCTCATTCAGACCCCCTTGCACCCTCGAAACGCAGATGATTGTAACTGCTAAGAAACTGCACCCAATATGTGCTGTCCCCCCACCGCCGCCCTGCAAAGCCCCCGCCTTAGACTCCTGCCTTATGAGAAGCAGCAGGTGCCCCGGAAGCAGCCGAGGGATTTACCTTCTGGGAAGACAGCTCGCATTTTCAGGTAGCTGGTGGTGAGGCGGATGATGGAGGCCTTGTCCAGCTGGGAGGTGATCGCTGAAGGCAGAGGCAGCAACTTGGCCAGTTCGTAGAATTCTCCATTTTCTTTTTCCCTTCTAGTCTTCGCAGCATTCTTGGACTTTTCCTTCATGGCGGCTCTTGCACGGCAATGAGGAGGATGACACTGGCATATTAGACCCGATCCTTCCGGATTGCTGCGAGCATGGACTTTGACTTTATCGTTAAGATTATTTTCTTCGTAAAAACAGAACAAAAATCAACACATAAGAAGGTCGAGACGAGAGTGGGAAACCACCTCTGTGCCACAAGTCGCAGCAGGTCAGGAGAATGCAGTTCTGGGCTGACTCTGCAATGCAAATATCTTGCACTTGGAAAGCAGAGACTGAAAGAGCTACATGAACCAGAACCGTGCCTGCAGCTGGAAATGGATCTTCTCGTTCACAGGGAGCATATCCCCTTTTTTTCTTTGTTTAGCGAATTATTTCCTGCTCTGTGCAATTCTCCCCCCTCCGAAAAACAAAGCCTTCAAGCAACTGCTCAGCAGAAAATCATTGTACTAGGCAGGCTGCGTTTTTTTTTTAAAAGGTTGTTGTCCTCTAATGAACTAGTGCAAAGGGATCTGGTCCTAGAGCCCAAGGTGCAGAGGAGAAGACAAGCTGGAAAGGCAGCCCAGCCATAAAATGAAAGTCAAAGCCAGTGAGGAGAGAGCTGCTGGTAGGTTGCTCTAAAACCACAGGCTCGCTTTTCCTTCATACATTTCCCTCTGAATCAGATCTAGAAGAGCGACCGCTTGTCTTGAAACCAGTGTTGGAAAAATATGCTTTCACCGTACACGTGTGTATCAAACCGTGTGTATTTTAGACCACGAGTGCAGAACTTGCCTGCAGTTCTGCCCAGCACAATCCCCGTTCACCTCTCCTCTGAGATTTGGGGAATAATGTCTGCAGCAACCAAGCGGATTTCGCTGCTCCAGCCCGTGTTCTAAATCCGGTTCTCCTAAACAGTTAAATTAAAGGATCCATTTTCCTCCAGGCCAACGCCACTTCAGTGCTGTCACTATCCAAACAAGTCCAAGTGCTGGCCAAGGCAATTCGTTAAAAAAAAAGCTTTATATTATAAAGAGAGATTTTTATTATTTGACACGTATTGAAAAAAATAAACGAACTGGTGCGAAGCGAGAGCTAGTTCACACTGACATGCGACTAGAGCGAGGACTCTACCTTACAGGAGAAATAAGGGTTTGTTATTTCACTTTCCAAGAGCTGGCAGCCTCATTCTTCGCGCGCACCACGCAGCAGCGATCGGAGGCAGATCCCCCACTCTCACAACGCCTAACTTCGGTGCTCCCACGCACGGAAACACTAATGTCTTCCTGCTTCGCCTCCTCTTTGCCAGGAACAGCCAGAGGCTCCGGAGCGGAACCTTCGGTTAATTCTTCAGCGAAGGCTGGAGCGAGCGAGAAGCGCCTGGAGAGGGGAGGGGATAAATGTGCCCCGTGACGTGTCCGCCGGTGCAGCAGCGCCTTCGGCAGGACCCAAAGACAGAGGCGCAAGGCAAGGACCGCAATTAGCACTTGCAATGGAAAGGGAGGCGGCGGGGGTGGCCTGGAGGGGGTGTGGTTGTCGGAACAGTCTCCGGCTGGTGCTCCGGATCTCACTAACTCAGCCTGTATCACACACCCGCATCTGCAGCCAGACAGAGACCCGCAGATCCTCACACATTTCTGCGGTGGTCTGGCATTTTGAACGTGTTATAAATAGCGCGGTTTAAAATAAGGTGGTGGGAGATACGTGCTAATATCCGAGACTTTGAGCTACACAACAACGCGATAGCCAGGAGGCTGGGAGAGAAAGTGGTTGAAAGGACCTATAGAGCGGGGGCTGGGCTAGAGTCTCCCTCATCTCACACACCATCCAAACCTCCTCTTGCCATTGTCCTTGGCACATCTGAGCGCTCCGGGTCCATAGTGGGCGCGTACACACACACACACACACGCGCGCGAATATGTACCAACACGTTAATGTAGTTTCGTTCGCCAGGCGCCCAAGGATTTGGGGAATCGCACACACTTGCACTCAGTCAATATCAAAGGAGGCCCGGTCCTGATGCTGGGCGCTGAGAGAACCCTGCTGATGGTACCGGACACTTCTCTGGTCCTTAGAGTGGAAAGTATTTGCAGCTAACACCGTGGAACCGTGGACAGAGCGCCCAGCGTGATTTCAGTGGGATGCAGGAGCAGGCCCTTGGGTGGGAGGGGGTTAGGTTATAGTGCACCTATGGCACCTGCAGTTCAGTGTCTCACACAACTGCAGCCACAGTACTCAATACTTTCCTTTCGGGATTTTTAACCCATCGATATGAATCTGTTTAGCTGGCGATCCAACAACCAATCAAGGGGGAATGGAGGAGGACTGACAGCAGCAGCTCACTGGGGCCGCTTTCTTTCGCTCAAGAAGGTACAACAAAACCCAAACACACACACTAGCAAGCAAAAAGAAAGGGGGAGAATTCCAGCGGTTACACATCCGCTTGGCAAGCTAGGCAGGAGTCTAGTGATGCCCATTCAGATCATCCATAGCCCTGGGGGCCGGGCCCGGTATGGACACGAGACAGCTACAGACGCACACAATGTGCACGCTCAGTGTGAGGCAGATACACGCGCACACAGTGTGGGATTGTCACCTCTCGCCTGCTTTGATTTCTCCAGCAGCGGCTGTGCCACCTCTCCTTTGTTCTGTATTAAACAGAGAAAACACCAGTGTGCCGGGAGGGGAAGTCCTGCCTTGGTCACGCTGCCTTTTGGATCCCCTGGTATGTCATGCTCCCGGAGTCCTGGGGGCTCTAGTCTCCAACCTTCCCGCCCCCCAGGGCAGCTGCTGCGCTCCCATCTCTTCTCCGGACCTCAGCATTGTGGCAGTGTCAATCATTCACACGCTAGGGACTGCAATATGGTTCAGCCGAGGTTTCCACAACCTAAAACAAGAGCAGGCGTGAGGGCTGTCCCAGGTCCCCTCTTCCCTCCTGAGAGTCCGAAGAAAGTCTACTGGATTCATATCATTTCTAAGCCTTTCCCAAATGCGGTACCTTAAGCCCAGTTCCCCTGATCCTACGGGGTGCCGGAAACCCTGAGCCTCTACTGACATGTGAGCTGAGGTCGCTCAGTATCTGAGCCAGACCCCAAGCACATGTGCGGATAAATCTGTACACTATGAACACGGGTCACTACCAATAAAACTGACCAGCCATCGCTATATTGTAAACTTCGAAGTCGCTTCTTGTGTGGCTGTTACAGCCAGTTGTTATTTTAAAAGAACGGCGGCATGGCTCCCCTCCCTCGGGATAGGGTCTCTGTTAAACCCCAGGGCATCGAACAGAAAGTGCGTTGCAGTGTATTGACAGAACCTCAACTTCTGCTCTGCGAGAGTCTGTCCCTTTGTCAGTGCAGGATTGTTCCTTGTGGAGCTGAATGGTTTATCCAGTCTGATTTTAAACCCTGGACTTCCAGCCACGTCCACTGGAAGAATTTTCCACAATCTAGCAGGCTACATATTTTAGCCTGTCTAACGGCACTCGGTTGAAATATGCTGCTCTTGTATTTGAATTTTCAGTCCACTATACATGTGTGTGACTTCCCCCTCACACACACAGTTTCAGCTATAGAAAGACATAAGATGTCTTCCTGGAATATCCGACTTGTATTACCACCAAAACCCCGGAAGGAAGTTCAAGTAGGAGTGATCCCCCGAATGCCTAGATCCAGATGTGCTGCGTCTATGCTAGTGGGTAGCCTCTGAGGAGTCACCCTGGAAGGTGACTTAAGAGGCAAGTACTGAGGAACAAACGCGAGAGAAAGTGGTTGGGGGGGGGGGGACGGCTGAAGATTTCCTCGAAGTACAACAACAAATTGAACACCCTACCCCCACCCCCACCTGGAGGAAAGACACACACGGGCAAGCTCTTTGCATTAACTGCACGTCGCTTTAAACCTAGCGACAACACCCTTCTTCGTCCATATTTCTTCGCAAGGAGGGGAAGACGGGCAGACTCACAAAAGTCAGCGTTGAATCGCATATTTCACTCAAAGCTGATCTGGAAGAAGGGGTGACCTGAAAGGAAAAAAAGACAGCGGATGTGTGTGTGTGTGTCGCTAAAACATCTGGTCAATTTTCCGTCTCAAATGCCCACAGCTGGTTTCCCTGCACTTCACCTGCTTCTGCGGAAATGTATTCCATTAGCGATCATAGACCAGGAAGAGAGAATGCAGCACCGCGCCGATATTTACATCATTTAACCCAAACTAAGTGCATTATTGTTATTATTGCTCCTGCCGCAGTTACAGGAGGCCCGGCTTTAGATTTAAAGCAGTCATTAGAAAACCGAAATTTTCTTGCCAGAAGGAATTGTCCGAAAGGGTGACAATTTTGTACGTTGAGGGATTTATTTGTGTTCCGATTTTGAGTTATTAATCGTTGTTTAGACCCCGTGTGAAAGTACATTTCCATAGCAATAATCAGGATACAAATAATAATTTAGCGGATTTCCTGTGTGTAAAACACAATAATGGTCCTTAAAACTAATCCCTCTACCGAACCCTATCCCGTTGGAGTGTGTGTTT
Organism: Mauremys mutica; assembly: GCF_020497125.1. Lineage (NCBI taxonomy): Eukaryota > Metazoa > Chordata > Testudines > Geoemydidae > Mauremys > Mauremys mutica. The sequence goes on along the minus strand of NC_059072.1, from coordinate 202,166,936 downwards.
GTTTAAGCGATCTCGCACCTCTTTAATTATCCCATTACACCAGAATCTGCCAAAGCAAACCACCCTTCAGCTAATGGCCCGATGTTGTTTAGGAGAAGGCTGCGCTCTTTAATCTCCAATTACCCTCCTAAACAAGGAAAGTTATATCCCCGGGCAGGATTTTGCTGGCTTCGGGTAACTATATCGCTCCCTTGCTTTTCTAACTTCGGTAATCAAAGCTCCTTTTTTATATCCTGCTCCCAATGAGGGCTCCTCATCGAACTGATCTTTTTACCAAACACGCATGTGTATCTGTCTCAGCGGGGCTTTTAACAAAGGGGACCCCTGTTCACTTTTTCGGGGAGTATATTTCAAATTGTTTCCTGAGCTGGTGGAATAAATCCCATCCCGAAGGACTTGTTTTCCTTCAGCATTTTGTGCGTTAACATGGAAACTACAGACATCTTTTAATTTTATGGTCATTTAAAGGCTTGTGCCCTGGAGAAGAAAAGTAAAGGGGGAGAAAAAGGAGCACAAATCCCCAGTCAGACTTAAATCAATTGTATATATAAAATCTCTTTTCTCCTACTACCTATTAAACTGGAGAAGAGCCGCCAATATAATTTTCTCAGCGCAGGGACATAATATATTATCTAAACAAATAAGCCACTCTGGTTATCAAAAGATCAAGAACAAATATAATCGTCAAACATCTTTGATTTGTAAAAACACCAACAGACACCTATATCTTTGGATGCTAAAGAGCAAACGGTGTTTGCTAACATTTGCCCGGCTGGTATAAACGTGATTTGAGATCCCACGCCAGCTTTTCCCATACACTCTATATTTTATTCAGCAATCATCTTCGTGAAAACTGATTCTCCTACAGATAATATCAATGGCTGGGAAAGGGTTTGGAGTTCAGAGCTGCAACCTGTCCTGAACTGGACAGGAACTATCATTAGATTTGACCTTCTCTTTCACACAGTATAAAGAAAACCAAATCAAACTGTTACACAGAGAACCTGTGAATACCTAAGTGTGAGCCTGTTTACCTTTCTTGGTAATCGATGTCCCAGTGTAACAGAAACGTACTTTGCACAAATCCTGCATAAAGAAGACGACCATGTTTACAATCGGTTAAAAAACTGCTTTCAAGCTGCTTTAAATTATAAAAATGTCACTGAAATTCCCCCCGACAAACCCGAACGCCGCTGATGATTGTCTCTCCCTTTCTCAAACAACCCAACCCAACTGTATTTATGAATTATATCAGAAAAATCTAGCTGAATCTGGCCGCATTAGCAGGGGAAAAACATCCCAGGGAAAAATATCAAAGACAAGAAAAACGTATTTAAAAATTCAAGTCGACAGGCATTGCATGTTGTATCAGATATGACAACACGTTCCACAGTTTCTATTTTCCAACAGGATATTTTTGATGCAGATTAAAAATAAATATTGTTCCCTAAAGCGGGTATGATAACTGATTATTCCAATCAACCTTTTGATAGCAAAGGAAAGCGACCGTGTAGTAAATTACATCATTAACAAATAATCTTGGTTGGGAGAAGGGTCCGCTAATGAGACGTTTGAAATATAATCTCAAATGAGATGAATTTAAAATAAAAAAGTACTTATCTGAAATTGTGGCCCGAATTGATCAAAGCAAATCCCTAATATACTTGTCTTCTGTGGACAATCTGCAAACTAACTCCCAATAAACGTTGGACGCTGCTACAAAGATCTTCCTAACTGGTATTTTTCCTCTATCTGGTTTATTAAGAAATTCCACACATGGGATTCGATAATAAAATCAAAAGAACTCGAGAAATGAGGCATAGTTATTGACCTCGAATTGCACATTTCTCTGACCTTACCTAAAAGCCCATTTTAAGGTAACCCGTTGGCTTTTTTTTAAATAGAAAAAGTGTATTAAAGACAAACAGTTTTCGCAGGTTTTAATTACAAAAACCAAAAGCCAACAATTGCATTCACTCCGAATCAATTAATGTCTCGCTTCAGTGGAAAAAGAATTACAATCAAATCAGCAGAAAGCAAAAGGTTTGACTCTCTGGAAGGAGTCACGGGGGGAATTGTTTACACGTGTAATTTATTCGAGCCTCATTTTTGATAAGTAGGCTGCATTTTAAAGTTGGGCGAGAATGTGGGGTGGGGGGGTTGCGAAGGCTGTTTGATGTTAGATTGTGACTTGTAGGAACAAACGATCCACCACCCGCGCCCGAGAAGCGTGCCCGCAATAGCGCGTAGCGCAGGAAATTGCCGATCAATTGCACCATTAGCAAATAGCCCTGTCCCGGGACACCGAAGGCGAGAGACTCCTACCCAGGGCGCTGGGCAGCGCCGCGCTAGGCGAGTCCCGTTTGATCCCTGCACCACGAGCAGTGTCGTGTCACTTAAAGTCGCTTCGTAGCCCGGCTCGTGCCGGGCGGCGCTGAAATGGATGCGGCTGCAGCGTCCCGGGGACAGGCGTGCAGCGGAGAGCTCAAAACGTGCTGGAGGCGAGCCGGGAACGGGCCCGCTCCGCGCCGCTCCCCAGGGGCGGTGGGACCGAGACAGTGGCGGCCGGAGAACACAAGAAGGGGCCGTTCCCACGTTCTTGTTTTCCGGGGTGATTCTTCTTCCCGAGTAGCCACGTGGGCTCAAAAGAAAATCTGCGCCCCCGACTGACGCGAGCGTGGTTGTCAATGGAGGGGAGGGGAGGGGAGGGGAGGGGGGGTTAGTTACACTGGCGAGCTCTAGAGCTCCGGGCTGGTCTTGCTTTAAGGCCGCTCTCCACAACTTTAGGCTGGGGGCGTCGCTCCGCTGTGGGTGGCTGACGCCCTGTCGCACAGCCCCGCACGGTGCCCCCCGCTTGACACCTTCCGTCACCTCGCTCCGGCTGGTTTCAGGCGTCAAATGGCTCGAAATCCGTCCGCGAGCTCGCCCTGCGCAGTAGGTCTCAGGGTTGCACCGCACTTCGCTTCAGAAAGCCCAGGCGCCGTGTAACACCGCGGGGTGTGGAGGTGGGGGGAAGATGTCTGCAGAGGTTAGCAGACACAGAGCAGAAAAGAAGTTACAGTCAGTGTCATGGGGCTTGATCCATACTCAACAGAATCAATCCAACGACTCATTTGGGAAAGTGAGGCTGGGGCTTACACCCTCGGTCCTTATCAGCACCGCAGCCGCCCCGCTGCGGCGGGGTCCTTTGCGGGACGGGGATTGTAAACGGCAGTGGGATGCCGTCTGCTCACTGTTCAGAAGTGAGGGCAAGGTGCGGGACTCGATACAACACAACTGTTAACTGCCCGTGTCCCCATAGCGGTTACCAGGCATGCTTAGGTGTAGATAAGTTTTATGTCCGATTTATTTAGTCATACAGGCCCTAATCCAGCCAAGGCTTTACCTGTTCTTAACGTTAATGGTTGAAATCAGCGTGCCTGAACACACACACACACACACAAATCCTTGCAGGATCAGAGCCGTGGGGGCTATTTTGTATTCCAGTTCAAATGTGAGACAAAAATACTCACAATAAGAAACAGAGTAGAGAAGGCACCTTAACATTAGGCTGTTTTAATATGGCCTAAATAACAATGTCTAGCACCACGCTGCAGTAATTAAAGATGTAAATAACTTAGATTAATGAAAGAGTCGCTCTTGTTATATCTGGAGGTAAACAAGTCTAAAAGGAGGAACAGGCCTGGGCTGTTTGGTCCAGTCCCCTTTTCTCCTTTCTGCAACCCCATAGAAACAAAATGATCAGAACTAGGGGTATCACTCCTGGTGTGAAGAGGCCACATTACAATATTAATTATGGTCCAGTGTCTAAATGTCGGACTATGGACTAGCCTCAGAACAGGTCAGAATTCCTGCTGCATGCTGGTGGTGCTGAGCACTTTTAAAAGTGCTCCTTAATGGAGCCCGAATGGGAGCTGAGCTCTTGAAATGTGGCCTTTAGGTTGTGCAGAATTTGAATATGCCACATGGGCTCCATAAATCAAGCAAGCAGGCTGGGTATTTGATATCCCTGATTTTAAACAATGGTATTTATAATATGCCAGTCAGCATAGTTTCTAGATACCAAAGATAAAAACTAAGAACTTGCATTAATTTTGTACTTAGAGGACCTGGCCCTTTACCTCTCCATGTGCTTTAAGCAAGGAGTGTGTTTAGAATTAGAGAGTGCAACTGCACTGGAGGGAGAGGGGAGAACGCTAGGATCAGTGGAAATGGTGCTGTAGGGACCAGAGTACAGTAGGAGAGCACAACTGCAAATGGAAGTTGTGTTGACTAAACAAAGATAGAGATGTTTCAGTGTAAGGCCCCTATCCTGTCAAGATTTATGCATTTGCCTAATTGTACACACTATGAGTAATCCTACTGAAGACAACAGCACTACTCACAATCCATAACATTAAGCACATACATGAGTTTTTGCAGGATTAGGGTATAACATTCTTATACCTTTGTGTATGTCTGAGGGCAGCAGTTACTCATTTTTCTAATTATAAACACAACCCTTAAAGCAGCTGGGGACTGAGAAAGAACAGTTCTTTAGAGTTAGACATGATGCAAGTTGTTAACTTGAGTCTGTGGTGTTCAGCTAACACAATGACTGGCATATTAGAAATACTGTGGAACTACTCAAGTGAGCAAAGTTGATCAGATGTTTAAATGGTTGCAGGGTTAGATCCTACCATGGCACCAGAGTGTCAGCATTGGTATTAGCTCAAGAAATAGGGACAGATCTGGCAACCTGTTAACTAATACTTGTGCTAATAGCTACTGCTCTCAGGGGAACAAAAACATAAAAATAAACAACCCCCCCATACTACTAAAAACAGATTCCTTGGGCTCTGTTTTGAACCAACAGAATTGTCACTCACACCATGATCTCATTTTGACATTCAGTAGGATTACCTGGGTGATTGAAGACTACCAAATGAGTATGGGCTGCCGGATCAGCCTCCTACCTAGTGTGCGACTTGAACCCATTGCTTAAAATAAGGCAACTAACATACATTGACAATACATTTAAAATTTATGATGAATAATTTTGAAGAGTTACATGATGTTGCCAGAATGATGATACTAAGGCTCTGACCCTGCAACTCCATACAGTACAGTACCTAAACTCAGGCACATGTGTAAATCTTTGCAGGATTGAGGCCCAAGGTTGCACTGGATCATTTTCAGCTCTTTTGCTGAGTCTACATTATCACTACTGTCTGACCTCCACAGGATGCTTGGGACACCATTTGGTAACTGAAGAGAAAATTATTTTTACTGGGCATAAATCTGGAAAGAGTCAGCTGGGGTGTGGGTTCCATTTCTGCTGGGAACAGAGGGAGGGAGAAATCAGTGCTCTCTCTCATTGCACATGTGGCATTTTTAGTATTTGTTAAAGGCTACTTAAGGTAATTGACTAGAAAATCCCTGCTGTTTAAAAAAAATAAAGGGGACCTTTTTTAGAACTAATCAATTTATTTATGTTTCTGCACTGAGTGTGATCTACATGCTATTGCACTGGAGGAGCTGTCAGTGTTGATGGATTAATGCAAATGGATGACATTTACAAAAAAAGTATGTGTAAGTTATATACACAGTAACTCCTGATGTTTGTGGGACAAAATCCGTCAGTTGATATTTTTGTATTTTCAGTTTCTGAAGAAAAATATGGTAATATTGGTTCTGGCCAAATTAATTGTTTCATTTGGGCCTGGAATTTGATGACTTTTCTGAAAGTATTGCAAACAGGGGTTATTAATATTAATTATCATGTGCAAACATTTGTCTCCTCTGATACAGATTGCAAAGCGATATTTCTTTTAGCTACAGTAGATAGTTTAAAAGGTGAAAGTCTTCCTTGGGAACATGAGAAGCACAATATCAATCAGAGAGAGGAAATATTCATGCCGTAGAAATAGGAAAAACCTAGTTTGAAAAACACACACTGGAGTATTTTTGTTTCATTTGTCTGAAATCATTCCTCTGAACATTATGAAAGTGTTTTTTTTAAGCTATGTTCAGTGACTGGAGCTAGTTCTCAGTGACCCTCAGCTTGTATGAATAGTGTGACTAATCTAGTGGGGATGAATAATGAATCTTTAAGGAATATAAGAGATTTTATGCAAACTCTTTTCAGGGGGTGCAGTATTTTATGCTGCTTGGCCTTAGATATATTATAAAATGGTTGTCACAGGAACTTTGGTAATACTTTAAGGTAACGTTTATAAATACTTTATTCATGCTTTAGAAATGATTAATAGAAATTGCTGTTTATATATGATTATATGATGTCTTACCATGTTGCAGGCACATTCATAAAAATTTGATGTATTCCAGTTTACAAATGTACTTTTAAAGGTTGCTATAATATCCTGACTAAATTTTTTTTAAATCTGTCTACTGAGCATTTCATAGCACATCCTATAATAACTAGCTTGTAATAAGGATTTTTTTTAACAAGGACATAAGCCTGCATAGATACAGTAATTTAATCAAAGAACAAGGTGTTGCTGGGGCACTACTACCTGGGCGAACGGGGGAAGTATAGTATAGTGAAGTTGCCTCACAAATCTAGACCCCTATTCTGCAATCAGACCTGCACCAGTTGATCCCTGCAGCCCCATGGAGCCCCACTTAGTCTAATAGGTGAGCAGACCCATATGCCCATATGGAATCCCACTGGCTTCAGCAGGACTCTGCGCAGGCACAACAGTATTCCCAAATGGGTGCACTTTAGGAGGGGGGAAATTTTGATACCCCAAGAACATGCCTAGACCCCTGCCTGAAGCTGGAATACCAATTGTTATGCTAATTGCTGAAAGCAGCTAGAAAGGCCATTTCTGAAGCCTTAGCACAACTAACAGACGAAGAAAGGAGGGGGGAAGTGAGTGTCCATGTGGACTAAACATGACCCCGGGGCCTCCTAACTTGAGCTTTTTGCCAGAGCATGCAGTTTTGCAAGATGGAAAGTCTGGCAATATTAACTATGGCTATATGAAATACAACTGGTTAACTGATGGAAAACCCCATACAGCAGGCTGGAAAACGCCACACAACTTCCACTCAGCAGGTTTTTTTTTGTTTTTTGTTTTAAATAAACAAGCTATGGGTAATACTAAAATATAAAAAGAAATCTGAGCTTGGTGGACACTTGAACACCTCTCCAGTTCCTCTGCAGATGGAAGGCTGGCCACCTCTGCATCTGGAAATCCACTCCAGACCTCCTCAAGACCTTGGGTAAATATGAATCTGGGGTTAATTTGGGGTGGTCTACTAACCTGTTGCGGACGTGTGTAAGTGCTGGCAAATAAATAAAGTAGAAGCTTAAAGTGAAAGCACTTTTGTTTGCCTGCTTGCATCAACTAGCTATTGGCTGGATTTATTTCCTGCCACTGCCTCGCAAAGAGTAAAATTACCAAGAGCTTTGGGTTCAGCAAAACTCTGGGTAACAATACCCACATGGATTGGACAACCATAAGAAAGGGTCTATCTCCTGCATGGTCCTGTCTGAGCTGATGGGGAAGGCCTAAACGGGGATGGGCTGGGGAAGGATCCACAAGCTCACTCTATGAACTGCCACTGAGGGTCTGATGCTGTGACTTCAGTCTATAGGAGGAATAGCAGTCCTGGTGGGAACCTGGTATTCAGCAGCCTCACTCACTTCTTCCAGGTTTGAGGGGAGTGAATTTCACTCTCAGTATCCTCTGCACTTTCTTAAAGCCCAATGCTTCAGGCTTTGCAAGGGTGTAATGGAATCCCCCTAGATATCTTTCCCAAGGTCTGTGGCAAAGCGAGGACATCTGGATTCTACTCCTGACTTCCAGTGATATGCTTCAGCCATCAACTTTATTCTCCTCAGATCATCATGACCCTCCTCACTAGCAGCTAGATTTCAAAGAACATATTCCTTTGGTACTGCAAGGAAATCTAATAACCACAAAATCAAGAGCACTCATACTGAAGTATTTCAAAAGTGTTCTGAGCACGTATTCACCACCTTCACATGTATCAATACGAACTGTCCACAACAAACTCATGCCAGTCAGGGTTTTATATCTGAATTGTCTGATATTCAGTAAACACATCTGAAAGTTCAGCTACTCTCAACGCAGCAGATTCATGTTATATTTCTTCTTATTGCTTCCATTAGTGGCTATAACATAGGATGCCTTTTTTCAAGACATTCACTCTTTGTTGGCAGCTTCTGGAGTACATGGATTCTTAACTGAATAATGAAGCCAAGGCGAAATACTCTGTGAGGACCAAGTTAAGGCTGAGAAGATATTGCCCTCTAAAACTGTCTGTGTTTTAGGCACTATTCCTGCAGTTACGCAGTTGTAGACCCATTGACATACATTAAGGTCACTTACATGAGCAGTGTGTATGCAGAATCAGAGCCTTAGTCTGTAAAATCATGGGGTGGGAGGACCATGCCTTGTTATATGTTTGCAAAGTGCCTATTGCATTATGGGTGCTAGAGGAAACAAATCAATAATTGTAAATAATGACCCTGTGACTGGAATTAAAATAGTCAACAGGACAGACTTAATTTGTGTCCCCCCATTGGTGAAAATTTCCATCCTGTGGGAGGAAGGTGGATAGGGAGTAGAAGGCAGTGTTATGTACTTTTAAAGGTTGCTATAAGCCTTTAACGACAACACTCTGAGTTTCCAGCCAGTGATGTGCTGCCATTTTTAACAAAGAGCTCCCACAGATACCCACCCCAAACTCACTTACCTTTGAGTCCCCAGGGTGCATGGAATTTACTCATTTGAAAAAGTGCTCTCTCATAATTACAAACAAGGTGGGAGGCAGCAGTACTTGCCAAAGGAATTTAGTTTTATATATTAATTGATCTGGAAAATATACAAACGTATTTGATCAATACAATTTGTGCAATTTGAAATGGTGTGTTTGTGCAGGAGCGTGTCGAATTTGCAATAGGGTTCAGGGCAAGGTATATTTCTCGGGGGAGGGAGGATTTTTAAAAATATCCTTACCCTTGGAGAATTCTGGTGCATTTTGAAGGCAAAAAATAGCTCTTTACAAGTATTTGTAAGAGTCTTGGCGATATGTCATCTCTGACAGGTGACTCAGCAGTATCCAGAGAGGGGCTGACTCCATCAGAGGCAGGGAAATCATAGAACTGGAAGGGACCTCAAGAGGTCTTCTAGTCCTGTCCCCTGCATTCAAGGCAGGAGTAAGTTTTATCTAGACCATCCCTGACAGGTGTTTGTCCAACCTGCTCTTAAAAATCTCCAATGATGGAGATTCCACAACCTCCCTAGGCAATTTATTCCAGTGCTTAACCACTCTGAGTTAGGAAGTTTTTCCTACTGTCCAACCTAAACCACCCTTGAAGCAATTTAAACCCATTGCTTCTTGTCCTATCCTCAGAAGTTAAGAACAATTTTTCTCCCTCCTCCTTGTAACAATCTTGTATGTACTTGAAAACTGTTATGTCCCCTCTCAGTCTTCTCTTCTCCAGACTAAACAAACCCATTTTTTTCAATCTTCCCTCCTAGGTCATGTTTTCTAGACCTTCAATCATTTTTGTTACTCTTCTCTGGACTTTCTCCAATTTGTCCACATCTTTCCTGAAATGTGGCACCCAGAACTGGACACAATACTCCAGCCAAATCAGCACTAAGTAGAGTGGAAGAATTACTTCTTATGTCTTGCTTCTAATACTCCTGCTAATACATCCCAGAATGATGTCTGCTTTTTTTGCAACAGCGTTACACTGTTGACTCATATTTAGCTTGTGATCCATTATGACCCCCGGATCCCTTTCCACAGTACTCCTTCCTAGGCAGTCATTTCCCATTTTGTATGTGTACAATTGATTGTTCCTTCCTAAGTGGGCTAATTTGAATTTGTCCTTATTGAATTTCATCCTATTTACTCGAGACCATTTCTCCAGTTTGTCCAGATCATTTCCAAAGCACTTGCAACCCCTCCCAGCTTGGTTTCATCCGCAAACTTTATAAGTGTATTCTCTATGCCATTATCTAAATCATTGATTAAGATATTGAACAGAACCGGACCCAGAACCGATCCCTGCGGGACCCCACTCATTATGCCCTTCCAGCATGACTGTGAACCACTGATAACTACTCTCTGGGAATGATTTTCCAACCAGTTATGCACCCACCTTATAGTAGCTTCATCTAGATTGTATTTCCCTAGTTTGTTTATGAGAAAGTCATGTGAGACAGTATCAAAAGCCTTACTAAAGTCAAGATATACCACATCTACTGCTTCCCCCCATCCACAAGGCTTGTTACGCTGTCAAAGAAAGCTACCAGGTTGGTTTGACATGATTTGTTCTTGACAAATCCATGCTGACTGTTATTTATCACCTTATTATTTTCTTGTATTTGCTCTATTATCTTTCCAGGTACAGAAGTTAAGCTGACTGGTCTGTAATTCCCTGGGTTGTCCTTTTTTATAGATGGGTGCTATATTTGCCCTTTTCCAGTCTTCTTGAATGTCTCCCGTCTTCCATGATTTTTCAAAGATAATTGCTAATGGCCTCAGTCAATTCCTTGAGTATTCCAGGATGCATTTAATCAGGCCCTGGTGATTTGAAGACATCTAACTTGTCTAAATAATTTTTGCCTTGTTCTTTTCCTATTTTAGACTCAGATCCTATCTCATTTTCACTGGCATTCACTAATTTAGATGTCCAATCGCCACCAAACTTCACCGAAACAAAGAAGTCATTAAGCACCTCTGCCATTTCCACATTTTCTGTTATTGTCTTTCCCCCCTCATTGAGTAACAGGCCTACTCTGTCCTTGGTCTTCCTCTTGCTTCTAATGTATTTGTAGAATGTTTTCTTGTTTCCCTTTTATGTCCCTAGCTAGTTTGATCTCATTTTGTGCCTTGGCTTTTCTAATTTTGTCCCTACATACTTGTGTTATTTGTTTATATTCATCCTTTGAAATTTGGCTGACTTTCCACTTTTTGTACGACTCTCTTTTGAGTTTTAGCTCATTTAAGATCTCCTGGTTAAGCCAGAGTGGTCTATTGCCATACTGTCTATCTTTCCTTTGCACTGGGATAGTTTGCTCTTGTGCCCTTAATAATGTCTCTTTGAGAAACTGCCAACTGTCTTCAATTGTTTTTCCCCTTAGACTTGCTTCCCATGGGATTTTACCTACCAACTCCCTGAGTTTGCTAATGTCTGCCTTCTTGAAATCCATAGTCTTTATTGTGCTGTTCTCCCTCCCACCATTCCTTAGAATTGTGAACTCTACCGTTTCATGAGCACTTTCACCCAAGTTGCCTTCCACTTTCAAATTATTAACCAGTTCTTCCCTATTTGTCAAAATCAAATCTAGGACAGCCCCGCCCCCCAGTAGCTTTTTCCACCTTCTGAAATAAAAATTTGTCTCCAGTGGTTCTGAACCCAGAGAACAACTGGAACCATTGATGTGGCCCCATTTTCACTCTTTGCACTCTGCACAGTGGACATAGAACAATGGGGTTCCAAAAGAGGAGATGAATCTGATATTCCATCCCAGGACTACTGGGTAAATGTTTATCACTTCTGATGAAAAACAGTTTAAAATAGGATGATGAACCAGAAGAAATTAAGGATTTCCTGAGCATTTTAGGTTCATATAAATAGGGAATATCGGCTCAAGGGTTTAAATTTGGATCAAGGACTTAAAAGTCAGACCATAGTGCCTGCTTCCAGGAAAATGACTTTCCAGTTTTTTTTTAATCCCACCCTCTTTTTTTGACCCCCTGAGAATCAAAGAAGTCTCACAGCCAAGCAGGAATGACAATAATTGTAGCAGCCTCAACATGATTTGACCCAGAACCACATACTTACCTTAATTGGAACTGAGAAACATACAGAAATTTTGACCTGTGTATCCATCCTATGGATATGCAACATCTGGCCTAAGTGTTTTAGATCCTCTGTAATGGCTGGTCCACATATTGGATAACAGCCTACTACTTCAACCAGCTAATGAGGCGTCTCCTCAAGTTGAAGGGATAGATGTTTAATTTTGGTGCTAACAATCTTGGTTCTAACCCCCATGACTTGTGATGAGAGAACTAATGAAGCTACTGTTAAGCTGGTAGCAGCGGTAGATTCTTATCTTCTATGTTGACCAGCCATTAGATGGCAACATGACCTACTTATCCAGTGTCTTAATAATGAAATCAATAGCATGTGTAAGTCCAATCTTATGCATGATGTGGAATGAACTATGCAAAAATTACCACATTAAGACAGTGCCTTAAAGGTTCAGAAATCTGGTGATATCTTTCATGCAAATGATGTAATGCCCTAATTTGCATATTTAACTAAGCATCACCTTATTTACACCAATGAGAGCAAACATCCCAATTACCAGAACTTAAGCCTGACAAGGCTGCAGTGTGGGAAAAACTCTAGGAGCATAGGAACTGCTGTGCTCCTGACTGCTTCTAGCATCTCATCGGGCAGGAGCCAAGCTCTGGCTGATGGTAGATGGAGAGGGATCCCTGTCTGAGAGGGGCTTGTCCCTGCCTGGCTACTGCTTGTAGGCTCCTGCAGCCAGACACAAATAGCTACAGCACTATCCAGCACCACTGGAGTGGAGTATGACAGGACTGCCTACAACGGCATATAGCTGATCTGCAACTACTATCAGCCAATATCTCCAATGACTGGTGATGGGACACTAACTGGGGAGGGCTCTGAGTTACTAGAGAGAATTATTTCCCAGGTGTCTGCCTGGTGGGTTTTGCTTGCATATTCAGGCTCCAACTGATCAGCATATTTGGGGTCAGGAAGGAATTTTGCCCTGGGTCAGATGGGCAAAGACCCTTGGGGTGGGGTTCCCCTTCCTCTGCAGCTTGAGGCATGGGTCATTTGCAGGTTTAAACTAGTGCAAATGATGGATTTGCTATAACTTGAAGTCTTTAAATCATGACTTGAGGACTTCAGTAACTCAGCCAGAGGTTATGGGTCTATTACGGGTCTATTACATGAGTGGGAGGCCTGGCCATCCCTCCATCACGATGGATGAACAATAGAGCCAAATTTGAGCAACTGGTGTTATGACCTGGCACATGGAGTCACAGTGCCACTCACATTTGGCACTGTGACCCCATGCACCAGGTCAGAATGCCTGGATCAGGGAGCCAGGCCCAGCCTTGAGGTTACAGGAGCTGCAAATGTGGGGTACATGGGGGGTGGGCTTGCTCTCCACCCCCTCCACCTCCTCCCCAAGGTCCCCCCTCAATGCTTTTGCACCCTTGATTTTTTTGAAAGGGTGTTGGGGCCTCCGTTTCAGATTTAGCCCTGCCCCCCGCCCGGCTCTAGTGAAAACCTTTAGCTTCATGTGGAAACAAAGTGGCAGCCAGTGCAGATTATAGAGCATAGCTGTTGTGTCCTGTATCTAGAAAACGCTACATTCTACACTAGCTTCTACTTTTGAGTGATTCTAAAGTGCAGCCCCATATAGAGTTTATTGCTGCTTATCTCAAGGTAACCTAAATAAATAAAAGAAAAATGACAATCTTTACTGAATAAACAGTTAACAAAAATCATAATACTCGTTCGCAGTCTCAGAAGGGAGACCAACCTACACCCTGCTCTACCCTTGCTCCTATCAGGTCCTGGCAATCTGGTGGGGCTGTGTGCAAAGCTTTCAGTTCTGGTCTCCATGCTAGACTTGTTCTATACATAGTAAAAAAGATAAAACCAGACCTCTTTATTTGAAATCCTCCACCAAAATTGACCCTGAACGTCGCGGGGTTTGGATTAAAATGGCATCCGGATTTGAACGATCCTTACTATAAATTTGGCCTCATCTAGAGAACAGAGGGCTCAGGTACCTAGGGCTGTCAATCTGGTACTTTTTGTGAGCTCTGCATTTTTTAAAGTGATCCTTATCGAAGGCACAATGTTCATCCCACAGTGACATCTTATGTGCCCTTATCAGTGCCAGTTCACAAATAACCACCTCCAGGAGACACTTGAACTCTGCCCTGGAAAATGAAATTCCCTTGATTAATTCCAGGGCTTGGGTATCTCCCATGGTAGCCACCAGGTTAATTAGTACAACCACAAGCAGAAATTTCTTGCATTGCCATTAACTTCTTCTTTAGGACCAGAACATAGGAGAACAGGATTATTTTTCTCCTTCCTTTTCCTCTCTCCTTTATCTTCTGTTTCTTCTTTAAGCTTTGTACATTCTAGGAATTCTCCAAGGGAAACACTAGTTGTGAGAGATTTGAAGACAGCAGTAAAAGTACTGGGCTGCGCAGAGGAGTAGTGTTTGTATTGGAGTGACTATACCAATTTCTTTAACCCTGTGCACATGTCCAATGTGAACTACAAATACTTCCAGTACCAGAGACAGTGTCAGACTGAGCTGGGTATTTATATAGTTAATAAAATTGCTGTGCCTACTCTCTTCACAAACCTGACTACTAGCCTCCCTGAGATCCTGTGATGGAATTTACAATCAGATTCCAAAAGTATGAGGGATCCTGGGGGCAAAATAGAAATTAAACTGGGCTGAGGAAAGCAGAGAAAGGAAAAAGAAAAGCATCAGGGAAATGGAGAATGAGAATCACCATGTCTGACTAAAAGGATCAACTGGAGAACTGATTGACCTTATAGGGCAGATAAAGGAGCAAGGCTAGTTAACAGATTAGCGAAGCTAAGGTACGAGAGAAGGATCTGATTAAATTAGGAGAAACAAGATACGGTAGATATTATGGCAATAGGTTCTAGAGAAAAATCTACCAGATGAAAAGGAAGGCTGAAGATCTCCAAAGGTTCAAATATAATTTTAGATAAGAAGTTGAATCTTGGGGGCTTAATAAAACTGAATTTACAGTCTCTGTGGTTTGCCCTAATTCTAGTGAAAATGCATAGTGTTAGTGCAGTGGACGGGACTCCCATGAAAGGGCTAAGCTCCAGGAAGCAGCGTCATGGCCTTAGATATGAATATAAAATGTTCAGTCACTGTGGGTTTTTCCAATGATGTCATGTTTATAACTTGATAGCTTTCTATGGAGCTTTGGTTGATGGGGAAACAGAGAGAACTGAAATTAGCTTTTGCATGCTCAAACTGCCAGTTAAGCAGTTGAATTAGTTTCTCAGATTCAGCTGCTAGAAAAAATAACTTTCCTCTAGATGCCTATTACTACAAATGCAACATACAGATCAGATACTGAATATATTAAACAGGATTCTCTCCCCATATCTGCTTCAGTTTTGGTAAATAGCATTTGTACGCTTTCACCCTTTATTTTCCAATACATAACCAAGTCCCTCTCTTTTTGTGAATAAAATGGAAAGAAAAAATAATCAGTGTCTCTATGCCAAAATGAGCAAAAACAAACATGCCAACCAACCACCAAAAACTCTATAACTTGATTTTAGAAGTAAGGTAAGTTAAGGATGGTGTTTCAGCCCTTAACTCTGAATTTCCTGGGTTTTGTCAGGTTAAATCAGACACTTCAGATCATTTTACCTTATGCTTTTCTGTGCAAGTGTGTGATTTATGTCCTATTTTTTATTACATGAACCTTTGTCTCAATGCTATTTGATTTAGTCTACTAATGGCTCTCAGCTGATTTCATTTTAGTATCTGTAAATTTTCCCACATGAAGCTAGACAAACACAGAGTATGGATAAATTAAACTGAGCAATTTAATAAAAAAGCAAGTTCCGGAGAAAACAAGATTTTAATTGTTGATCCAGAACAGCTCTGCATGTAAACAGTGGATCTTTGGTGTTTACTTTATATTGTTATCTGTCTAAATACAAAGATTACTGTTTTCTCTAGTGTGGCAACTGGCTGGAGGCTCTCACTAGTAGCCATTATTAGTACCAATGACACATTAATTGAACTTCACTGCTTCCAGGTGTGTGGCACACTCCAGGGTCACACAGTGCACCCGGATTTCATGTGTATTCAATTACTGTCATCTTATGAAGGAATGCAACATATCATACATTAAAATGTCAATTACCACTTTTTATGGAATAGCTGGTAAAGTGAACCAATCCGCTTTCTTAGTTTGGGTTTTGTCTTGCTATAAAAATTAGGAGGCCAGGGAGAGAGGGAGAAATCAAATATACATCTCCAAGCATTTGGTCAGTATTCACTCATCTGATACCTCCTACGCCACCCATACCACCAATGATCAAAATTACAAAAAACATAATAGTATGGTCTATTGCTAAGTCCATCGTGCTGTTGGAAATGGAAAAGGCTAGTTCACATCTTTATAAAGGAATTATTTGCTTGCACTTTTTATGGACACAGCCTTTTACAGAGAATATGTTAGCTTTCTGCCTCTGTGCTTTGGATGCAAGGTTCAGGTGTTTTTAGGGACTCTGCAGTCCACATTCTTTACATTCTGCACTCTGTTCAGCTCAGTGACAATGTCCTCACTAGTAAGCAGACTCTGAAGTTGCAGCCATTTCTTCGGGTAAACCTTCCCCCGCTATACACGCCAGAAAATGTCCTCCTTTAAATTAATCAATGACATTTGTTGTTGCATAAATTCATAGTTAAGCCTGTACAAACCTTATGTTAGCAAGGTTTATACATGTGCCCCATTATAAGCATTAAGGTAATGAGCTCTTATAATACAGGGGTAGGGATTCTTTTTTAGATTTTTTTTTTTATACCTTCACATCTGAAATTTTTGTTCATTGCTCACAACATAGGGAGTCTAAACTAGGCCCTGATCCTGAAAGGGGAACTAGATGGGCAGACTCCTATGGCTGCAAGGAGACCTGTTGAAGTCAAACTCCACCTGGGTCCACGGGCCTGTCCGCATAGAGCCAATTGACGGATCAGGTTCCTAAACTGTAAACTGTTCAGGGTAGTGGGACTGTGTCATCTGATGTATGTGAAAACACTGTACTTACCTAAAGAACTGTATGCCCCAGAGAGACTCTATCTGTGATCCTGACCAGGGCTTTGGAACAAACAAAGTAGCCCTTTAAGAATCCATCCAAGGCTTTAAATGAAAGCCAGCGCAAGGTGAAATAGGATACAGTTTAGTGTGCTCCTGAAACCAGGCAGACTATAGTCAAAAGTTATAGTTCTATTCAATTAAAATGTTAAATGAATGGGGGATTTTAGTTAAATCACCAAAAGTCTTTATTGAGGTAAATGCCTTAATAATGGCTTTCACTGTATTAATTAAAATATCCCATTAACTTTGGATCAAATAATATGCATAGTAGACCCAGATCTGACTATATGAACTGAGTGAACTTAAGTGCCTCAATTTTCCCATCTGTAATCTGGACATACACGGAGAGAAAATAGGATAGTAGAGGGTTCTTGTCTGCTAGACCATTGTTTCTCAGCCTTTTTGATACCAGAGACTGACTTGTTGCCTTCCTAAACTGTGTCAAGGAAATCTCAGGGTCCAGCTTCGGTCCACAGATCAGTCCTTGAGAAACACTGTGCTAGACTAAAGGCATGACAAGACCCAATGGATGGAAGTTGAATTCAGCAAAGTTCAATCTGAAAATAAGACAACTTTTTAATAGTGAGGGTAATCAACCATGGGAACAGATTACCACAGGAGATGGTAAATTCTCCATAAGTAGGAGCCTTTAAATCAAGACTGGATGTCTTTTCAAAATATATGCCCTGTAGTTCAACCACTAGCAACATGCAGAAATCCCTGAATGAAGTTCCATGGTCTGTATTATGTAGAAGATCAGATTAGATCAGCGGGTCTCAAACAGTGGGTTGGGACCCCATTTTAATGGGGTTGCCAGGGATGGCTTAGACTTGCTGCGGCCTGGGATCAAAGCCCAAGCCCAAGCCCCACTGCTCGGGGCCGAAGCCCGAGGGCTTCAGCCCTGTGTGGTGGGGCTCAGGTTACAGGCCCCCTGTGTGGGGCTGAAGCCCTTGGGCTTTGGCTTTGGTCCCCGCACCCGGGGAGGAGGGAGGCCAGGGTCACAGGGGCTCAAGGCTTTGGTCCCCACTTCTGGTATCATGTAGTAATTTTTGTTGGGGGTCGCGGTGCAATGAAGTTTGAAAACCCCTGGATTAGATGATCATTATGGTTCCTTCTGATTTTAAATCTGTGAAATTGCCAACAATCACACAGGAAATCTCTGGCAAACCAGGAATAGAGTTCAGGTTCCCCAATCCCCTGTGCCTTAACCACATACAATAGTCAGTGTCATACAGAGGGAAAAATTGTCTTTATTTTTAATTTTAATTCTTATTGATAGTATAAAATATACTGGATCTTTCAAGGCTGTTATCTGAATGTCTATTAAGAATATTAAGGAAGTTTTAAAAGTATATAAATGGATTCTGTCAATTCCAAGCTAAAATAAAATGTCTAGGATGCGCCGTGACAATTCTATGAGTTCCCTGGTATCAAAAGCAGACTCATTTTCATGGATTCTTCTTAGTAATGCGTTTGCCCCAGGCATTACTTACATATTTTTGTAGTGAACATTTTCTCTTTAAAATTACAAAACCACTCACACCCATATAAAATTAGGGAATGGAGATAATTATGCTGAACATCATTAGGCAGAATCAGAGTAACTGGCCATGCCTGATCACTGTGTTTCTCCAACACAACAAAAACCAGCAAGTAATTCTAGTTCCGACACAGCATTTTAAAATGAAAGTGTAAAATATGGACTGTCACCATGTGATATAGGAGTTATAAATATGTGCTATATATAAACATTAAATATGATTTATTTTTATTTTTAAAATTTAGTACAGAAAGGCATATTGTTAATAAACATTCAAAGTAACAGTCTTGAAAGATCCAATAAGAAGTCAAATTAAAAATACAGAAAATTTGAATCATCCCAGTGACAGGATAATGGTTCTGCAGAAGCCTGAGACCTTACACAGTGGTGATTCCTGTTATACACAATTACACATAATTAGCATTAGCAAATGAGAGTGATTTAACGTCTTCTGGTCCTTGGTGCCAGAAGGCAGAGCAGCCTTCTTGCATAAGTCTCTCCATCTCATTTTACCCAATTTTGTAAACTACTTTTTCTGCTGAGACTTAAGTGATTCAATTCTGGCAGCAGCTTTGTGAAGCAGACGACTGCACATAAAGAACTGGGCTGAGGCAATTCACCAGACCCCTGAATAGATAAAAAGGTGGTAATGACTTTCAGACACTAGTGACCTAGGCCCCCAGTGCAGGAAGATGCTGAACAACATGCACTGACTTCTGCAACTGTTCACATGATTAACGTTAGGGAAGTGCTTCAGTACCTTCCTGAATCAGGGAACAGACTAGATTTGAAATGGTTGCTTGGAAGTGAGGACTTCATGTCACGTTAACATTAACAATTGCCTGGCTATTGTTTTTCTCCCCACAATTCAGAAGCAGTGGCACATCGACATTTCAAAAAGAGAGATTTTAATTCCAAAAGGAGATTTCCTCCCTCATCTTCTAAGGTTTTAAGGTAGGTCAAAATTGGGCATATGATATTTTCTGTTTAGCAATAGTATCTGATAAATTATAATTCTATCTTAGATTTGGGTGGTATTTTTATCCTGACTAATCCCAAATCACTTTGGCCTTGATCTTACAAACACATAACTAACTAACTTTACAATGTAGCCCAATGAGATTACTCACAAGTGTAAATTTACTCACATGCTTAACTGTTTGCTAGATAAAAGGCCTTACTACATAAGCATCATGTTGGGTTAAATAAATTGAGATAATAAATTATGTACAAATGAGTTACATCATGCAATTTGAGAAGAATTCAGGTAGGCTGCAGAAACACAAACTGGCATACACCATTTCGTGTTTCTTGTCTGTACCCTCACAGCTGTTGCCAAAGTCCTTTTGCAGGAATGCAAATAGTTCCAGTCCGGATTTATTGGCAATGGTCACAAGAAAAGCATTAGTGTCAATCTTGAAAAATATCACACATTACATCATCAATTTGCATTTTTCACATCGTAATCTCAGGTATTATAACAGATAGAAACTTATTAGGTGTGTGATGATATCTGGATGTGTTACTAGATTCATAGTCCTATTATGTATATTAATCTGACAAAAATTATTTTGTAACAACGACAAATATAACACGCATACATTTAAATCAAATAAGTGAACAATAGAACTATTTCATATATGAAATGGGTGTATCTGATTATAAGAGAGTTTCTCTCAGAATGTTAAGAAATTTTGGCAAGTCTATTTGTTAATCGCCCTCTTTTCTCAAGTTCTCTTTCCCTTGCCTGTTGCATAATGTCTCCTTTCCTCTATATCTTTGTTCTCTTTCCATTATGTTCCTTCTTATGCATTTCCCATGTTCCTATGTCTCTCCCCACCTTCTTTCCCTCTCTTCTTTCCTCTCCTGCTCTTCAATTTTTCTGCCATCTCTTTCTTTATATTAATGCAGGAAGATGAGCAAGAATATCAGGTTTGTAAATACCGTAACCAGACAAAGCATAGCAAGGGACAGCGGTAGAAGACGACAGTACAATGGGCGAGTGACACAGAGACTGAATCCACTGGGTTAAATCCTGGAGACTGTTCAAGGAGCACACTGTGCAAGACAGGAAAGATGCAAAGAGGACTATAAGCCACTCTTGCAATCCTTCAATGTGTGCATCTCTATGTGCCTGTCTGGCCTCCAGGCACAAAGCAGGGCAGACTTTCATTGGCTGCCATGGGCGCTAAGGGCTATGGAGAGCCTTGGCCATATCATATGGTATGTCCAAGTTGCATTTTAAAACCTGGAGCAGTAAGTCTTAGAGCCCGGGTCTACAGATTCGGGCTCAGGCTACCGTGCTAAAAACAGCTCTGTAGACATTCGGACTTCGGCTAGAGCTTAGCCATCCCCTCTGTGCCAGTCTAAGGCAGGGTGTGGCATGGTAGCCACTATGGCGAATCTGTTAACTGAGGATTCCTCTATGCTGGCAATAGGACCCCTCTGAGCTAGAAGGGCATCACAAAATTGCCCTGACACATTAGACCGTATGACCCTTACTGTATAATGCTTCATTATCTACTCAAAAGAAGTGTTCCAAACTAATAACTCCTGATCATGTCCTTCCTTTTTCCAGGGAGGGGAGAATAGTAGAAAACTCCATGAAGTCCACTAGATATCTTAAATGCTTCTGAAGGGTGATATAAAATGCACCAAGACAGATTTTCTCTCTAACCCATTTAGTTCAACCTGACCCTTAAGGAGAAATCCTGAAACTATTGAAGTCAATAGGAGTTTTGTGATAGACTTCAATGGGGGCAGGATTTCACCCTTGGTCTGAAACATTCCTGCTAATAGGGAGGAGTCTTGCTTGAAAAGATGCCTTTCCCTCATGTCTCCTTTGGTGTATCTGTGGGCCTCTTGTACAGTTCCATCTACAACCAGGGAAATCTGTCTATGGAGAGAGATATTTGGGGTTAAAAATTGGTCCCATTGAAATGGAATGAGACCAAGATTTGTCCATTAGTTAATTCTCATAGTCCAGGATGGGAACAGTAGCAAGGTCACAGTCATGCCATCAGCCTAATAAGCATGATCCTCTCTTGGATTAAAATAGTTTAATATCTGCTCTAATTATTTTTCCCTATTGACCCTCTTAACTGCTGACAACAAGCTGAAGTTTGTCAAAAATCATTTAGTAAAAATGCTATTTACTTCACCATTTAATTCTGTTTGCTTTGTTCCCATATTGCTTACTACTTTGCCCACAACAATAAATTATGTTCATGCATCTGGAAATCTGTCCTTATTCATTTTTTATTCACATATTGGATGCTGATTATTCCACTCAAGCACTTCTGATTATTCCACTTGAATAGTGATCCCTCAGCATGCTCCACAGATAAAGTAAAATCAGCTGTATTTATTATTCTGAGAATAGTTGACATCAGGATCAATAACGCCTGACAGAAGCTATTAGCATTGTAATGAGTTACTCAGTAATATTCTAAAGGAGTGTTGGGAAGTCATGGCTCCTTTGATTAAGGACAAATTTCTTAGACTACTGTAAATACATATTAAAAGGTCCAGAATGTGAAGCTGTCACTTGTCAATCCAGAAAAAAGGGCAAAGAGTCATGAATAAAGAAGCTCAGAAAATAATTATCCTATGCCTATAACATCTATTGTATATGGTATGACCTTTTAAGATGTCATTCATCTCAACCAAATGATAAATAAAGCTAGATATTAGTCATGGATCTCCTGGATGGTTTTCGTGTATTTAAAGAAATGTCCATGTCAGACATCCTTGGATTTTTGTACATTACAGGAGGGAGAAGGTGGGCATGCATGTACATGAGTGAATGGCAAGAAAGCAGGTGCAATCAGTTAGTGGCTGGATGAATGTGAAAGTAAATAATTGTACAAGCTTTACTGAGTCTTAAGAAAAGAGCCAGCAGGATTTCACAGGAGATTATTAGGGAGAAATTTACTTGCACAGAGATGGATTTTGCCCTTAGGGCTCGTCATCACTAGAAAATCAGGGCATGGCAGAACACAACTTGAGAAGTTGTATTAACTAACATGATGTTAAACATGACTTTGCAATCAATTTAGACAAGGACTATCACGTTGAACATATTGGCTGACGGTTGTGGGTAAACCTGCGGGAGCTGCTGTCCCTGTCTATGTTGACTGCAAAGCCATAATTAACATAATATTAATACGACTCCTCAGGTTTGGTTTCTAACAAAAACTAACTTTTTTTGTGAGGAAAAGTCCATAGAAAGCAGAAAAACATCATAAAAGTAGCAACAACAATGCTATGCAAGCATTGTAAGGACCACAGCAGTAGAGTCAGAGTGGTGGCCCCAGCATTAGACCATCAGGGCGGGACAAATGTGGCAGACAGTTAAGGGAAAAAGACGTTAGCAAGGCTACTCCATAAACATGAAAACATGAAAGCAGCCAGAAAAAGCATGTAATTAGACAATAACTCCTCCCTTCCTGCTTGCTTTATTCAAATGAGTAGTCCCATTGGCTTCAACTGGACTACTTGTATCAGTAAGGTATATATGATTCAGCTCAGTATTTGTAACATGTTCTGAACATGAGAAGCGGTATTTATTATTGAGATGGGAAAAGGCTGTAAAGATCCAAGAGGTCATGAAATGCTCCCAAAGATTCCGTTTGTTGATACAAAACATGTTGATGACTGGTTATGGTTAACATGTCTTATGATATTGTCACCATGAGTTTCCAATATCTGCCACGAAAAACATAAAGCACTAATACAATTAAGAACAGAGAAGGACAAGAGCCCAAATACTCCTTTCCTCAGGGGCCAGGGCAGCCTGGAAACTAAAGATTGGATGTTTGATACCCAAATTAGTTACAGTATCTGAAAATAAGTTTGGCTAGACTCCTGTATTATCTCATCTTGCATGCAGCACCAGTGCCACATAATGAAAGAGCTCTCCTATGAAACATGACTAGGGAGAGGAGATTAAAGCAGAACAGAGTGAAGAAAAAAAAAAAAGTACGGGACTGATGCTGCACTGGCTTGCACCTTGTGTAGTCGTTGCTCCTATACAAACTGGGTGTAAATGCTACCAAATCAGAATTCTCCACTCACTCACTTACACCCTTGATAGCGTTTTACACTCACCTAGCACAAGTGTAACTGATTACACAAGATGCAAGGTAGTAGAGAATCAGGCCTTATGACTTCATGAGCATGCAGGACCTGTTCTATTTTCTCCTATCACATTGAAGAAGGAAATGCTTCAGATTTCTTCTGTGTATGCTTCCAATACATTCTTTTTTGCATAGAGAAAGGAAAGACTATAGGAATTCAGAAAGAAAAAGTTCACAAGTTGGCACTTAAAAAACATCCAGCAAATAGGGTTTTGTTACAATCAAGTTGCTGTTGGCATATGCCAACAAACATAACATTTATTTCCTTCTCTGACTGGCTTTTTTAACACCTCATGACATAAAATAACATTTATGACCAAGCAAGGAAGACACAAGAACCTAGCACCTGCAGGTTATGTTTTGACTGCAGAGTTACTCTGGGCTAGCCTACTATGGGTAAAACATCTTCGTTGCTAGACCCATGTGACTTCACACACACTGGTGATGTACTAGCTCCTGTGCTGGAATGGATTTTTAATGGAATATCCCATGTTTTTTAGCAAATGCATTAAACTGGGTTGTTCCATGAATTCATTCACAAGGTGTTCTCTCTCATATCCAGCATGGAGCTGCTGTTTTTGGCAAGCACATGAGAACAATACTTCATGTAAATTACCGCTAAATGGAGCAACTCATTAATACAGACTGTTCTGAAGCATTTGGCAGCAAGGACTTTTAATGAGAATGTGATTTAGGAATTTGGTCTGCAAACAGTAGTACACTTCCTTGGATGGCATCTCTGTTCAAATGCTGTAGAAGTGGAGCAGACATGGTGCAGGCAAACATGGGGCTAAAACGTTGAGCCAGTAGGTGACTTTCAATGGGGACAAAGAGAGGAGGTTGAGAGGATAGTATAGCCCAGGTGGAATTGTGGGACAGCATTGGAGGACTAACAGCAGTGGAGCTTGATTCAGCATCATTCTCACTGAAAAGCAGGCAGGTTGCCAGCTGCAGCTGAAGAGAAAGCTAAACTCAAGCCTATATCCTATATTGTGCCTGATAACCTGGGCTAAATCCTGGGTAAGAAGTTTTTCTGTATGGACAGAAAGAAGGTTGGGGTCCTGGCTAACTCTTGAGTTAAGACATACTAGAAATCTGGTATTTGATACACAAACTAGTTACAGGTTTCAGAGCGGCAGCCGTGTTAGTCTGTACCAGCAAAAAGAACGAGGAGTCCTTGTGGCACATTAGAGACTAACATATTTATTTGAGCATAAGCTTTCATGGACTAAAATCCGATGAAGTGAGTTTTAGCCCATGAAAGCTTATGCCCAAATAAATTAGTTACAGTGCCTGAAAATAAGTTTAGACTTGCATGTTAGTATAGAATACTATACAATCCCTTGAGCAATATCAACATCCAATGTAGCTTGGGGTCGCATTCGACTGAACACTAAAATACAAAGAGCATATTAAGAACTTGAAAAAGAAAGTGAACTCATGAAATTAGGTACTCCAGAGATTGGCCAGTGCAAAATGGGGAGCTGACCCCAAAACACTCAGAGCAACCTGTCTTGCCTTGTGTTACTCAGTTGCAGACTACTGTGCCCCAGTGTGGTTATGCTCGAGCCATGCACACAAAAATGATACTGAACTTAATCAAACCTATAGTATCATCACTGGGACTTTGAAACTGACTCCCACGCTGTCTGCTATACTATGTCACAGGGATTGCACCATCATCAGTGAGGCAGTATGCCTTCAGTAGAAAGAAGAGGCAAAACCAGGTGTGGGATCATAGGCAGAGGAAGTAGCTGCAGCACCCCCAGGTTTTAGGCGGGGCTGTTGGCCCCTCACCCGAGGCTTCACTCCCTGGCTTGGGTCCCGGGGCCGGGCCCTGCTCCCCAACCACTGGCTCCGTGCATAAAACCTGGGGGCGGGGGCTTCTTGCACCTAGGCCCTGCTCCTGGCCCTCCACCTACACTCCATTCCCCAACTCCTCACCTGGGGCCCAGGTACCATCCACTGGCCCCACTCTCTGGCCTCTGCTCCCAGGCCTGCCCCACACCGGCCCCCTGTTCCCAGAGCTCCACTCCTGGGCCCCACACATGGCCTCAGCCGCCTTGTCCCTGTCTGGTTTACCACCCCGCTCCTGGAGACAGCCTGGCTCCCAGCCTCAGCTGGGGACGTGGTACACGGACAGGGGTAAAGGGGCTGGCTTTCAGCACCCACACTACTAAAAATGTTCCAGCACCGCTGCATTGATCTGAGACAGGCACGGTGTCGACACATACTATCACCTAAGAGGCAGAAGCCCAGGAAGAGATTTGCTTCTGAAAATTCCCTACCTCAAAATACCAGTGTGAAAGGCTACAGTGTAACAAAATGGTGAAAAATACTGATGATCTGGAGAACTTGTCTCCTTCAGAACAACTCCACCCAGACACAAACCTTGAATGAAAATATTGGTGTACTGTAAATCAAGGAAGAGCTGGGGTGGCAACGACTGGTGACAACATGACTAAGTGCAAGCTGAGGAATGGCCCCACATACGAATGAGGAGACCTTAGACATTGCATGAACATTGCCTGATGCCATGCCCCCTCAACATCCTGTACTCCTGGGGAACTGATTTGACTTAAATGGCAACACCAGGTCTTGGCTGTGATTCTGGAGTGACAAGCTATGATTTGGATGAATTCTGGATTTTGGGAGGGTGAGACCCAGGAATCTCTTCGGTGCCAACTGGCAGAGAGCACAGGGGGTGGATAGGGTTTTACGGGGATCCCCTAGGTTGTATATTTGCATAATAATTCACTGGGGTCAGGGGAGAAATGTGAGCCCGCCAAGAACCAGTAGCCCACTGGTCATCCTAATCACTGCGACATGTATGTACAGGTAATATTTAAGGAGCTGTATCTATACTAAAAATTATGTTCTTATGGACAGCTATTCAGGTGGTGACATGTCTTGGATAGGTCCCTTTCAAGCAAAAGGTAAAAGACTTATCTCCCAGTCTGGTAGTTGTGTATTGAATGCCTTACAGTGTATGCCTGTTTATTTATTGAGCCAGATGCTGATTAAGAGATTGCAAAATCTACAAGACTGGAGTATACAGGTTGTGGATAAGGACAATGGATTGTTCTGATATATCTGGGGGTGCAAACAGGTATCTGGGATCTTTGACCAAGGAGGCAAGCTGACAGTGTGACTTGTCTCATGAATGAAAGATCACAGCCAAGTCTGGCTGTAAAACGCTGAAAGGACTTTGGGTGAACATTGCTCTATGAGACATGAAAGTATCTAGTTAGGTCAGGCGTGTTATGTTTTTATTTCATATATAACCATTTGTTTCCAATAATTCCATTTGCTATCACTTGAATCTCTATGTTAAATAAACTACTTGTTTGCACTATAAACATAGCTCAGTGCTGCATGACACGCAAAGTGGTAATCAGAGGTGGAGCTGGTAAGCTGGCGTCTGATGCCTCTTTGGAAGCTGTGAATCTGTGACTGCTGTGAGTGTCCAGAGGAATAGGGGCTGGACACTCCAGGGAGACACTTCAAGGGCTCGAAGCCTGAAGTGTGCCTATTGCTAACCTGTAGAGACACAGCCGGGCCTGCACAGGCCTCGTGAAGAGTGCTTGTGTTGCCTCTGGCTGGTGGAGTTGGGTAGCTGACCCTTGACAGGTGCAGGTGAGGTTGCAGCTGGTAGCAAGGTGCCTCACAAGCCTGGACACCCCCCCCCCCCAGAAATGTCATGCTGAGTGAGGGGTGGTGAATGGTATGTAAGCCCATTGATATTCTTCTATACTTACCCACTCCTCTTTGAAAGATAAACCAGGCATCTATTGTGCAACACTGACAAACACAGGCATAACTTGGGAGCTCTGTAAATCTCTGCTTTATTAAACTGATATGCATAGTATAGGGCATTATACAAATAGTGCATAAGAATTGTTTGGTGAAGCATGAAAAAGTCTGAAGTTATCTCACTTTTGTTTTTAAATAGATGTTCTTTTAAAGAACAGCAATATCTGTATATACTAGAAGAATAAAAAGGTGAGTGCCAAGGTCTTATTCAGAAGGTATTTCAAACACCAGGACCAAATTCAGACCTGATGTAAGTGGATACAATTCTGCTGACTTCAGTTGAGTTGCATGCATGTAAGTGAGGTCCTATTTCTCCCCAGAGCTCTGAGTATGATTCTTCTCTCCTTTTAAAGGCATCTCACTCTTCTATGGAGGCTTTTCCCATAGGTTTCAATGAGATAGTTAAAATCTCCCTCAACATTTTTTTTAAAGCTCCCTCAATCAGAATTGTCCTATTTTAAGTGTTCTGAATAAGATCCTGATATAGTTCACTGAAGCTAATGGAAAGACTCCTATCAATTTTAGTGGGCACTGGATCAGGCCCTCAGAGCCTTATAGTACTACTTCCTGTGTTCACTGCACACTATCAAATACCTTGGGAAGACAGAAATGTTTCAAACACTGATAAAGTCTTTCAGCAATTGTGTCAACAGTTTTCTGGGGGGGTTTATTTGGTAGACTTTCATTGCAAGATTCTTAGGCCCTGACCTATCAAAGCACTTACATACTTAAATTGAAACACATGAATAGTCCCATTGACTTCCTTCCATTCGCTCCAACTTTAACTTTTTAAAATTGCCTTATTGGTTTTAAAAAAAATCAAAAAAATCTGCACAGTGCTCAGGGAATCACCTGAGCATTTTTTTTAAAGATGAGGTGCAGTTACTCGGTTGGGGTAAATAAGTGTCACCCCATTGCAGCCAACACAGCAGAGTTATACCAACTAAGGATCTGGCTCAGATTTCAAAGATTGCTGTTCTATGACAACATAAACAAGCTAAATTTGGGATTCAAAGGTGTGGCGATCATAGTAGGCAGCCAGTGCGTTTGGCATTTAGTATTGTTTGAAAGGCCACCACCAGGCTTATGAAACACATAAATCCCACCTAATCTCCACTTTGAAGAATTAAAAGGATTTAAGCAGTGCATAAGACTTGTGCTAGCCCACTGCACAGGGGTGAAATTCATCTAATTTGAATATTGCCCTGAGTCTTTCCCTTCCCTTATCCCCAAGATTATTTTGGTAAAATGATTATTCAGTTCTAATGAAGTGGACCAGGCCAATAAAAAGCTTCCAGTGAGGCAATGCATGATGGTTACTAAGCAGTCCTGGTAAAGAACAGTCACTGCTTAACAGTCTCCTTTATGAGGAGGAAGGTTATCTGAACAAACAGGCAGAGTTTGTAAGTAAATGCTGACATTACTGTACACGCATACACTATTTTTCTACTCCTAGATTGCACTTTTAACATCTTATTTATTTTATGGTAACTGATGATGATGATGATTCTGATTAAAAGGACTAGAGCATCTTATCCAACAAATCTTATGAAAACACAAAACAAGACCCAGGAAATAAAATTTATAGAGCAGGAAAGGTTTAGTGACTTCACTACTCCGATTACCAGTTGGATATCAGTTTCATCATCAGCAACCTTCAATTTCCTGTTTGGCTTATCATAGAATTACTTTTTAAAAAAATATTTGCACAGCCCATATGGCATCAGATTTACAAAGATTAGATATGGGACTGTTCTATGATGGATTAAATACTATGTTTGTTTTGTGATATTTTAAGAAATAAACAAAGGAATCTGCACTGACTGAATAGATATAATACATGCCACACTACTTTATTTTTATCATTGGAAAATATAATTCATTTTGGAATCTGCATTAGATCTCTGTCCTTAGCTGATTTGTGTTCTGCTTTGGAAGTCTTCCCTCTGAATGAGTTATAAACCCCTCTAGACTCATGGAGCTTAATCATACCATTATATATTTTCTCTAGTCTTCCTTACAGAAATCTGTTTTCCCCCCTGTACCTAACTCTTTAAATCAATAATTGTGTCATCTCCCTGTACCTAGGAGCATTCATATTAACTCTGCGATAAGGATGGTCAGTTGCTTTCTCTCACAAAATGCTAACATTCTGCATAGCAACGCTTAGTCACTAGGTTTCCTAATTACAGATCATGTTTTGTGTGTGTAAATATATATTTTCTTGTTTGTTTCAAGCCATCAGGCAAACCCGCATCCAGTTTCTTTAAACAGGCCCCATCCCAGAACAATATAGCTATAGCTTTTAGAATCAGCCAAGGTCCAGAAGCCAGCGGATGCTGGTTCAGTGACAATGAGGACTATCCAGGAAAGAGGTTGACCTGACATAGAAACCCTCATTTCTAACAGAAGCTCTGCTGAGGTGCATTGCAGAGCTGCTTAGAGAAGAACCTATAGAAATTAGCTCCCACATTCTATACATTTTGTACATTTCTATGCCCCTGCCTCCACCCCCACACCAGGAGCCACAAAGAATGTGGGAGTTATTCCAGGCTACGCGCTACAAAAACCAAAACCAGCCCTGCTTACCTAAATAAACACCTTACAAAAATGGCAGGTAGAGAGGCATCTTCCTTTGCCACGGAGTATTTAATCCCTTCTCTCTCCATGGTGTTTGGGAGGAACTCCTTACTTCAGTCATTGTTGGGTGGGGAGGAGCTCCTTGCCCTTCAATAGAATGTCCTTCGGACACTCTTCTCCACTAACATAATTTTTGAGGGGTGGAAGATAGTCTGTGGGTCATATGGTTCCTCTCTCCTATAGCTGACCTCTAAAACCAGACCATCTCCAAGGCTTCTTTACAATTCTTCAAGGTTTCACTCAGTGAGATGCCTGGCATATTTGCCATAAGCTTCATTATAAAAATCATGCTGTCAGTTTTTCCTCAGGAAGATTTAGGCTGCTAGAGAAGGGATCCCTTCCCTTTGCTGTTGTGGAGCCAAAATTTTGCCGGACTTATTTTTCCAGATTGGGCCTACAGTTACTTCTGTACAATTCTGTTTTTATTTAATGTCTAAAAAGGAAAAACACATGGCAGTCATGCCAAAAACAGGGAATTCTGCATCCCAAGTGACTAGAAGATTCCCTGTAATGCCCTATATGATGAAGAAAGGAAAAAGAACAGTTCATTGTCCTTTATGGGTTAGCAGATGGTAAATTGATGGAGTCACCAAATAAGTCTAATTTGTCCTCAGTTCAGGAGGAGAGAACCCGTCATCAGTTATCCTTCAAGATTAAAAGGATGATAGCAATGCAAGTTCTAAACTATATGACAAACAGAAGATCTTAAGAAAGAATAGGCATGAACCAGTATTTCATTCAGCTGTACCAGTCAATTTTGAGCATCCACTTGCGCTGTCCCTTCCTAGTTAAAACAGGAGTTAAGCAAGGCTGTGTCATTGCTCCAGCTCCTTTCTCTATCTTCTTTACTGTCACTCTCCTTCTCACACTGACAGCTCCCCTCTGGACTTGACATCCAATACAGAATGGAGGGCAAGCTCTTCAATCTCATTCACCTCCGATCCAAGACAAAGACAAAGACTATCACTAAATCAGTCATTGAATTGTATAATACAGATGATTGTGCCCTGTGCACCCACTTGGAAGATCTTAAAAAAAAATAGTTGACACTTTCTCTGAGGCCTACAACCAACTTGGCCTCACACTCAACACCAAGAAAATGAAAGTATTCCACCAAAAGGCTCTGAATCACCAGCATCCTCCTTCCATAATTCAGATCTATAAAGAGACCCTGGAGAACGTTGACCACTTCCTTTACCTCGGCAGCTGTCACAGAAAGCTGACATTGATGAGGAAATTCAACACTGCCTTCCATGCACCAGTACAGCTTTTGGACACTTGAGAAAACATGTCTTCAAAGATCATGACATCAAGAATCAAACCAAGCTTCTTGTGTACCAGGCTGTTATCCCTGCTTTCTTGTACGGTGCTGAAATCTGGGTCATATACAGTAGACACCTCAAGGTTCTTGAATGATAACATCAATGGTGCCTCTGCAAGATTTTCTGAATCAAGTGGGATGACCGATGCACCAACATCAGCATTCTGTCCCAAGTCATGTTCTTCGAATGCCAGAAAATTGACTCCCGAAGCAGGTCATGTTCTCACAACTGATTCATGGCCAATGGACAAGGGATGGGCAAAAGAAAGTGCTGCAAAGATACTCTCAAAGCCAGCATGAAGAAGTGCAATATTGACATAAGCTCATGGGAAACCCAAGCCCTTGACCCATCAGATGGAAAAGTATTGAGAGCCAACGGAGTCAATAGGAAATGGAAAAACGGGAAAGGAGGAAAGAATGCACCACAGCCCAACTCAGCAATCCAGATCCGCCCCTTCCATTGGGAAATGTCTGCCCCAATTGTGATAAGATCGGTGAATCCAGAATCGGTCTCATTAGCCACCTGCAGATCCATCAGCAATAAATGGCTATCATTTTATGGAAGACAATCATCCTTGAACTCTGAGGGATTGCTGATGACCAGTCAATTTTAAAGATCATGTTGCTTTTTCCCTAGAAAAATATACCTCAAGGTATGATAAGAAAAAACATTTTCAATTTTAAATATTTATATGCAATTTAAATTAAACCCTATGGCTTTACCATAGATACATATGAAGACTCTGTATTGCAAGTTAAATATAAACATGCAATTAATTTGTAAATGTAAAGCCTGCAGCAAATTTCTTCACTGGGCGGGAGACATCCACTCACCCACATGCTCCCTATTTCTCTCTAATCTTGTAAGCATCAAAATGGCTTGGCTGAGAAGACATTCTAGCCAATGGGCATCCAAACTATGAAGATAAATACATGTCCTAAATCTCTCTTTGCAGGGTCTGAGTTGGGGTACATTTAAGCGCATTGTTCGAACATAGACATGCAAATTTTATTCTGTTCTTTTTAAGATTAAAAGAAAACTGGTCATGTCTTTCCACTGATGCACAGGGAATTGACATACACAGGCAAAAAAGTGTTAGGCTTTATTTATGCATAGGACTTCAATGCTCAGCACCTCTGAAAATCAGCCCAACTATTTAGGTGCCTAACTACAGAGTTAGGTGCCTAACTTTAGATATTCAGATTTGGAAAATTTCGGCCATAAACTCTCATTGATATAAACAAAAAGTCTTTACTCTTAGGTTTCCTCAGTTTTGATAGGAGTACTGACTTCTCAGCAGGCACTTTGCAGGGTATCCTGCCACAAAAAGAAACTGCCCTCACTAGTCGGTGATATTTAGCTATATCAGAAATGGGTAGCAGAACTGTTGGAAAATCTGCCCACTGGACTTCCAGTTACTAAAAAGCTCCCATCTCCACATCCTTTGCTGCTGGTATCTATGGATACTCTTGAGAAATGAGAGAAGGGCAAGATGATCAAAGTCCCACCTAAACCACTTACCTGCCCCGAGGCTAATACAGATACACTCTAGGAGAACCATATATTCAGATTTAAAATTGAGATGTTAAAGACTTGCCTTCATACAGTTGGCTACTATTTGATTCTGCCTTATTAAGAGCTACCTGTCTGATTCCAGGTAAAATCAAGTTATGTACCAGCTGTGGTGAAGTTGGAAGAATCTGATATTAATTTATAGCTGGCCAGGGGAAGGAATGAAAACACTGGTTCAACAATAGATATGGGTTGATATTAGAATTAGTTCCAGCGGATTTGAACAACATATACTCTATGAAACAATGGTACCCTCACAAAACCTGGCTTCTGATTGGTTAGCTAATATGAATAAATTCACATACTGGTGTGCCCTACTTAGATAACTGTACTGTACGCACAAACTCAGTGCTGATCAACATGTAGAGCATATTACACACAAGCTACATGATTTCGAGTTGGTTACTTAGAAGGATATTTTGGAGAGAAAATCCACAGCACAGTTCAGCAAGCATTGTTTTAAGCCTCCTCACTGCCTTCCTGCTATTGTCCACCTTTATTGTTTATTTTTATACATAGTCCTGAATGCCAATCTGGAAAAAAGTGGAGCAATCTCAGGTGGCAATTGTTAGGTAATCATGAGATATAAGCCAATTGGTTTATAAAAGAAACCCACCTGCCCTTTAGAACCAAACAAATGGATTTTTTTTAAGGTTCAGCAATGTTTGGATACATGGCTGCCAGTTAGTCAACCAAATTACATAGCGTCTGAGTACTATGTTCAGCAAACTCTAGAATACACAATCTTCAGTTTGGAAAAATTCTTAGTTTTCACTAGTTAGTCAACTGTCCCTAGGGCTTATGAGTGGAATGAAGTACTCTCTTCTATTTTTATTTACAACATATATAACAAATTTATATCTGTAAGTGGTCTTTCCTCCTTGTTGCTGCTAAGGATAACCACACAAAATTAGTCTCTTTTTTTGCCCTCTAACTGTATTTTATTTCAGCAGGTGCCCTTTTGTGGAGTAGCAATTCAGCTAGCACTCATGTCCCATCAGGGCACACGTATATAGACCTGCAGCTATTTATGCCATGGAGCATTTGTCCTACTCACTGTAAATTCACATCGAATATCTGCGAGGGCTTAATAAGGCTTAAAGAAGCAGGACACGCATAGGGGAGTTTCTGACAAAGGCTGCTTTTAACAGACCTATCAATCTATTGTGTTTTGTATTTCACTCACGCATTATGAAGTAAGACTGAGGAAAATGCTCATCTATGAAAGATTCCCCAGAGAGAAGCATGCCAACACTGCTAGTCTTTCTATACTATTATGAATGAAATTCAGTGTTTTAAGTATCAACCCCAAACAGAAAGCGCAGGAGCTTTCCACTGATTTTCATTTTCTATTTAAGTAACTGCATTAGAAGTGTATGTTATAGAGAAATGTACAATAGACACAGTGAGAACAGTATAAAGCAATACTTCTGTTTCAGAATGCAGGGTGTGACAATGAAATTGGCTGCAGTTCAAAGAATACTCCATCTTTTGGAGGCTGTCATGACAGCCAAGAATTAGGCCCTTTACATCAGTGTTGATGGGGATACTCTTAACAAAAACTAAAGCCCCCACATTTCTGTATCAATATAGCTGAACTACACAATTCTTGTTTTTTTTCCCCTCTCTCTCTCATTGGAACTAGTCTATTCCCAAAAAACCCACCATATCTGCAGAGAAAAAGTCCTGCATTTATATAGCAAGGGCTATACCATACAACAGTGGAGCCTGATCAGTAATGTATATAGTTTTCACCCTCACAGGTAATTGGAGTTCCCCATCACTTTGTAACTTCCTGACAAAGGTGGTTACCATTATAGTTCATGTGGGGAAAAGAATCACTATTTAGGAAAATTTAGCAAGTTTACAAATCATTTCCACACACATTATTTAGAGATCACCACTACATTTTTTCTAGGTGGCAGAGTATCATCATGTTACAAAATGAATCTCCTTACATCACGCAACATGTTTCTTAAATCTTCCTATAATCCAGTGGTTCCCAAACTTTTGTACTAGTGACCCCTTTCACATAGCAACCTCTGAGTGTGACCCCCCCTTATAAATTAAAAACACTTTTTAATATATTTAACCTCATTATAAATGCTGGATGCAAAGCGGGGCTTGGGGTTGAGACTGTCAGCTCATGACCCCCCCATGTAATAACCTTGCGACCCCCTGAGGGGTCCCTACCCCCAGTTTGAGAACCCCTGATATAATCACCCCAGAAGGGTTTAACAAAAACAAAACAAACAAAAAAAAAACCCCAGGTGGGCCTTTTTCTGCTTTCAGTCATACTATTCCTACCCCAGTGAGTTCAAGGGAGTTATATTGTTATAACAGAGGAAAATTTGGCCCTAAATTATCAGCCTTTAGACAGTGGACCAGAGCCTCAATTTGCATAAATTGTTGTAATTCCATTGAAGTTAATGGAGCTCCGCCATTGTACACCAGCTGAGACTCCAGCCAAATGTGTTATAGAATATTCGCTCAAATACGCCGGGGGTGGGGTGGAAACAGCGTTATAAATCTTACATCAGAAGTGCCCAAACTTTTCCTGTTGCACCCTCGCCACCCCCGCCCTTACCAGTTATGGAATCCGTCTTCATCCCTCCTCCCTTGCTG
The DNA here is from genome assembly GCF_020497125.1 of Mauremys mutica. Lineage (NCBI taxonomy): Eukaryota > Metazoa > Chordata > Testudines > Geoemydidae > Mauremys > Mauremys mutica. The sequence continues at coordinate 202,131,345 of NC_059072.1, read as the reverse complement.
CACAGTTGGTTTAGCAGAGGAGCTTGGGATGAAGGCAGAGCTGGGGGTGGGGGACGAGCTGGGGCTAGAAGCCAAGAGGGAATGAGAGCAGAGCTGGGATGGGGGGGTAGAGGAGGGGGCAGATCAGAGCTGGGGCTGGGGCTGGAGCTGGGCCGGGGGGAGGGCAGACAGAGCAGAACTGCGGCTGGGGGTGGAGCATGGGATGGAGTGGAGTGGTGGTGGGGTCAGAGCTGGTTTGGGGGCAGAGCGGGCCTGGATGGAGCTCCCTCCCCATGGGCCTGGACTGGGCCCTGCCATGTGCTGCCCCAAATGTTTCTCTGTGGCCCCCACAGTTTGGGGACCACTGCCTTAGATGCTACCAGTTATAGGTTTTTAAATAGATTTGATGTTTGGTTGGTTTTTAATGCTTTGTTCATAAACGTGTTAGAATCTGAAAATTAAAATATCTTCCCATACTGTAATATGATATATTTTGTTTTTCCCTTCAATGTTTGTAATACACTTAGCCAGACAAAGACACTAACAATGTGCCATTTCCGTAGTATACAGACTATTCAAGTTCCATGAACTAGACAGGATCCTTATTTCAATCTAGCACATATTTTTAATTGATCATCAGTGATTCCTTCCCTCCCCCAACCCCCTTATAGAGGTACTATAGTACTTGAAACTGGCAAAAGCAGTAAGTATGTTCCATCTTCTGTCAGAAGCCCTGTAGAAACAGCTGGGTTTAAATTTTGGAACCTATCCCAAATCTTGCATTTGTTTTTTTGAGCTTGTGAGATATTATAAATGTGACCCAGCGCAGACATGCTCAAAAGTAACTGATCCTTGTTTTTAGTATGGAGGTAACTGATCCTAGTTTTTAGTAGGTAGTATGTACATATTCAGATAAAACAAGACCCAGCCTGAAGTTCAGGTCCTGAACATTTACTCCAAACAAACTGAAACTTGAGATACTTTTCAGGTTTTAAAAACATTATCTTCTCTTCCCTTCCACCCTAGGTTTTGGCAAGACCAGAAGTGGAAAAACAAAATACAGCAAGACAGGCTATGACATTTCTAGCATTGCCTGAAACAGTAAAGTCTCATGAGAAATGGGATCTCCTGCATGTCTAGCCTATCAAGGCCAAAGAAATTTGAATACATTGAGAAGTTCTGTGGATTCACTCAGAACATGAGCTGAGTGAGACTCAACATTTTTGAGTCAAAGGTGATCATACTGTCGTTGGTTTTGGTTTACCCTGGGGTCCTGAACCCAGTGTTTTGCTTTGAGTTTGAGGTTCAAATTAATCCAAAAGCTCAAGCAGAAATTCAACTGCTATCTTGTTTTTCACTCCAAATCACAACCTGGCCTGAGTTTGCTTAAACCTTGACCTGGTTTTCCAGACAATATGCAACAACTGCAGTGAACCTAGCCCAAATTTAGGGCTAATTATTTCTAGCAGGGTAGCAACCAAAGTCCCGAGTCAGGATTGGACACCACTGTGGTAGGCACTGTACAGACACACAAGAGGTTACGGTTCCTGCTCAAAGTATTTAAAAGCTACCATGAAACTCCATTCATTACAAATAGTTCATAGAGCTCTAGTGACAAGGAATAGACCTAAATGCTTCCCTGTAGACCAAGAAGTGATAGAATCTGTTCTTTTGTGGGTTTGAAAATGAGAATACATCATTTAATATATTCTGTGAAGAGTATAGAAGGCAAGAGTGTCACGGTGAGGATTTTTTTAGACAACATATTTAGATGTGCAGTCAGTAACATCAGGAATATGAAGATGTACCAAGAACAAATCATGCCAAACCAGCTTGATTTCATTCTCTGACAGGGTAACTGATTTGGTGGATAGGGGAATGCAGTGGGCATAACATACCTGGATTTCACAAGGGTTTTGACACAGTCCCACATCATATTCTGATAAGATGGAGAAATGTGGGCTCGACAGAACTACCATTAAATGGATACATAATTGGTTAAACAACCACAAACAAAGAATAACTATTAATGGAATGATGTTGGATTGGAGGAAGGTCTCAAGTGGAATTTCACAGGGATCCGTTCTGGGTCCGGTGTTGTTTAAGATCTTTATTTCCACATCTAGGTCATTAATAGAGAGCATACTGATCAAGCTTGCAAATCATACAAAGCTAGCGGGGGTTGCCAATATTTTGAAAATTCAGAGGGATCTTGATAAATTGGAGAACTGGGCTATAAATGACAATATAAAATTCACCAGAGACAAATGTAAGATGCTACACTTAGGGAAGAAAAACCAAACACAAATACAGAATGGGTGATAACCAGCTTGGCAGCTGCACTGCTGAGAAGGATCTGGGAGCTGTGGTGGATCACAACCTCAACGTGAGTCAACAATGCAATGCTGTTGTAAAAAAAAAAATCAAATGCAATTTTAGGTTGCACTACTAGAGGCATAGCATGCAAGTCACGGGAGGTAACAGTACTGCTCTACTTTGCGGTGTTAGGCCTCAGCTAGAGTAGTGTCCAATTTTGGTCACCAATGCATAGAAAGGATGTAAAGAAACTGGAAAGGATTCAGATGTGAGCGACAAAGATGATCAAAGGGATAGAATGCAAGCCGTGTGAGCAAAGGCTGAAGGAACTGGGTATGTTTAGTTTGGAAAAAGAGGATATTAAGGGAGGATATGGCAGTGCCCAGTCTTTAAATACTTGAAAGGCTGCCATAAAAAAGATGGAGAAAAGTTGTTCTCTCTTGCCACAGAGGGCAGGACAAGAGGCAATGGATTCAAACTGCAGCAAAGCAGATTTAGATTAAATATCAGGAAAAAACTTCCTAACTGTAAGAACAATAGGACAATGGAACAGATTGTCAAGGGAGGTTGTGGAAGCTTCTTCACTGGAGGGTTTCAAAAGGAGGCTGGATAGCCATCTGTCATGGATGGTTTAGACACAACAAATCCTGCATCTTGGCAGGGGGCAGACTAGATGACTCTTGTGGTCCCTTCTAACCCTATGGTTCTATATCATTGTGTGCATAGGAACTGTTACTTATTCTGTATTGTATGGAAGTATCTTTCTTTTTCCAGGTGTGATGCTTAGACTGTAAGCTCTTTAGGGCAGGGATTGTCTTTTTGTTCTGTTTGTACAGTGCCTAGCACAATGGGGTCCTGGTCCATGACTAGGACTCTTAGGTGCTATAATAATAGGTGCCTAGAGGATCTAGCTGAGAGAGCAGCCCTAGCGTGCTAGGCATTGTAGAGACAATCCCAACCCCAAAGATCGTACAGTCTAAACAAACAAAACAAAGGGTAGGAAAAAGGGAGTCACTGCCATTTTACCCCTGGGGAACCCAGGCACAGAGATTGACTTGCTCAAGGTCACACGGGAGGTCTTTGACAGAATGGATAACTGAACGCAGATTTTTCTGAGGCCCAGTCCAGTCCCTTAAACACAATACCATTTTTCCCTGAAGGGCTTGTCTACACCTCCCCCGCGCCCCCCCCCCCAGTTCAGATCATGGGGGTGTGAATTGCAGGTAAGTGCCTGGGTAGACCATGCAGGCACAAATTTAGTTTGCATTTGCAGGGCCCACCCAGCATAGGTACAGTGCAGGATGCTAGCACCCCCACTCCCTTAGTCTGACCTGCAGAACGTGTAGACACGCCCTTAATACTTCATTAGTGTTTAGTCTGTGGAATTCTGAGGTGTTATTTTCAAGGCAGCCTTTCTTGTGAGGGTTTCATTCCTTCTTTTACTGACATTCATTTGGAAATGGCACTTTTCCCAGGCCAGTGAGAGCTTTTGGCACATGGAGTGCAGATTGTTTTGCTTAGGTGGTTTCTTGTCAGCCATGTATGATACAGGGGAACTTCTTTCATCTCCTCTTCAGGGTTTTGTTTTTCCTCTGTTAATTGGTTCTGCAGATCCCATATTTATTTTATGACGAGTGGCTAAGGTACATTTTCCTAACTGGAACTTGGTTTAGCATTTTTGGATCTCTTCTACATGTTGGGTACACTTTTCTAAAACCTGTTGTTTATACCTAATCACTGGGGTTTCTTTGCATTTGTTGAAATCATGGAGTCTTTGTCCTTTTTCCAATGGAACGTTTTGAGGCTGCTATTACCCCCTTGCTCTTTTCTAAGATTCCCTGATTCCGACAACATGCATTAGAGCTATCAAAAAAGTCACTGGGGTGGGAAATTTGTCAATTCACCCCTCTCCCTTCCCCCTCTCCATCAAGAATAAAATTTATCAATTGTTCTTTAAAATGTTAAAACACACACACTCTCTCTTTCTCACCAGTTCTAATAGGCAGATTTCTTATCAGCAACAGCCTGATTTGACAAGAACCTCCCAGAGATAAGAGCAAACAGCCAAGGTTTGTTCCTATACTCCTGAGATCTCATCCCCATCTCTCTGCATATGGCTTTCTTCTCATGGAAGGTAATAAGGAGGAAGGGATTTCTGGCATGATGTAGTGCTAAAGAGGAGGGTCTCTCAGGCAGTGGAAGCTCTCCTCACCTAAGGGCATGTCTACACTGTGATAAAAGACCTATGGCACAGCTGCGGCTGGCCAGGCTGGGTCAGCTGACTGAGACGTGCAGGGCTTGGGCTGTGGTGCGATCATATTGCAGTGTAGGCGTTGGGCTGGAGCCTGGGCTCTTAGACCCTGTGCTGGGAGAGGGTCTCAAAACCCAGGTTCCAGGCCAAGCCCACAATGTCTACACTGCAATTTTTAGCCCCACAGCCCAAGCCCCATGAACCCAAGTCAGCTGAGCCAGGCTCTGATTCAGTGCCATGGGTTTATCATCGCAGTACAGCCATACCCATAGATTCATAGATTCCAAAGTCCCCAGGGACCACTGTGATCGGCTTGCCCGACCTCCTGCATAGCACAGGCCATAGAACTTCCCCAGAATAATTCCTATTGGAACTAGAGCAGATCTTTTACAGAAAACATCCAATCTAGCTTTAAAAATAGTCAGTGATGGAGAATCTACCCTGACCCCTGGCAAATTGTTCCAACAGTCAATTACCCTCACAGTTCAAAATTTATACGTCGCTTCCAGTCTGAATTTGTCTAGCTTCAATGGCCAGCCACTGGATCTCGTTATACCTTTGCCTGCTGGACTGAAGAATCCATTATCCTCCCTAACCTCCCCATTTGCCTTTAAATGCACTGCTGCCACATAAACGGCAATTGTACCAATACACCAATGACCAAAAATAGGGAGTGCGTTAGTGAGCCAGTTGGGAGTAAGTCTCCCATTGACTTCAGTGAACCTGTTGTGCACCTTCTATGTCCTATGAATAAACGCTTTCCATCGCTCACGTAGTATACTAATGGCTGACCAATGCACAACCTAGCATGATTCATTGCTACTGGAGTATGGTACAGTAATCTAATTCTTCATTAAAAAATTCCAACATTTTAAATTTGAGAATCTTTATTTAGGAAGGAAAGACCAATGCAATATATCCTTACATGAGGAAAACTAGTTCCTGTTTGAAACAAAGGAGAAGAGTAGGAGGAGTTCATATTCAAATTGTTAGAGAGGTGTCTCTATTTTAAAAAGTTCCTGGGACACACAGATAGTGCTTCCCACCTCAGTAAACTCTAAAGACTCTTCTTCCTTCCCTTCCCACCTTCCAGCTTGTCTAGAACTATGGCTGCTGCTGCTTCTAAACGTCTCTCTGTGAAGGACGAGTGTCCTTCCCACTCTGTGGAAAAGCTGGAGGAGCATTAGGATGGAAAAATAAAGGATTGGAAGGAGGAAAAAGAACAGGAGGCTGCTACCTGTCATTTGGAGAAGGGACTGTGTGACAGTCTCAGCACTCAGAAGTAACAGTTCATATGGACCCAGGATCAGCTCTTCCCCCACTTTCATGTGCTGAGCCCTCAGGGACCTTCTATTCCCATGGCCTCTTACTAAATTCCGCATTCAGCCGCTATGGGCCTGTCAGAGCCTATTTCCTTAGGCTAGGGCAATTGTCTTCTTTTCTTCTTTTGCTTGTGGTTGTGGTCTGAATGTATTCTAAATGATTAGACTGCTTTCTCCTGCAGCTATGTTGGGTACCCATTTGTTATATGATGTGTCATTAGATCCATAGATGCAAATGAGGAGTAAGTTGCATTATTACTGGCAGCAGAAGCAACATAATTATCTTGTCAGAGGTGTTGTGTCCAAAAAAAGCTAGGGCAGAATAACTTAAATCAGCCATGGCAACGTTCTGGTTGCATAGAATTGATAAATGCTAAAAAGCTATATATATGGCATCAAAAGGAACTGATCAGTATTCAACATTCATACACATTCTATCACAGGTACACATAGGCTAACTTTTCTAAGCAAATGCTCTTAAAGGCTTCTACAATAATTTTATTTGCCTTTCAAAACAACCCAGGATTTATTAATGCAGCAATTAGTATGCTGATCATGCACAGGATGTTTAAATCTTTATTGGCTGTATGCACCACCAAAAGTTTTAGTTTTATTAAATCTGAGCCTCCTGCACATTGCTGTTTAGTGTGTGTTACAAAACTAAGATCAGCTCTGACTGTAATGTAACCCACATGTTGGACTGCTTGCTTCACTGACTTACTGAAATAGCTCAGGTAGCAAGTATTTTCTTACTACCCTGTTATAAAAATGCACGCCAGGCACACAATGTTTGCATTATTTGATCCTTTTCAGTTAGAAAAAGGGAATGTATATACTACAACTATATATTCCATTCTGGTCATTATATTAGAGGGTTTTAAATTGTATTAACAAATAGCATTTAGATACATCATATTTCAGCAAAGGAGATTTGCAGTACGGTAATGAAATGGCTAATTTAGCACACAGTTTTCTTCATCATAGGTAGTGAGATAATAGGAGATATATAGTGGGTGTTTTTCACAAATCAGTGAAGTAATGTGGTAAGTGTATACTTTTCCAACGGTAGCTTAGATTTTCAGGGAGGTATATGGGTTGTAGTAAGTCTGGAGGCAAGCCCCAGTGCGCTTTGCACTTCATAGTCTGGTCATTCCCTCACCCCTCCAGATAGAACTTTAGCATGGTAGAGTATTCCCCTGAGAAGCCCTCGTTAAAACCCAATTTTCATTTTCAGGAGACAATGCTGTTCTGTCTGCCCACTGGTAGCCAGAGACTAGACCGGACTTGACCAATTAGCAAGTTCCCACCCTCCACCCCTGACATCCGGTTGCTGGGCTTGTGTGGGCATCCTGCAGTCAAGACTAAATCCAGGGCCGTTACGGTCTGTAAAATATTCACAGCAGGTGATTTAAGAGGGTGAGCCAGGTGATTAAAAAAAAAAAGATTATTCCCCTCCCCTAGCTTTGCCAAACTCATCTCAAGCTGGAAGGTATTTTAGAGTTCTTACCCACTGCTCTGTTAAGTAGAGATATTCTAGAAAGAAATCTAATTTTTTACCTCAAATTTTTTTCTTTTAATTTGAAAGGAGTCAGATTGATAGCCCTGAAAACAGATTTGCCCTGTCTACAGCACAGAAACAGAAAAGGCAGTCACTTCAGGCTTTCCTGAAATAACACTATCAACGTAGCCACCCCAGAAGGTCCTCGATAGGCCTTTGAAGTCAGCTCTGGGTCTGTGGCTGATGTACTTGTAATTCTTTCTGTTGAGATTGCCAACAAAGATGACCTCAGGGGGAAAAAAAGTCCTAGAGAAACAGATTGCCCATGTAGGGAGACAATTAGTATGTAGCTCCATCAGAAGGAAATGTGAAAAGTCAACAAAATGCAGGCTCTGTTGGAGCAAGTGAGGAGCGAATTCCAGAGTCTAGACTTTAATTGAGAATGACCTGTATACAGGCCCCTGAACATATAGCTGTGTTAATTTGAGTGCCTCATCTCATTTCAAATGCCCTGGTATCATACAAAAGAGAAGCAGGCTACAGCAGACAAAACTCACCAAGACATTGTAAAAATGGTATTAATGGGCTCTATGTTGGTTCAGCAACATTCTCAACTGTTTACAAGTAAGAATGCATGTTTTTTTCTAACTGCCAATGCTGAGAACTCTAGCTCTGAAAGTCAAGCTGGGTTTATTTATTTTTTGCACAATACCACTGAATAACAAAGGTTCTTTAGGTCAAGTTATGGCCTTGAGTTGCTGATCAGCTTTGTCTGGGAAGTTGTAATAGACAACCCTCTGATAGGTATATATGATATGAGCCAGGCTTTTTAAAGAAAGGGAGGAACTCATTTGTGGTTATACATAGAATAAATGCCTCAAATACCCCCTTCTTTGGATCTAGGCAGTGTATGTGACATCCACATGGTGGAGGCACTGTAGCTCAGAGCATCTCCCCAGGGGATTTCATATACATGTTGAACAGAGGAGCTCTCAGAACCAAACTTATGGAACCCTTCTTGAGTTCACTCTGGGAACTCCCTACACAAAAGAAACTGACACTGAGAACAACTCAACACAGGAAGATCAATACACATATATTGCATTAAAATATATCACACAATATGAACAATGTGCTTTCCATGTTTTCTTTTTCTCTTTCTGTCCTTCTCCAACGGGAAAAAATGTAATGGAGAGAAAGAAGGTCCATTAATAAAATGAGAGAGGGAATGAAATTTATGATTCTGCAACAGCTAAGACACTGAACTCATTCTTTAAATGTCTTCAGTATTTAAAGAAATTTGAACAGTTAGGTAGGAAGGAAAATCCTGTAATCGTAACTACTGATAAAGAATAAGGAACTACTCAGAAAACATGAACATATGCAGCTCAGTTGATCAGGATGATATTAATCATCATCCCATTTATTATGAGAGTGCCTAGGGACCAACCAAAACTGCAGCCCCTGTGCAGAATAATACATGGTCCCTGCCCTGAAGAGTGAACAGTCTAAATAGGGCAAGACAGACACATGATGGAAGAAAGGGATTTAATGTACAAGCAGAATGAACAATCTGATGGCAGCAAACATCATGTTAATGCCACGTTTTGAGCGGGTGGTAAGTGAGGAGGGGATTAGCTAAATGGAAAGGGAAGAGAGATTGTTAACGGGGACAGAACAGATCAGAATTGTTGGGGAGGAAGATAGCAGGGACAGCTGTGGAGTAAGACTTATGTGAAGAGACTGAGATGGGGGTAAGAAGGGGTTGGAACAAATAGCCAGTCAGCACCAAACAGACCAGTCAAAATGATAGAAATGGTCTCTACGGTTGCAGGTCCATGTGTAAGCTGCTTCTGCAGCTGCTCTGCCAGTTTCATTCTTTGGCAGCTCCCCCCTTCAGTTTCTCTCTCAAAGGACACATGGCTGGGGAGGGGAGGTATGAGGTCCTAGTACCCCAGAGAGGGTCTCCCCAACACAATTCTGGGTCTTGCAGGTCCTGGATGTGTGGCCGAGTGGCCCTGGCTGGGCCAAATTTTACTTACTACTTGCTTAAGCTGCTCCTGCAGCTTCTGATGTATCAAGATACTGAGAAAATCAGCTAATGGATTTACTTTAGTCACCAAAAATCTTTTCTGAAAAGTCATGGACAACTGGGTAGGATATTGAAATACTGGAGAAAAGCAGATGTAGTGGTGATAGTTTAAAAGGCATGTGCCTGGCATTTACCTTAAGTCTAATTTATGTAGTAAAATAATAGAGCAGATGTTAAGAGATCAATCAGTGAAGGCCTGATTTTGATGAACACCTTAGAACTGGGCTCTAAATTTCTAGGTCATGATTGAGCATGTTATTTAAGCACAAAAAAAAATGCCACCCCCATGCTTAAGTACCTTGCTGAACCAGGGCCCATTATCAGAAAATAAGAAACATGGATCTATAAAGAAATCTTAGTAAACTTCTTTTTGCCAGGATTACAAAATTAACGAGCAAAAGAAATGCAGTAGAGTCACAATCCCAGGATTCTCTTCCCAGCTCTGCCAGAGCCGTGCTCTGAGCAAGTCACTTCACTTCTCCGTACTTCAATTTCCCTACTGCTAAAATGGAGACAGTGGTTCTTTCTTTCCTTTGTACAGCACTTTGTGATCTACAGCTGATGAGTGCTATCCAAGAGTTAAGTAGTATTTTTATTGTTTGGATTTTAGTATTCATTTTACAAGGGCATTTGCCATTACACTAGCTATGATAAAATTACAGGACTGTCCATTTTTATGCTCCAGGAGATAAAATAGTTGTATAATGTTGAACAATTAAGTGAGTTACTGGGTTTAACATCTGCCCCTCAAATACCCAGCAATGACCAGTGGACTATTGGAATTACCATTGATCTGGCCTGGTCTGGTCTTTCCTATGCTCCTGTATGTCTTTTATTAAACTCTTTTGGGTCTAACTTATTGAGCACTACCACATTGCTTTAAAATGTGCAGTTCTGTTGCTTTTTAAAACCTGTTTCCTATATTACAGACAAATTTGGTATCAAGCAGGTGGTAGGTGCCGGTGCACACACCATCTGTTCAAACATTGTGAAAAAGGGGAAATCCTGCATTTAAAATAATAGTTTTAAAAACTTGGCTTTATTGATCAGTGAATCAAGCCTGTTACAGCAAGCCGAGCCATTGTTAGAGAATTTTCTTTATTTGTTGAAAGTTTTTAGTAGTGTGCATGAATGGGCTGAGTCACACACATTATGTTAGCCTGTTAAATGTACCCTTTTTTGGTGCTCAGGTAGAGGCCAAATCAGAAGCGAGTTTGTGCTGCAATCTGCGGTGTTCAGTGTGGCTTTTGCCTAAAAAAACAATTCACCACCCTTCTCAATAAGCTTTGAAATTTTCAATTGCTGTCTTCACTTATCCTTCATCGAGCTTTCATCATACATCTGTCCTAAACCTGAGCTAAGAGAGTATTCTGGATTTCAAAGAGATGCTTATTTTAAGAGTCAGAACATAGGCCCAGAATTCAGTTAGTTGTTTGCATTAAAAATAGTAGTTTCGTCTCACCTTTGGATCCTTACACCAGGAGGTGCCTGCTGATTACTGGCTGACCTTTACCATACAACTGTATCACTAGCCAAGACATGAAAGACTGATGGCTGACCTCTCTTTCGGATAGTTATCACAAAGCTGTCTTCAAGCGAAAAGAAGGCAAGCATTCAGATATAAAAGTTAGTGGAAAGCCTCAATTAGTCTGCATGTTAGTTTGTTCCTTCAGTTCAAAATATAGAGCCCAAGGCTATAGTATATTCCCGGCATGGTATGTGACTAAACAGGCCGTATACTGTGAATGCCAACATCTAAGATTATTGTATAAATAAATAAAATAAAAATAAATCTTTTGCCTAAGGTTATGAGGGAGTTTTCCCTTCAACTAGTAAGTAGTAAAGCAAAGCACTTAAACACTGCATTGGGACTCATTCAGCACATAGCTACAGATATGGCTGAATTGGGACCTAAATAGCACATTTGCATTTTCTTTGCATAAAAATGAAACTTCTTAAAATATCTGAGCAAATATGTTGGTGAAACATGACTTCCCAGGAAGAGTATTTATCTGTTGGAAAATATTAATTGATTAAAACACAAAAGCCGGAAATTCTTGACTAAAAAGACAATGAGCAGAATTTTTCCAGTATGGGTTTGTCCCAGTAAATTTCTTCAGTATACGAACCCCCATACACAAATGTCATTGTAAGTATAGGCTAATAAAAAGAAAAAAAGCCACTCTTCTGGATGCTGTAGGGAAATATGAGAAGGAGTTACTAAACTAGAAACTGTTTAAGCAGACAAAGAGAATACTAAGGGGTAATTTATACATTAAGAACACCTACTGGGAAAAATAACTTTCACATTGAAATGCCTGTAGATTTATAATTCCATATAGCACTTCATGCAGATAAATGGAGCAGCAATTAAGTAGCTGTAGTAACATAAAAAGAAAAGGAAAAAGAATGGGAAGTTGAATGTGACAAACTTGGTGAAGTTCTGAGACAGTCCGATCCTACCAGGTGCTGAGCTGGAGGTTGGCTACACTTTGAGTTGAGGGTGATACCATATTCATCTTTTACAGAAAACTACCTCCCGCATCCGATAGCACTATTTCCTGGCTGCCACTCGCTTATCTGATTTGGAGTGGATCAAAGCAAACTGTAACAACAATTGTAATCCAAAGCCTACCTATTTCTCAGTACTACACTATTTGTTCCAACTCACCAACCTCAGTATCACTCTGAACTGCATATACCAGGATATACATGTAAATATAAGAATTTGATTATCCAGTCTCCCAGGGAGATATGGGGTGCAGCTTTCTATGTGCCTGAAGCAAAATTAGGATTAAAAAAGATGTATATGCTTGGGAAAACATGCATACTGAAATTGAAAAAGAATCACAGAATTAAATATCCTTGTATGAGGAGGATATGCTGCCAATTTCTGATTTATTCATGGATGGGATGACTGTTTTGCAGCAGTTGAAAGCATAAGATTAAAACCAACTGTTGAATTTACAGTAGCCATGAGACACTATTAGCAATTAGCATTAGTTCTACTTCTCTCCAGTGTTCAGATTTAGCTTATTGAGGAAAATAAGATTTAACAAAAACTTCTTATAGGCATCACCTTGTATGGCTTCAATTACTCTGCCATTTACCCAGAGAAAAGAATAAATTGTAATCTATGCTGACACGGTTTTGTCAAACTTCTGTGTGAACACGTCAGCATTAGAGAGGTACAAACTGGCAGCTTACATATAAGCTTACTCAGTTCAGGTTGGTAAATCTATTGTACTGGACTCTGCAGAAAGGATCAAATTAATCTCTGATGTCACTCCACTGGAATTACTTCAGGGATGAACCTGGACCAATATGTACAGTTGAGGACTTTGAGACTGAAGACATTTAGAGATTTGCTTATAAGACTGGTGACTATGGGTAAGCTTTCCAAAAGCCATTAACATTAGCCTAACTCTTCTTCTTTTGAAGTCAATGGTACAACTGCCATCAACTTCAAAGGGAGCATAGTTAAGCCAATGCTGAGGGTGGGATTTTTATAAGCACAATATGCAGGGCCGGTGCAACCATTTAGGCGACCTAGGCAGTTGCCTAAGGCGCTAGGATTTGGGGGGTGCCATTTTCTTTGGCAGCGACCACGGCGGCCGGATCTTCGGCCACCCCGGTTGCCGCTGGCATTTAGGCGGACGGAGCTGGGGCATGGGAGTGCAGGGAGGGCCGCCTGCAGCAAGTGGGGGGGGGGGCGGCACACAGGGGAACTCCCCACCCCAGCTCACCTCTGCCCCGCCTCCCTCCTCCCCGAGCATGCCATGGCTGCTTCACTTCTCCCACCTCCCAGGCTTGCGGCGCCAATCAGGTTAGGTGCCACAAGCCTGGGAGGCGGGAGTAGTGAAGCAGTGACGGCGTGCTCGGGGTGCTCGTGTGCAGCGCAGGAGTGAGCTGGGGCAGGGGGGTGCCTCAGGGTGGTGGGGGATGGGGAGCTGCTGCAGGGGGGTGCCTCAGGGTGGAGGGGGGGGAGCTGCCATGTGGGGAGGGGCACCTCAGGGTGGGGGCTCAGGGACGGGGGAGGGCGCAAGGTGGAAGTTTCGCCTAGGGCGCGAAACATCCTTGCACTGGCCCTGACAATATGTGTGTATGTTCTAAGGCCTTTCAAACTCTCTCAGGACTCTGCAATTCCAATGAAATAAATCCTTGGCAAGAAGGTTAGACCATGGGCATAATGCAGCCTATTAGACCCCAAAACATCAACTGCTACACAACAGGAAAGAATACAGAAACATGAGAGAATCATGGCTTAGTGGTTAGAGCACAAGATTGAGAGCTAGGGGTTCCTGGTTCTGTTCTTAGTCTTTCATCTGTTTTGCCATGTAACCTTGGGCAAATCACTTACCATCTTGCCCTTCAGTTCCCTCATCATTAAAATGCAGATAATAATGCATACTTACCTCACAAGTGTGTGGTGAGTCTTAATTCATATTTGTAAATCACTTTGTGATTCACAGATGAACTATATATATATATATACTCTTTATTGCTAGAGACATCAATCAAGCTGGGGACCCATTGTGCTGAGTACCGTACAAACATAGTAAATGAAGTCTTTGTCTCAAAGAACTCTCAGTCTACATAACAAGACATTTAACAAGTGATGAGACAAACAAGCAGGTGGGAGAATTGGGGGTGGAAGATAGGAAAACTAAATTAATAGGATAACCTGGTACAGATGTGCACTCAATCACAACTCACTGCCTGCCTAGCAAGTGTTTATTATGTCACAATAAAAAGCACCTGAATTGTAAGTATTAGGCAGCATATGGTAATGCTATAGTACTGGAAGTCAGAGATGCTCATGCTAAAGGTACACCTACATGGAGCTGGAAGGCATAATTTCACTCGGGTAGCCATACTCATACTAGCTCTGATTGAGCTAGTGCACTAAAAATAAGAGTGTAGCTTTGGCAGCCCGATAGCATTGTCACCCCGAGCAGGATTCTGTCAGAGACCCTAGGTATGTACTGGGGCAGCTAGCCCCTCATACTGCTGTAGCTACATTTCTATTTTTAGCAAACTAGCTTGATCAGGTCTAGCACTGGTATGTCTGCTCAAGCTGGAAATTGCATTGCCAGCTCCGGTATGGATGTATCCTAAAAAGGAAGGCAATTGTTATACATCTAACAGATTCCCTTTTTGGATAAATACAAAACCACACAGATTGTAAAGTAATTAGCATCCTCCCTATCATCCTGTCCCATGCCTGGGGAAGAAGGGAATAGAAATTCTGCTAGAAAAGCCCTGAACTGTCAGAGAGAGGGAAGCAAAGCCAACATAAAACATATATCTTCTCCTCCCTTCTGCGACTGCAGAAACCCTTTCTCCTTTCTGAGCATGCTGTGGTTTGGCGACAGGTTTGACTATAGAAGGCCAGAGCCAGAGTCAGCCTCTCTACATGGTATTGCTCCCTAGCCATATGGTACCACAGAATTTCCAGCAGAATTCTAATGGGAATTAGTATTACAGCATTGACCTCCTACTTCACACCTTTACATCCCTTGGATAAGAGGTAGGGTGCAAACTTGTGTCAGGAGCCAGGAGCATGTGGTTCCTAAGAGAGCGTGCTGCAAAGCAAAGGAGGAGGGGGACTTAGGGAGCAGTACAAAGGGGCAGATCCTCCATGTGGAGGTCTTTAGAGCTTCAGGATTTGGAACAGGTTACTTGTGGGTCTCCGTGCTCTGCATAGTTGGAGAGCCAGGTCCTAGGCCCACAGATCCCTTCCCCAACCCTGGGGATGAAGATAGCTAGGAAACTGGGGTGAACCATGCAGGATTTCCCTAGAAAGTTTCCCATGGCAAGGGACAGTCAGGCCCAGCAGCCCTGGGGACTCTCACTGCTATACAGCAGTGATTAAATTTGCCTTTTTTCTTTTTTTTAAGTGTTTCCTTTACTTTCTTCTCTTACTCCTATAATTTTTTTTACCTTTCCTCATTTCCACTCTCCTTGTAGGCAGCACTAATGAAGTTTTCAATACATGTTAACATGAGGTTTAGGCCATCTGTCTTGCTGTGTTCTCTGTATAGACCCCGATTCTCCTCTCGCTTACACTGATGTAAATCAGGAGTAGCTTCACTGAAGTCAGTGGAGATTCACCTGTGTGAAACTGGTGTGAGAAGAGGAGACCTGATGAAGGATATTGTATACCTTAATCCAATCCTAAATAGATTGGAAATTTCTGTGCCTGTAAAAGCCAACAAAATTAAAAAAAGGAAGAAGACAAGAAATAGTATTTCTGCAACGGGTCATATCTTTATTAGAAATTAGAAAGCTATTCCTTGTTAAATATTTTTAAGTAAAGCATTTCATTTTTTTTGGTCTTGTAAAGTTTACTTGCTGAATTATTAAATTTATTTTGAAATTCCTTCCAGGGGATAGCTTGCTTATTAAAATACATTTTTATCTCATACCTTTGGTCATTAGATAAATGTAATGCAACAGCTAATCTCTCATTCCTGATAATTTATGGCTGATCATGCTACCATTAGAGTCATTGACCGAACTCGCACTGAATCCAATGGGGAGGGAGGGAACGGACAACATTGGGCTCTGCACCAGCAGTATGGGCAGAGATCCTGCATTTCTTTGGCAGAAATTCTGCTGGTTTTATCTGAGTCAAAATTAAAGGGTGGGATTTTCAAAAAAAGCTCAGCATTAGTTTAACTCTGCTCCCATTGGAGTCAAGAGCAAAATAAGATTCCCAGAATGCCATTGCTTCCTTCCAATTAAAAGGACAGGTCCCTTTCTGTTTGATTGAAACCTCAGTGGATAAGGCCAGCAATTTTCATTCTGTTGAAGAGCACATAATAGAAGGACAAGAGTCTGAACAAATTCCCCCAGCCTCACATTTCCATAGTACTAATTTTAAAAATTGCACAAGTGGTAAAAAAGAAGAAAAATTACTGATGTATTCACTATTCATAACTGCTCTTGGAATAAGTTAACAGATTTTATCCTATGGATTGTGAACTGTTACGAGTACTTGCACTTAGTGATTTGTGACTTAAGTCGTATGGTATATTTTCAGCCCCCTGATTGGATGACATAAGCTTTGTAAACAGCAAGAGTGCCTGAATAAAATCATTGGGACTTTAATTTCTTTAGGATGAGGGTGGATTGGAAAAGGTAGCACCTCTAGAGTGGCAGAAACTATAAATAGTCCTCAGGAATTTTAAGACATTTAAAATCCTTTCCTGCTCTGTTTTATATTATAGATGTCTTCATACATGGACTCCAGATTTAAGAATCTAGCTAGAGTCCTTTATGAGAGAGAGAAAAAGGGACAAGTCAGAATAGACTTTACAAATCAAATTAATCTGGTCAGTCATACAAAGTGATTACACATGTGTAGCCTCATTTGTAAAAAGGTACAGCAAGATCCTCACTGGGCTCATTTAACAGAGTTAAGCTTGGGAAAATGGAAAGCATATTAAATATAACTGGATTTTGGGAAGTTCTCTCATTTACAACCTATCTAGTGGGCTTTAAGAAGCACTTGGAACAAGCAGTTGGGAGTTCTCAGTCTTAAACAGTGAAGGGAAAAGCCCGCACTACTAATGCCCAGGGATTCACACCATAATTTTACATATTAGGCCAGGCTCCTAAAAAGAGAGACCTTTGCATTGGGCATGTGTGCACGGGGGGCAGAGAATAATTGCAAAAGGGTTGGGTTGCATATTTTACACATAATTCAATACAAAGTGCAAGTGACATAGGCATGCACTTATTTTTTGCACAGTGCCCATTGAAGTGCAAAATGAGAACATAGGAAAAATACCCCAAGGGAATTTGCACACTAATCTAAGCAACCCTCTGACATCACAAATGCTGCTGTTTTCCTGGTTGCTGATGACTTGCTTAAGGAATCAAACCAGCGTTGTGGAAAACAGCTTCTATGTGTACAAACTCATACAATTAAAAGCAATGTTGTATGTGGGAATCACATATTTCAAAATAGATTTTTCAAACCCATGATTTTCTTGGCAGAAAATGTACATCTGTGCTCCAAAATAAATAAATAATTCGGGTCCTGCATATGTGTATGTTTCTAGATAGGATTTAATCCCAGTTATGCTTAAGTATTCATACTCTACATAGCCAGTGGTGTGATAAACAGCAGGCCTACATTAACTGCAGTTACAATGAACTTTTGGCCACCTTAACTGCACTGAGCCCTTACACAGTTCAAAGAGGAGGTAGAATACAGAGCAGATCTAGTTCCACTGCTATTCTGTAAGTCTTAATGAGCAGGCTAGTGCATAACAGTTAATATTAATGCAGTTATCAAATAACGAGGGGACAACCCTTTGGAGTCTTGTGCAAACAAACAAACAAAACACTGTATTTTCCCCTCATGAAGCTTTATTAAAATGATCAACAGGTGCTGGCCTCTGCCAGATTCTCTCTTTCATTTACTTACATCAGTGATACTCACAGTGAGGCTTGGGAGCTGCAAGTGGCTCACTAAAGCATCTCCTGTGGCTCTTTGCAGCACATGATATTAAAACACTGGTTAATAATTAAATCTCACAATCTATATTTTTACTATGTTATTTAACCAATTGTAGAATACTTGGTCAGTCATTTTGCTGTGAGAAGTATATAGTAAATGAAACAAAAAATTCACACTACTGTGACTGACTCTTCTGGGCAATGTTGATTGCTAATTTGGCTCCTGAACCTCCGAGGTCTGAGTTACACAGGGCTTAATGCACATGGCTGCATTTTTGAATAGGGTGGTAGCCTGCCAGGTGGTAAGCATTAGAGCCTTGCAGCAGGACTAGGATATCACTGGTCCCATTGCCATAATAGCAAGAGCAGGTCAAATGTACTTTATTGCAGACAGGATTGAGTGGGCAAAAATCAGACTGTGGTAATTTGCAGGAAAACACAATCTTTATTTTTTTTTAAAAAAAGGTTTTAATATTTAAATTTAAGCAAGGGATAGAAAGAGATTTGATGTCTATTATAACAGAAGGTTTTTTTTTTTTTGGTTTTTTTTTTAGTAGCATGGGATAATCTGTCTCTCTTGCAGGATTTGTAGGATCCAAGGTTTTTGTGGATGGGAGCAGGATAAAAATGGAAGAAACAATGCAATGCTGGGTGGGAGTGGGAATTATGGGGAGGGATTAAAAGAAAAAAATAGTCCCGTGCAGCACGGTAGTGAGCATGCCCAATTCCCATCAAAATCTTTGAGGGGAGAGCACCTCACAGGAAATGATAGCTACTGCACAGTTGGTGCCATGATGGTAGACATGAGAGAGGGATAACAATAAAGCCCACTTCCTGGAACCCAATAGGTACACTCTTTCACCAACAGAGGTTGGTACAATAAAAGATATTACTCACCTCCCAAAAAAATAATAATAAAGCCAGTGTGGAGGATTAAATGGCTATTTGCATAGAGGAAGTACCAGGCAAGGGAGTATCTTCTCCCAGTAAATGTATGTAGTTTGGTGTCATTCCTAACACACACACACACACACACACACACACCCCTTCAGAAATATATTTGTAAGACAGGATTGTTTTTGCTCCCACCCCTTCATTCTCTCTTAAAGCCCCCCAAAATATCCACCACGCCTATCTCCCCAAAATTCTATATCTATTCCTTTCCCCCAAATCCATCTCTACTCCTCAGCCCCCTCATTTTAATCTCTTGACCTTTTCCCTCCTGACCAACCCCACCAATTCCACCCCCTCTCCCCTACTCAACTTCAACCCCTCACCTCACACCCTTCTCTGGTCAGGGCCGTTCATTCTATTTTTGCCTTTCTTCCCATTGCATTTAAGTCATGTAGTAGTCTACTCATCTGCGTAGAGCAGAAAGATCCAAGTACCATCAAAATTCAAAGAATTAAGAATTCAAAATTAAGAAACAGCAACCCTCCCCACACATTTACTATAATCCACCCAGTACATGATGATCCCGGTAGTGCACACATTTGTTGATTTTCTACCAGACAAAGCCAGTGGCACTAGCATAGGTACCGGGGTCAGTTCTGATCTCCTTTCATACCAGTTTCACAAAAGTGTAACTCCATTGATTTCAATGAAATTATTCCTGAGTTACACCAGAGTAAGTGAGATCAGAATCTGGCCCAATGTGCCCTCTTGGACATTAATATGATGGGGATAAAAGACACAGGGCAAATAATTCAGAACGAACACATTTAATTGTTGCTTATAGAGCTAGTGATAAAGTTTAGCTCATTCAGGTTGATTGCTGATTTCCCAAATGGGGTGTAGTAAATGGGTATTCTGTGTCATGCTCCCCACTGGGATGGGAAAGGAAAGGAAATAAAGGAGAAAAGCGCTACAAGAAAAGGAAGGCGAGCAGTGAAGTAACTAGACACAAAGATTAGGAGGTTAAATTCTCAGCCAGTTCAAACTTTTGGCAGTGCACGCCTCTCATACTGAAAACTTTTAAATTTAAACCAGGAACCTTTTATCCA
This sequence comes from Mauremys mutica, assembly GCF_020497125.1. Classification (NCBI taxonomy): domain Eukaryota; kingdom Metazoa; phylum Chordata; order Testudines; family Geoemydidae; genus Mauremys; species Mauremys mutica. The sequence continues at coordinate 202,111,415 of NC_059072.1, read as the reverse complement.
GAAAGCTAATTTCTTTTGTTTGCAATGCCCAGGAAGTCTTGCAGACCAGCATTTTCACAGGATTCCTTGAAAGTTTCACTTTGGTCTTAAGAAGATTTCACTTACAAGTACTCTCCTTTTCTGATAGATCCAAACAAGACTCGCCCTTTTCTATGAAGATTAATTTAGATTTTCTATTGCGGAGGCATACATTCCCCAGTCACATGATCCTTGTTCTTTTGAAAACTAGGTAAAGCCTGTAAAGAGGCAGCTGTGTTCCAAGCTCTTTGAACAGTATCTCTTATAGAAGAGGAGAATGGATAATCTGTCCTGCAAACACTGTTAGTGGAGACTAGTAATCAGTATAGAAGGAGTCTGCACTGGGAATGAATGCATCAATTTACCTCAGGCTGTGAACTCCAGAGATGGGCTTTGCTCTAGACTGGGTGATTTTTAAGCTTAGTCTGTAACTAAAATTAAATCACTTTCTTACTGCAATTTAAAAACAAACAAAAACGTGCAGATTTTTCTTGGTATAAAGTTCATGAATATTCAGTTTTAAATCTGGCTTACCATAGGTTTAAACCCAGATCTTTTGGGACAACTGAAACAAAATGCAATTCACCCTTTCCGCCCTCCAGATAACCTGGCTACAAACCAGTAACAAAAAAGCATGGTTGTAGAATGTGTAGGTTTTTTATTTTTTTAATTTGCAAAGGTCATGTAATGCAGATAAAAAGTGGAAGATGTGGAAAAAGTTTCTGGTACCTCTCTCAGTGAACTGTAGTAAATCATCATCTGCATGACATTCTGATATTTCAGAAAAACTGTGTCCATGTGCTATTTTGTATGGCGTTTATCCAATGCTTGGTGGTGATGGGGTTAAACACACTACTGACTTTAGGGGAGCCAGTATTTCACCCAGGATATCCTACCATTGATTTCAATGAGAGCAGAGCAAGGGCAAGTCTGAGCATTTTTGAAAATCCCACCTTTCAACAGATATATGCCTTCAATGGAGAGACTACAAAGGAAGCCAAAGGAAGGAGCAGGCATGCATATGTGCTAATTGTGCCATTAAAATAAAAACAAAAACTGAAACAATTATAAAATGGGATAGTTTAAGAAACTCTGGAGAGTGGGTGGCTGGACAGGCTGTTTGCAGGAAGCCTTTTAATTTGCTATATAGAAATGCTGGCTGCAGGCAATTTTATCCCTTGCTGTGATCAAGTATCACATCAGCTACACCCTTCTGCAGCAGGGGAGGTTCTGTCTGTGCCAGCAGGTATTGTGGGGTGAAAGCAGGAAACAGCCTGCAGATGGGAAACTCTGAGTTCTCTTTATGATCTCCAGGGGCGGCTCCAGGCACCAGCACGCCAAGCGTGTGCTTGGGGGTGGCAAGCCGCGGGGGGTGCTCTGCCAGTCCCCGCGAGGGTGGCAGGCAGGTTGCCTTTGGCGGCATGCCTGCGGAGGGTCCGCTGGTCCTGCGGCTTCGGTGGACCTCCCACAGGCATGCCGCCGAATCCACGGGACCAGGGAACTCCCACAGGCAAGCCGCTGAAGGCAGCCTGCCTGCCGTGCTTGGGGCAGCAAAATACCTAGAGCCACCCCTGATGATCTCTTTTGAAAATGGGAACCAATGGGGAATTCTTTAAGATACAAAGGCAAACAACCTCAGTAAAACCACCATCTATGGGTTTTTGGGCACCTGAGAGTGGGGGGAAATAAGGGTGATATTTTGTAATTGGGAGAGGAGGGCAAATGAAGATCAGTGATTTGCACTGGCCTATTGACTAAAGGACTTTTGTAAGAAAGGAGAGAATAACATCTCAATGAGTATGTCTGCACTGCAGTGTAAACCCAGACTCAGGCTTGAGCCAAACCCCCTTTCATCCACACACAATTCTGTCTGACTCAGGTCCAGGTCCCAGGACTCCATGGGGTGGAAGGTTTGAGCCCAGGTCCCAGTGGGTACTTGGGTACTAACTCCATCCTTTTTGCAGTATGGATACAGCTCAGGCCTGGGTTTCTCAAACTCAGGTCCTGAGAGTTGGCCAATGCTATCCCACAATCCAATGGGATGTTCTTTGTCCAGTCTATTCCAAGATTGGCCAATTGTCTTCCAGGAAACAGGCTCAGCCACCTGGTTCAACTGCAGCTGCTCAACGTTTAATCCTTCCATTTTATTCTGAACCTTTGAGCTACAAGCAGAGTGAACCTTCTCCTGCATTCACAATGGCCACCAACATAAGGAAGTCCTTTGCCAAGTGTGCTGCTAGCTGATCATGGGAGCACAGCCAGATTTTGGTTAATCTCTGGTGCAAGGCAAGCAAAGAGTTGGACTTCAGCAAGACGTGCTAGGAATGATCACACATACACGTACCAGGAAATAGCAAAGAAGCTGGCAGTGCTGGGGATTCACCAGAGTGGGAGTGGATTAAGTGACTCAAGACAGATCATCAGAAAGCCAGGGATGAGAACTGCATCTCTGGGAATTCGCTGTCATCCTGGCACTTTTATGAGGAGTTTGACCAGGTGCTGGGTACAAGCACATTCATAGACACACTATTCTCCCTCTTCAACTGGTCCATTCAAGTCCATAATGTGGGAGCACACAGCATCCCTGATGTGTGTTGTCTGGGTGCATCCTGCAACAAGTGTGATAGAGGCACTGTCTGAGTGTACTGGTTCAGCCATCATCCATTACTATCATAGATCCATTCGGAAGGCTTCAAAGATTGGAAATCACAGCAAGCCACTATAAATGATAAACAAAAATCCAAACCAGGTCTGCAGACAAAGCCAGTGGGATTTCAGTCTGTCAAACAAATATTCAATCACCATTCGGCACCTGCTGAGAGTGTAAGATGCTCACAAAGCTCCAAAAGCATAGCTTTCTTCATGAAAAAATTCCGTAACTACTGCTGATCATCCAAGGACTGCATGATGGGATCGAATTGGGGATCAATGGAGCTTAGTGCATGAGCATCTACATCATGAGCTAAAAGCCAACTGGCTATTAGCTAAGGCTGTAGAGCAGATTCATTTTCTCTCTCTCTCTCCTTAAGTGGTCTCAGTGCCACTAGATGGGACAGAACACCACACCCAGGCAGTGTGTGGGGGTTACACTTTTGGCCCTGCTCCAGAAGTGTCTATGTAGGGGGCATCAGTGATTATACTGAGAGCTCTGAACAGCATCAGCCAGTACAAGTCTTCCATGTCTGGACCATCCTTCTCTGTCAGGTGCCTTTGGTAGATCAGAAAATACAGCTGGACCTTCCCACAGTATCTTATGGGTGCTCCATCCATTTGCTGAAATAGGAGTGAAAGTGCAAGCAAAAGAAGCTCTTCAAATGGTGACTCCTCCATATTGCTGGGAGTGTGTGGGATGTGTTAGGAACTTGGTGGGTGGTGACAACTTCCTGTGACTGTCCACCCTGCACGTTAAGTTCTCCCACACTGCACTATGAACCATGGTGGTCACAGCTGTGGAGGGTGCTAGGAAGCCCCAAATATGGTTGGTTTGACTCAGGTCTGCATACTGCATTGTGAATCCCGAAGCCCCAGGTTTGAGATCCACGCTCAGCAATTGTAAACTTTGGCTCACCAATGAGTGTGGATGCTCAAGCCCTGGGTAAACGTAGACATACCCTACACTTACAGGACTTTGTACTTCTATAGTATCTTTCATCTAAGTATCTCAAGTCACTTTGCAAAAATTAATCAATTTAGCTTCACAACACTCCTGAGATGTAGAGAAGTATTATTGTCCTCTTCTGACACGAGAGAGAGAGAGAGATTAGGGCCCCAATCCTACAAATATTTAAGCATGTACATAATGTCACACACATGATTCATCCCAATGACATGGATGGGACTGCTCACATGATAAAAGTTACATACATGCTTAAGTGCTTGCAGAGATGAGGCCAAAGTGACTTGCCCAAGGTTAAAGGGAATGTGGCCGAACTAGGAATAGAACCCAAGCCTTCAGCTTCCTAGTCATGTGTTTCAATCAAAAGTCCATCTTCCCCCAACTGCTACAAGGAGGTGGAGCAAGATTTTGAAGAGAAGGAGCCATGCTTTTTTTAAGCTTGTGATCTTAGTGATGTGTTTTGGAAAACTTGCATGTAATTAAATAAGATCTAAATTACAAGGAGATCGCTCAGTGGTTTAAGTGCTGTATTGGTTTGAGATATCCCTGGATTCATAGCTCACATTCCAGCAAGGTTGAGTTCGCCCATTATATTATTGAATTCTGATACAATGTACAGAGAGAAATATAAACCATCTTCCTCCACACTGACATTAGAGATCCCATGACATCTTCCATGAGAATAGAGCTTTGCCCTGGAGTCACCTTTCATTCAGGATAAATATAATGAAAGGGCTGAAACAATACCTGTAGCATCAAAACATAGGCACATAGAAAAACTTGAGTAGAAGCTGAACCCTGTGGCCCAAGGGCTTTGATTGATGGAAAAATGAGACAGTGTAAAAAGAGAAAGGGGCCAGGAGAGACAGAGGTGGCCAAAGACCATTAAACTCACACGGAAGGACCAGGTATGTTTGTGTTTATGGTATCTTAGTAAATAGGCTTGATGAAGTCTTATCTCCTTCCCCTATTTTCTCCAATTACTTTTAATGATATGGTTATTCAAATGGGGGAAGAGTGATTGGTAGGGCCCAACCAAATTCGTGGCCATGAAAAATGAATCGCGGACCGGGAAATCTGGTCTCCCCCATGAAATCTGGTCTTTTGTGTACTTTCACCCTATATTAAACAGATTTCACTAGCATTTCTCAAACTGGTGGTCCCAACCCAAAAGCAGATCATGGGGGTCAGAATGTTATTGTGGGGGATGGGGGGTCGCAGTATTGCCACCTTCACTGCTACCTTCAGAGCTGGGTGGCCAGAGAGCAGTGGCTTCTGGCCAAGTGCCCAGCTCTGAAGGCAGCGCCCCACCAGCAGCAGCACAGAAGTAAGGGTGGCAATACCAAAACTTGCCATTCTTACTTCTGCGCTGCTGCATTCAGAGCTGGGTGGCCATAGAGTGGCAGCTGCTGGGCTGGAGAGAGCTCAGTTCTGCAGGCAGCAGCACACAAGTAATGGTAGTGCCACCCTTACTTCTGCACTGCTGCTGGCGGCAGCACTGCCTTCAGAGCTGAGCTCCCAGCCACTAGCCACTGCTCTCCAGCTGTGCCGCCAGTAGCAGCACAGAAGTAAGGGTGGCAATACCTTGTCTCTCCCCCTCTCCCTCACACCAACCCCTTTTTGGGTCAGGACCTCTAGAATTACAACACCATGAAATTTCAGATTTAAATAGCTGAAATCATGACATTTACAATTTTTAAAATCCTATGAGTGTGAAATTGACCAAAATGGACATGAATTTGATAAGGCCCTAGTGATCGCGTGATCACTTTTCTCCAATTAGATCTCAGAAAGGTTTTATAACAAACGTTAAATGCAGTGTTGTTGTAGCCATGTTGGTTGCAAGTTATTAGAGAGACAAGGTGGGTGAGGTAATAACTTTTTTTGAATCAGCTTCTGTTAGTGAGAGAGACAAGCTTTTGAGCTTACACAGAGCTCTTCTGGGAAACTTACTTAGAGCGTCATAGATAAATACAAGGCAGAACAGATTGTCCAGCATAAGTAGTTAACACATATTTCAAGGGACTATTCAAGGTAAAGAGATATTAGAAGATATTACTTCACCCGTCTTGTCTCTTTTATAACAAATGGGCATTTTTAGGTTGGAAGAGACGCAAGAAGACTGCCTTGGTCCATCCTCCTTTAATTTAAATACAGCACAGCTGAGGTCATGTGGTACCCCAAAAAAGTAATGGCTGACTAATTTCTGACCTCCTTATTCATCACACACCTTTTCATTTTTGAGGGGCAGAGGGGAAGAGAGAAAGATTGATTGTCAGGATGTTTTTGTCATAAGAGCTAGAAGTAACTGCCTGGAAACAGGGAAACTCAAAACAATTTCAGAAGATATTAATGGCCTTTTTAGAGAGAGAGGTGTCTGATGTCAATTCTCCTACTTAGAAAACAAATTACATAAAACAATGAATTTAGAGATGAAACTATGCCTTTGAAAAATAAAATGGCCAAATGAGAGAAATAGGTTGACCTACGTAGAGGAAAAAGCCTGTAGATAGGCATTATTGAAGACCTTGAAAGGACACTATTCATTTTCTTCCGAAGTTGCCCTCTGATGTGCCAAATATTTTGAGTATTTCAACTGTTAAAATTATACATATCAACTGAAAAGGAAGGGTGCCTCAAACTGGCACCTCCTCTTACTTCAGATCCCTTGGAAGCAGAGCTGCAAGACAGCTGAGAATATACTTTACTTCTGGAAGGAAATGGAAGTCAGTAGAAACCACAACAACATAGCAAGCGCATTGCGGGATGCTAGTAGGACAGATCACCTATTAAATATGGTTAGACTAGAACAAGAAGAGAGCAGCATATAAGTGGATAGAGAAAACTCTCAAAGCTGCTATTACACTGGCAGAATTTTGTTGAGGCAGGTGCTAGTCTCATCTCATCAGAAGTCTGGTAGATTCTTCAAAGTCTGAAACCAGACCTTAAAAAGGGTCCTAGCATGGTTACTTGAAATTAAATAACCTTACCCTAGGATCCCAGCGTGCCTCCTGGGTTCCCTGTTTGAGTGCAATGTGCTAGACTTTTAAGAGGTGAAGCTTACTCCCTTCCCCATTCTCCTCCTTCCCAACTAGATGGCCAGCTCTGTAGTTGCAGAATTAAGGGCCTTTAACTGTACAAAGTATTCCTATATCCCTACTTTCAAATTAAAGATATGTCCCCCTCCGCAAACATTGGTTTAGGTCTTAGTTTAAGAAAAAAAGAAGCAACCCCCTTGGATTTTGTAAATTCAGCAGTAATTACTCAAATCACCAAGACTAATATTTCCCCCCACACACCCTTTCTTTTAAATTGTCATGAGCTGTATGAGTACACAATGATGTTTTTGAGTAAAACTACACATTGTAGTCTGTTTTTTTTTAAATATCAAAAATAAAAAGCCCCACAAGACCTGAAGATCAAAGCATATTGCACTAATAGCTCCCATTCAGAGAGCTGCTAGGTGCTCAGGAGTCTTGAAAATTTGGCCACTTTATTTAGGTGCCTAAGTGGGAGCTGAACTCTTCTGAGCATCTGACCCTAAAATCCTTCAGTTGGGGCTTCATAGGAGCACAGCGGTTTGGACTGCCAGGAATAACATGTAGGATTGAGGACTATATACTTTCAAAAAATTTCTGCACTTATGTGCATAGTCATCCTTAAAAATCCTTTTTTTGTTGACTTTTTATATCAGCAAAAAAGCAAGGCCTCTATAAGTAATTTTTATATTTCATTTGCGTGTATTTTTGTTGTGCTGTAACTAAGGAGTAATTGAAAAATGAAACTAAAGCCATTTTCAGTCAACTGCTCACTTTGACTAGAATTGGCTTTATGAATTAAATCCTTTGGCCCTTAATGTCATTCTGCTTGCCCTTTGGAACTGCTAGAGGAGTGTAATATAATTAGCTAGAGCAGCATTTCATTTAGGCTGAAAATCTCATTGCTCCAAGAGATGCCGCTGTAGTCAAACAATGTACTTTAATATTAGACTCATAGAAACACCACCGCTAATATGTTACTATTACTCAAGAATGTCAGCTGGACTTACTGTAAAGAGCAGCACTAAAATACACATAAACATTAAAACTGTATGTGCTACAAATTTAAACACAAACCTTGAAAAACAAGGCAAAAATTCAACATCAGTGGAAGGTGAGCGACACAATGTCTCCATTTCTAGAACTATAGTATCGTATTTAAGATGTTAGATCACAGCTTACCTGTAATGCAAATAGTGGTACATGTTCTGAGGTACAATTGGAATCAACCTGTGGAGTTTGTCTGTAACTATGGAGATAGTCAATTTATTCAGGAAATGTAGGGCTACAGCTCCTGCAACCACTATAATCAATGGAAGTTTTGCCATTATTTCAGTGGGACCAGGACTGTAGATGTCATCTCTTGTTTTCCTCCCCACTTCCTCCATTTTTATCATTGTAGTCCCCCAACCCATCTTCTTGGCCTGTTGAGCTGACCTGTAACCCCCACCTCTGAGTCCCCCCATTGGTATCCTCTCCTCCACTTCATCCCATTCATATTCTTGTCCTTATCTTCAAGGCTCGCATAACTCTGATCCTTGTACTTCAACCTCCTCTTTTATGGCATCATCCCTCTGCCCTCAGCTCTGCCACTGCCTGCCTAGGCAACCCTATCTGTCTCTCTCAGTTATTCCATGTTTTCTTCCATGCCGCTTCTACACATGGAATGACAATCCTAAGCAACAATTCAAGCCACTACCCTCTCGACCTTCAGTCCCTCCTGCATATCCACTTCTAACAAGAGAACTTTAAGAAACTCAATTGGCTGATTGTGGCAAGCTTATGGGTTAATTGGAGATAATCTACACAACACTCAACTCAATGTACATTACTAGACTTGACATTATTAAGACACTATCAACCATCCTTTGATCACTTTACTTGTATATTGCACCCCTCCCATAGCCTCCATCTTTGTCTGTTTTTGCCTTTTTAGATTATGTGCTCTTAGGGGAAGGACTATCCTCTTGTGTTTGTACTGGGTCTAGCATATTAGGTGCTACTGGGAACAAATAAATAGTAAGATGAATTTAGAGCTCTTGAAAGGTGCTAGTGTTGGAGACTGAGGTCCTTGCTTCAGCCTCAGAAAAATTACAACACTGGCCGCAGCAGTTTAAGCTTCTTTACACCACCCTGCTATCACTGGTTTCCCCAGGAATTGAAATTAGGGGGGTGTTCGAATTTACAGGGCGGTTGTCAGGGCTGATGAGATATATAAAAGAGATATGAATAAAGTAAATGTTTTGTTAGGATAATGCAAATTTAACATAAGGATAATGCACATTGGAAAACAGTCTCAACTATACATACAAAATGATGGAATCTGAATTAGCTGTTAACACTCAAGAAAGAGATCTTGGAGTCATTGTGGATAATTCTCTGAAAACATCCACTCAATGTGCAGCGGCAGTCAGAAAAGCAAACAGAATGTTGGGAATCATTAAGAAAGGGATAGATAAGACAGAAAATATCATATTGCCTCTATATAAATCCATGGTACGTGCACACCTTGAATACTGTGTGCAGATCTGGTCACCCCATCCCAAAAAAGATATATTGGAATTGGAAAAGGTACAGAGATGGGCAACTAAAATGATTAGGGGTATGAAACAGGAGGAGAGATTAAAATGACTGGGAATTTTCAGCTTAGAAAAGAGACGACTAAGGGGGGATATGATAGAGGTCTATAAAATCTTGACTGGTGTGAAGAAAGTGAATAAGGAAATGTTATTTAATCTTTCACATAACACAAGAACTAGCAGTCACCCAATGAAATTAATAGGCAGCAGGTTTTAAAAAACAAAAGGAAGTACGTCTTCACACAACAAAGTCAATCCGTGGAACTCTTTGCCAGGGGATGCTGTGAAGACCAAAACTATAACAGGATTAAAAAAAGAACTAGATACATTCCTGGAGAGTAGGTCCATCAGTGGCTATTAGCCAGGATGGGGAGGGATTCAACACCATGCTCTGAGTGTCCCTAGCCTGTTTGCCAGAAGCTGGGAATGGGCAACAGGGGATGGATCACTTGATGATTACCTGTTCTGTTCATTCCCTCTGAAGCACCTGGCCTTGACCACTGTCAGAAGACAGGATACTGGGCTATATGGACCATTGGTCTGACCCAGTATGACCATTCTTATGTAAAAATTAATTATAATAATAAAAATGTTTAGTACAGAAACTCCCCAACATAATGACCACTCAAGATAGCAAAGATGTGAGATAACAACCTTGGCAAATAATGCATTTTAAAAATCTTGGCCTACTAGGAAACATATTTATATAAGTATTAGAGGAGTAGCCGTGTTATTCTGGATCTGGATGCATTCGACGAAGTGGGTATTCACCCACGAAAGCTGATGCTCCAATACGTCTGTCAGTCTATAAGGTGCCACAGGACTCTGATATTTATATAAGTTTCCATTCCCAATCACAAATCTAGCATTCTGGAGCAAAGTCACTAAAATATAGTCCAACAAACAAATGTTTATTTAACATGCCCCTCACTTTTCCCTCCACCGCACCCCACTCACCGGTGTTGTCCTTGGTCAGTGGAAACTCAGAGTTCAGAGGTGCTTTCATGTGAGTACACCTCCCAGGTGGGGGGCAAGAAGGCACCTTGCTCGTTCCTCCAGCTGCTCACTGTTCGCTCTGGCCACTGCTGTTCATTGTGCCACCTTTCACTCCACCACTCTGTTGCCAATGGCCCTGCGCAGTCATCTTCTGCTGCCACCTGCCACTGTGACCTCTGCGAGTTGGTCTCTTGAGGTTCCACCCAGCTCTCAGTGATTTCAGCTGAGTTCTCAGTGGGGGAACCTCGCTGCTAGTGCAGTCTGGGCCGTCACTTCCACAGAAACACTGTCCCACAGGAACACTGTCCTCACAGCAGGACTAAGCACTTAGACCTGATTATCAGTGATTTCAGCTGCAGTGGTCACTTAACAGAACAAAAGACTATCTATGAAGCCTAATCAGCTCTGTCTTTAAACAGTAGAGAGGGACAGATCCCCACCCTCTCTTTTGATGCCCTCAATCAGCACAGGCTAAGTACAGTTCTACTGCCCTTTACTCATACAATAAGAACAACATTTCATTCCCAATCCTCCACCCCCCACATTCAAGTGATTTGTAACCCAACCCCAGCCAAAATCTATCACTTGGGCAACACAACTCTGTTTGCTGGATACCTAGGTAGATTAGGTGTGAATGTAAATACAATCTGGTCCTGAAGCCTTTCGCCCAGCTCATCATTAGCTGTCAGGGAGAGCTCATTTAGACTTTGCTTACAAATCATCATTTGAAATTATTAGGTTGGCCAACATCAGTGAAATGAATGCACTGATGTCAAAAAAACAACAACAGCTGTATAAGGAAACTAGTCTATGTTAATACTTTTCAAATATATTATACTTTCAGATACATGTATTTTATCATACACTGTATATGCTTTTAAAGTGTGTATTAATGTTTCAATTTCAATTCAAATTTCCAAACAGTCACTAAATTGACACATAACTAGTTCACAAAACTGAGGAGGTGTTGGGGAAATTCAGGGGAGGTGTAGGGAAATCACTGCCTGCTATTGTGCCTCTGTTCAGGAGGGGCCAGTTCTAGAGACAGCAAGTAGCTTAGTCTTTCTAGCCATTCACTCCCTAAGCTCCCAGCCGGGACTGCCCACAAGGCTACTGTGTGTTCAGATGGTGGCTTTTAGGCTGCAAACAGCTGCATACTAGGAAATGGGCTGGAGCCTTCAGTTCATCTTATGTAGTCATTACAGAGAGAAGATGGAGATAATGTCTGGATCTGAATGTAGATTTAGAGTATGGTTTGGGGTTCAATTTAGGGGCAGATTCAAAATTACAGTGAGGATAAGAAGACATGAGTCATTCCTCAAGTGGCAGAGATCTCATAAGATTAGGTGTGCTTGTTAGGCTTCCACCATCTTGGGCCAAAAATCTCACGAGAGCATCTCTTCTCACAAAAATTCAAGCACATTTGAACTGGGACTGGACAAGAGGCCTGTTCCAGCTTTGAATCCAACTCAATCAAATCTAACACAGCAGACTCTAAATCTCCCCTGTAACTCAATCTTTAACTATAAGGCTGTCTTTCAAGTCATTTATAGATACATTTAATAACAAGAACTGGACAGCTGTGGTGATAGCCAATAAAATAGTTTAACAGATATTGCCACAGTCTGCAATTTCAAATAATTTGTATTTGATCAGTTATACTTAAAATAAATGTTGTGATCCTGGCATTATGGAAAAATATTTTTTTTAAATTGACTGGAAGAAAGCACATTATTCTTGCAGTAATTGAATTTGCTTTAAGTGTTACGTGGTATTAAATTCATATGCGGGGTATGTGCGTCATATTGTCTAAGTACACATACACGTTGTTGTCCTTTAACAATTATTAAAAGCATAACAAAACTAAAAAAAAGCCTAAAAACTAGATTTAAACTTGGTCGTAACCTTGTTATGATTTAGGAGTTACCTTTAGCAAAATGATTCAGAATATACATAAATCACCAAATTCCCATCTTTTGAGGCAGCATTCTTTAGCATCCATTAATCTAGTGCTGACTGCTCTCGAAGATCTACATGGTCCCAGAAGGGATTCTGTATCTCCTAATTGAAACTGTATGCTTAGGAGAATTATTGCTAAAGTGATTAAAAAAAATACTATCTTCTCTTCACAATGAGGATTATAATTCAGATTGCAAAAAAAGGAAACTCAAGTGGAAGAGATCTTTTTATACATACACATTTTAGGAACAAAATCTTGACATACATACTGTGATTCTATAAGAAAGCAACACTCTGGTTTTAGTGGAATAGTTAGTTCAAGCTGTCCCCATTTGTGCCGTAGATGACATATTACATTTGATGAAATCCAGGACTACAGATCAATACACAATGGGATCAAGATATGCTCTGGAAAATGTAGTTCCTGCATCTTTAATATTCTCTATTTCCTTTTATCCTAACCTTCACGCTCCCAGGAGCTTAATAGTTCTTAGTCAGGATGGTGGCTTCAATACCCCCTCTTCTTCCTGATGGCAGACATATGTCTTCCGGCTTGCAGCGTTGATGAACATAAGACACCCTAATTTATAATATAAAATCTACTGGAAATAGCTATAGAGGCCAGAGTATACATGGCTTTTCAAATTAATTCTGAAGGTAAGATAGTATATGCAGCATTTGGGTAACTTGATCTAGATTTCAGAGATTTGGTTACATGAAAGTGAGAATATAAAAAACACTTTAGCATGTAGCGGAATACTATTGCACACATTTGGAAAGGATCAAGTCAAGACTACCTAAATCATTCAATAAAATCTACTACATAAAACATCTAATAAATTGTAATGGCAAAGGCTTGTACAGAGAGGCTGAAATTCCAGCTATGATCTGAAAAATAAGAGTTTGGTCACAGTCACTTTCTTTTTTTGCTGACTTTACTAGCCACTGGCTGCAAGTGTCCTGTTTCACTGGAACACCACAGAAGATGTTTGGGACCAGTCTCAAAGGAGAAGTTTTGTGGTATGCTGTGATTTGCTTTACGATTTGGGGGGATACTTTATTAATCCCTGAAGTCTCAAGTCACTTAAGACCATGACTAAATAAAAAAAAAAAAGGCAAAATAAAAAAAGGTGCATGGTATAAATGCAACTCATTAAAAAAAAGTTAAATCACAAAACCACTAGGATAACAAGGAGAAATAATAAAAGATTTCATAGTAAATTATTGATTTACATTGTAATAGTATCTTGCATGAAAATAAAACTTGCTAATTCAGTTATGTACACTGTAAATAAAACAAGAATGCTGCTAGTATAAGATTTTTATAATTAGTAAGAACGATTGCCTCACGTTCCAAACCTTGTTTTTCACTTTCAATAGCCATCAGCTCTAGTGCAAAAAGAGAAAGGGAAAGAAGTCTATAGCCTACATACAATAAAGCTGAAAGAGAATATAATCTACCCTTGAGAACTAAGAGACACAAATACATGCGTCGAGACACCAGCAAGGCACCCAGGGTAACAGGACAGGCAGTGAGACAACCTCTCATTGGTCTGGATTACATCCCAAAATGTGGCACCTGGGTTTCATGACTCTTCTTCCACTTCACCCCTCTTCCATAGTGCACAGCTCTATGGCAAGAACTGGTACAATTTAAGAGCCTAATCCCATTGCAGTCAGTGAAAGTTTTGAAATTGGTTTAGCGGAAAAAGGATCAGGACCAACGGTACTGAAAAAAAAAGTTATGATTTGAAATTAAATAATTTTTTTTTTAAAAAAGAATGTAATTTAGAAGCTAAGGATTTTAACGAGGCCAACTGAATAATGGAATAATTTGCCAGGGCAATGCTATAGTTGTATAAAATAGAAGAAGTTACTGTTGATAACAAACCTGCATTGGGGCTGGGAATAGAATATATGAGCCAAAAGGTCATTTCCAGTCCTAGACTGTGGGGCTGAATTGCCCGATCAGTCCTTTGCCTTTCCCCTGAGGAGCTGCTAAAACCCCCTTGCCAGTTATGCCGGTGAGACAAGTGAGTTGAATGATACCTTTTATTGGACTAATTTCTGTTGATGGAAGGGACAAGTTTTCGAGCTCCATCAAACATCACGTTCCCCATAAATGAATCACTCCTAGAACCAGCTGACACCCTCTGGCAGGCCCCAGCCTCTATCCCACCAACTTGCAAAAAGGCGGAACATAGATATTATGTTCCTGCCAAGGACGTAGACTTCTTATTTTCTCATCCACAACTGAATTCTCTTGTAGTGGATGCAGCAACACACAGGACGAAACAGCCACAGTACTGGCCCACCCCACAAGACAAGGACCTCAAACGCCTTGACCTCTTGGGCCGCAAGGTCTATGCCTCCTCCACTCTGCAATTCAGAATCACAAACTATTCTGCCCTACTTGCAAGCTACAACTTCAACCATTACAATAAGCTCTTTGATTTTTTTTACCACCCATATCCCGGAGGCAGTGGTGAGCTGGAGCCGGTTCACACTGGTTTGCGGGAACCAGTTGTTAAATTTAGAAGCCCTCTTAGAACCAGTTGTCCAAGCAGTTCTAAAAGGGCTTTTAAATTTAAAGTGGCACCTTAGGCTCTGACTGCGTGGGTGCTCTGGCAGCTCACCTCCACGCCACCGCCGCCACCTCCCCTGAATGCTGCGCCCCACTTCCCGCGAATCAGCTGTTCATGCGGGAAGCCTGGGAGGGCTGAGAAGCGAGCAGCGGCTTCACGCTCAGGCCCAGGGAAGCAGAGATGGAGCGGAGATGAGCTGGGATGTGGGGGGGGGCGGTGCGAGGAGGGCCACCCGCGCCATGGCAGGTAACCCCCTGCTCCTCCCCAGCTACGCTACCCCACCCTTAGAATCCAGAGGGACCTGCTGGATGCTTCCCAGGTAAGCACTGCCAGACTCCCCACCTCGCCCCCCGGCAGGTCCCTCTGGCTCTTAGGGGCGGGGCAGGGTGAGCACCCACTACAGTGGCCCACGAGACCCTCCTGCCTGGCCCCTGAGCTCCCGGACGGGGAGGCTAGTCCCCGGCTGTCTTTTCTCCCCCCCCCCCAGCTTTAGTTCACCCCGCCACCAGCGCACGCTCTGGGCTGCAAGCTCGGCCTGACCTGGTGCTCCAGGCGCTGCGTGGCGGCGGTACAGCCCGGCTCCAGCCAGGTGGCATGGCTATAGCGCTGCTAGCCACCAGTGCTCCACATGGTGCGCAGTGGCGGAGGCCTGGCCCGGCTCCAGCTGAGCGGCGCAGCTGTAGTGCCACCAGCCACCTCCAGGCAGCATGAGCAGGGAGCAGGGAGGGGTGTTGGATAGAGGGCAGGGGAGGTCAGGGTGGTGGTGGGGGTGGACAGGGGTTGGGGCGGTCAGAGAGTAGGGAACAGGGGGATTGAATGGGGGCAAGGGTCCCGGGGGGGGCAGTCAGGAAGGAGCAGGGGTTGGATGGGGCGGTGGGAGGCAGTTGGGGAAGAGGTTCTAGGGGCAGTCGGGACAGAGAGAAGGGGTGGTTGGATGGGGCAGGGGTCCTGGGGGGGGAGTGCATCAAGGAATGTGGGGGGTGGATGGGGGAGGGGTTCTGGGGGGCGGGCCACAATCCGCTTGTGGGGTGAGGAGGGAACCGGTTGTTAGGATTTTGGCAGCTCATCAATGCCCAGAGGACAGGAGAACAGACTTTAAGTCAGTCCTTGTTGAGGGGCAATTGGTGTCCAGGATGGCCCTACAAGCATCTATGGACATGGCGGACAGAGCAGCCCACACTACAGCAACTGCAGTGGTCATGCGCAGATCTTCCTGGCTGTCTGCACTCGGTATCCCCAAAGACCTGCAGACCAAAGAGGAGGACCTACCTTTTGATAAAGATAAGCTTTTTTCCAAAAAAAAGTCCTTCACACTATGAGAGACTCTAGAGCAACCCTGTGCACACTGGGCATATACCCGTCCCTCCCCACGAGACAAAGGTATCAGAGGTACCTTATCAGAGGCCATGCACACAGCAATATCACCGGCCCCAGCCCAGACCATAAGATATAGCCAGGAATCATGCTAGACCTTCTAGGCGCAGACAAAACCAGGTGCAACCAGCTACCTCCCACTCATTGGGAAACAAACAGCAATTTTGAAGTGTTAGTCAAGGGTTTGTGTGACCACCCCTTGATTCCACCACCTATTTGGCCACCGCCCCCAGGTTTTCCACCATGTCTGGCAGCAGGTCACACAGGACTGTTGGGTCCTGGAAATAGTTCAGTCAGGTTACTCCATCTCTTTTCTATCCTACCCGCCCATCCTTCTCTGTCCCTCTTCAGGGACCTCTCTCATGAGCACCTACTTTGCGTAGAAGTGACTCATCTTCTACAGCTAGGTGCAGTGGAACCTGTGCCAACACAACATCGAGGAAAAGGGTTCTACTTCCACTTTCTGATCCAGAAGAAGTGAGGGGGAAGGAGACCTATACCAGCCCTATGCCGACTGAACAAATTTGTACGTGTCCAGAAATTCAAGATGGCCACACTGGACACAATAATACCCGCGCTGGAACAAGCGGACTGGTTCACGGCCCTGATTCACCTACAGGATGCCTATTTTCACACATCCATTCATCCAGCCCACAGACACTTCCTGCGATTCACACTCGGTCACAACCATTTTCAATGCAGGGTACTCCCATTCAGATTCTCCACAGCACTGAGAGTATTCTCCAAGACCCTAGCCATAGTCATGGCCCACCTCCGCAGACACGGGATTATACTTTTCCCCTACCTAGATGACTGCCTCGTCAAAGCTGGCTCATACGATGAGACATTATGAGCTACCCGTTTCGCCATCTCCCTCTTCCACAGTTTCAAAATAAACTTTCAAAAATCCACCCTGACATCCACACAGGAGATCGAATTAATCGGCACTCACCTGGACTCAATTAGAACCAGAGCCTCATCCCACACAAGATTCCTACCCAATATACTTGCCTGCATTCTATCCCAAACCTCATAAGACTCCGTAAGAAGCGGCACTACATACCCTCAACATCAGCTGGGTAATCGCCTTTTATCTAGACAGGACTAAACCATTTTGTAAATCCCCTCGGTTATTTGTCTCCACTACCGAGAGATCAAAGGGGGCAGCCATCTCTAAGCAATGACTGTCCAAGTGGATCTCTGACTGCATCAGATCCTGTTACCAAACTCAGAATTCCCAACCACCCAAGGGCATCAGAACTCATTCTGCTTGGGTGATGTCAACATCTATTGCCTTCCTCCATAACGTACCTATTACTGACATCTGCAAGGCAGCCACGTGGACATCTGACCACACATTTGCCAAACATTATGCTATCACACAGGATACCACGGCAGACACCATAGTAGGCTACACAGTATTGTCTACAGTTGTCACTGCCACAACTCCAAAGTCCCACCAACCATAGTGGGTACTGCTTCACATTCACCTGGAGTGGAGCACCCACAGGGACAGCACTCAAAGAAGACAAAGTTACTCACATTGCCGTAATTGAGGTTCTTCAAGATGTGTGTCCCTGTGGGTGCTCCACTACCCACCCTCCTCCCCTCTACTTTGGAGTACTATTCTGATATCTCTACGGTAGAGAAGGAACTGAGGGGATGTGCACGTTCAGGCAGACTCTAATGATGCCACGAGACAGCAGCTGAGCATGTGCATCCCGACCAGGCACTGCTACCAAAGATCTCTAATCAACGGTGCCAGGATGCACCGTCACCTGCAGAGGAGCACGCACAGGGACACACATCTTGAAGAACCTCAGTTACTGCAAGGTGAGTAACCTTCTCTTCTGTACAAAAATCAGATGTTGGCCACAAAACCTGTCTTTAAATCAAGACTCCTTGAAGCAGAGTAGTGTGATTGGAAGAGACTCAAAATCAAGTTATGTGCCATGATTTGACTCAAATTATTTCCATTGTCCTCAGTCATTAAGTATGATAGACACAGAAATCTTACAAGGACAAATTGAGATTACCAGGTTATTTTTGCACAAAACTTACTGAGAATTGAGTGAGGCTATCCTGACAACCCTGTGACAATGTCCTGTCATCGGTAGGGATTTTGGTGACAGCAGTCTTTAGTATTGCAGTGTTTTAAAATGTATTAATGAATTAGGTGCATTTGAGCTGGTTGGCAGATAACCCTTCACTTATGTGACACACGCATTTAGGAGACTAGAACAAAAATAATTGGAATACAGTGAAAAGCACCAATTCTGGCAGAATTGGGGTCTCTAGCTATGAAGTAACATCATCTTTTTTTTTTCCTTTTTCTTTTTCTTTGTACTATACCTTTCTTAAATGGTGTAGAATTTGCGCCACTCTTCTTCATAGAGATCTATGAAGATAGTCAGGGGAGACTAAAACTACATGAATTCTCATCATGGAGACTTTACTTTTGTTTTTCATCTATAATTAAGGATACGTTTTAGTGATGGGTATTTTTAATAAAAGTCATGGACAGGTCACAGGCAGTCAACAAAAATTCACGGCCTGTGACCTGTCCATGACTTTTATTATATACCACTGATTAAAACTTTGGGCTGGGGAGGCCACGGGTGCTAGATGGTGCATGACCTGGGACCTCCGCTGGTGGCACTCACAACTGGATACAGTCCTCCAACTGAGGCATCTCTAGTTCTGAATAGAGCAGAACAGCTACCTCCTATGCCTTACGTGCGGCACCCCTTGTTAATACATCCCCATGGGACATTTGCTTTTGTGGCAACAGCATCACACTGACTTGTACTCACTTTGTCATCCATTATAAACCCAGATAATATTTAATCCTCAAATATTTAATCTCCCCACTTTTGTCCAATTCCACCCCCACCTTTCTTTTCTCCTCTTACATGATCCTTTTACGAGAAGGAGAACATGAACAAAATCACACTTTAAATTCTAACATGTTAATGTTCTTACAAATCCTGACATAAATTTTGCTTTCTTGCGAGTCCTTCTCATAGAAGGATCAGGTAAGAGGATGGGGGGGAACAGACTGTTTATAAGACATAATTGTTTAGTCTCCCCAATTTTTCCATCATGGTCTGGCTTCCTCAAATAGCTGGACAGGTCCAAAAAACCTATGAAAAGGTCTGAGATCCTGGATGCAAGTCAATTTGGTTCTAGGCCTCGACTTCTTGTTGAGGTTTAAAAAATTTATAGAGGATATATTTCAAGAATAAAGATGCAGGGGGCTGGGCAGCTATTCTTCTATTGTGCTGACATTTTATCATGTAACAGAATCAATCAAAATCCATTGCAGTAGAGGAGAGACCCCCCCAAGTTTAGATCTTACTTCAATGAATGTTGAATCATCTCCATTTTATTTGGTTGGGAGTTAGCTTGGGCCCTGGAAGAAGGCGAGAGGCTGAATTTCTACTTGTGTTCAGGAGATGTGGCTCATGATTACTGTGAAGGATTGGAACTAATGAAGATAAATAGCTGCAATGCCAGGCCTTGTTCCATATGTAATATTAGCAATATATTTTTAATGCTGCAAAGCCTTTATTTCAGCTACAACTCTGCTAAATAAAATCAGTCAGGATAAGAAATTTCTTGTAAAATAGCCAAGGAAATTTTATTAAATAGTTAATGAGCAAGCTGTGACTATTGCATGAAGGTTGGTTGGTCGGTCATCACAGATGTGATAATTTCATAGATCTAGACCACCCTGTCAGCATGTCAGCTTTAAAATATTACTCCTGGAATAATGAAAAATTGCCAACTTCTCACCCTGGCTTTTGATTTATGGGCAGTTCCTCAGAGATTGATAAGTTTATTTTGTTGTGTTACCTGGAATGAATGATGGATACTTTTAAAAAATACTTAGCTTTGGATCCACTGCAAATGAGATAATTTTAAAGTAACTTGTTTAGTTGTTTCCAGAATAATTGGACATTATTACCATCCTGACATGCATGAATTATAGGTCTCTGGAGACGCTAAATAGCTTCAGATAATGTTTCTTTAATATTTCAATACAGTTCATCTGCACTGTTCATACAGGAGCTTTGACCAGATGGTTAACCAGCCTTGTAATGACATTTCACATTTCCTGTCTATTACTCATCAATGGAAAATATTATTTGAATTTACTGTTAGGTGTAATTTATGACCGACTCATTCTTAGACCTATATTAGACTCAGGGCCTAATCCTAGTTGCACTAAATTAAAAGGGAGTTTTGTTATTACTTCACTGGAAGCAGGATTTGGCCCTTAAAGATTGTGACAAATAATTTGTTCTTATGATTTGAACGAAAAATCATGGCAAACAAAATAGGCTTTGGGGGTTTTTTTTGGCTAGTCAAATGCTGGTGATGCCTTTGGCTTTGTGCTTGACAGTGGGCTTTTCCTGCGGTGGTTTTGCAGACAAAATAATTGGAAGACTTCCCATGAGCTAATTTAAATTAAAAAAATCATGAAGAACCTACAACTAAGATCATGCATGTTGTAGCTTGTTGGCTGAGTGCACTGAACCTATTAGGGACCCTTTCATTTCTTCATTTCTGCCTCCACAAGCATCCTGTGTGCCATCCTCTCATCCCCCACTTTTTCAGGGGCTCCATGCAACTCCCCTCGTTATTCTTACTGTCTGGGAGATAAGTCATATGGTATCAATAGGTTAACTCTGTTGGGAGAAGGACCGGGATATCCTAGGAAGATCTGGATGACCTTGTAAACTGGAGTAATAGTAATAGGATGAAATTTAATAGTGGAAAAGTGCAAGGTCATGCATTTAGGGATTAATAACAAGAATTTTCGTTATAAATTGGGGACGTATTAGTTGGAAGTAACAGAGGAGATGAAGGACCTCGGAGTATTGGTTGATCACAGGATGACTATGAGCCACCAATGTGATATGGCCGTTAAAAAAGCTAATGTGGTCTTGGGATGCATCAGGCAAGATATTTCCAGTAAAGATAAGGAGGTGTTAGTACCATTATACAAGGCACTGATGAGACCTCATCTGGAATATTGTGTGCAGTTCTGGTCTCCCATGTTTAAGAAGGATGAATTCCAACTGGAACAGGTACAGAGAAGGGCTACTAAGATTATCTGAGGAATAGAAAACCTTTCTTATGAAAGGAGACTCAAAGAGCTTGGCTTGTTTAGCCTAACCAAAAAAAGGTTGAGGGGGGATATGATTTCTCTTTATAAATATATCAGAGGGATAAATATCAGGGAGGGAGAGGAATTATTTAAGCTCAGTACCAATGTGGACATGAGAACAAATGGATATAAACTGGGCATTAGGAAATTTAGACTTGAAATTAGATGAAGGTTTCTAACCATCAGAGGAGTGAAGTTCTGGAACAGCCTTCTAAGGGGAGTAGTGGGGTCAAAAGACATATCTGGCTTCAAGACTAAGTGTGATAAGTTTATGGAGGGGATGGTATGATGGGATAGCCTAAATTTTGGCAATTAATTGATCTTTGATTATTAGCGGTAAATATGCCCAATGGTCTGTGATGGGATGTTAGATGGGGTGGGATCTGAGTTACTACAGAGAATTCTTTCCTGGGTACTGGCTGGTGAGTCTTGCCCACATGCTCGGGGTTTAGCTGATCGCCATATTTGGGGTCAGGAAGGAATTTTTCTCCAGGGCAGATTGGCAGAGGCCCTGGAGGTTTTTCGCCTTCCTCTGCAGTGTGGGGCACAAGTCACTTGCTGGAGGATTCTCTAAACCTTGAGGTCTTTAAACCACAATTTGAAGACTTCAATAATTCAGACATAAGTTAGGGGTTTGTTACAGGAGTGGGTGGGTGAGATTCTGTGGCCTGCATTGTGCAGGAGGTCAGACTAGATCAGTGGTCCCCAACCTTTTTGTGGCTAGTAGCAAATTCATGTTTTCAGAAGAGTGTGGCGGGTGCCAACAATTTTTCAAGGCTTATTTTGTATTTGTACATTAAATAATACAAAAACTATCATATTTAATATTACATAATATATGAATCCATAAGATAAAAAGGGTAATTTTACATGTAAAAGGTATTAATTAAATTATTCGGCAATTACTCTTTCACCTTACCATGTGAATTTGCTCTTTTTTATCTACCTGTAAGAAAAATTAAGGAGTTTTTAAAAAATAAATATCATAAACAGTTTTCATCTTATTTATTTTAAAAATAAAACATTGTTGAAATGCTGGTCCAAATATATTTATTATTCTTACTTTAACATAGGTAGCCAGTTATGGTTAATGAAAAATATTCTTTGTATTGTTACTTGTATCTGGACTTCAATAAACAAACAAATATGGAGGAAAAAAAAAGTTAAACACAAGTTAATCATACATGCTCATCAGCACTTAATAGAAAATAGGTTTTTCTAATAAAGTCAGTGTGATTTTTTTTTTTGGCACTGCATTTCTTCAGCCAATTTTTCATAGTTGGGAGAGTAGGATGATATTCTCATTCGTAAGCAATCGTCAAGATGGGCATCTGTAAGTCGAGATCTGTATTTTGATTTTATGATGTTCATTGCAGAAAACAGAACTTTGCATAGATAACTGGAACCAAAATAAGATTTTATATTGTATGCTACATTTTTTAAGGGAGGAAACTTTTTTTTTCAGTCAACCAGATTCCAAATTTTTCATCTGTTGCGCAGGATTTTAGAACAATATCATTTTGAAGGTCCAAAATCTCCAGTTCCACGTCTTCTGTTCTTTGTTGAATGAGACTCACAATTGATGTAGCCATTTCTGTTACCTCTATTTGGCAAGTAAAAGGATTCACAAGAAAGGCAACTACAGGATCAATGATGGTGAACTGTTGAAATCTCTTTTCAAATTGTTCCAGAAGTGTTTGAATGTGAATAACAAATGGTGATGGGTTAAAAATCACTGTCACATACCATTTTCTTCATACTTGGGAAATATACAAGAGACTTCGTCTTCATATGTGACATCCACAAGATCAGTTTTGCTTTGAATGATTTTACAGAACCTATCATTTGAGCCACATGTTTGTCTTTTCCCTGGAGCTCAAGATTTAAAATGTTTAATTTGTCAGTGATGTCAGAAAGAAAAGCCAAGTCCATTAACCAGCTGGAGTCTTCTAGTTGCTCGAAGTTCTGATTTGTGGACTTCAGAAATTCTTTGATCTCTTCAACTAGGTTTAAAAAACATGCAAGAACTTTACCTTTGCTCAGCCATCGTACTTCTGTGTGCAAGATAAGATCAGATTGTTTATCATCAACATCTTCCAACAGGGCCTTAAAAAGTCGGTGTTGCAAAGGTTTTGCTCGAATAGAGTTAATTATATAACAACATTCATGACATGTTGAAAAGAGAGAACTTTGACGCACAGAGCTTCTTGGTGGATAATGCAATGATAAGACATAAAGTTTGGAAAGGATTCATTCTTCTTACAGAGTGCAATGAATCCATTGGCGCTGCCCATCATTGCTCTTGCCTCATCAGTGGTGATCGCAGACAGCTTGTGTAGTGGCATACTAATTGATGTTGCATATGATTTGAATAAATTATAGATGTCCTCACCCTTTGTTTGCCCTTTCATAGGCAATACTTTTAGTAACTCTTCTTTTATGGTGAAGTCACTAAATACCATCCTCACTATAACTGCCAACTGCGCTCTATCCGATATATCTGTCAACTCATCTAATTGCAGTGAAAACCAGTCACATATTTCCAAGTCATCCTTTAGCTGAGTTGCACGTCACTTGAAATGCATGTATCCTCCCTGTAACTGTGTTGTCTAGTAACTGCAAGTCTTGTATTGCCGACAAAAATCTCACCCTTGTTAGGAAATCCTTGAAACAGGCAATCAGCACCAGTCAAAAATGCTTCCTTCAACAATTCACCATCTTGAAAGGGTTTTAAATTCTTTGCAAGCGGATGAGCAATTTTAAAGAAAGCAATAGTAGCATTTTTAGACTTTACCACTTATCTAGTGAAAACAGATTGCTGGGCAGATAGGTTTGATATGAGCTGATTAATTTTCTTATTTCTCAACTCAGATTTAAGTGGATGGCTAATGTCAAAAGAGCTGTGATTAGTTTGGAAATGGCGTTGGACATTGTTTTTTCGGCACTGCAACAGCACCTCCGCACAATAAGCAAACACATTTCCCTTTATTTTCAATAAAACAATAGGATTCTTCCCACTCTGCATTGAAATAATATGTGTATTGTCTTTTATTTGAACCACTCATTTTGGGGCAAAATGTTAAAAAAATAATGAATTGCAAAGCACAAGAAAACAGCAGTATCAGTGCAGGAAGAATACTCACATACAGGGCCAGCTCCAGGCACCAGTGGAACAAGCACATGCCTGGGGCAGCACATGCTACAGGGTGGCATTCCGTCCATTCTGCAGAGTCGGAGCGTTTGGGGTGGGGGCGGCAGTTCTGGGCAGTGCAGAGAGAAGCTAGAGAGAAGCCACAAGGACAGTGAACACCGGCGCCTGCAGCTCCGGAGTACTCTTTCACCAGCAGGCGTGAGGCCGTGGCTTCTCTTCCCTGCTGGGCACTAGGCTGGTGCACATAAATGCCCTGGAAGGCACCATGGAGCCCGCGGGCACCGCGTTGGGGACCACTGGACTAGATGATCATAATGGTCCCTTCTGACCTTAAAGTCTATGAGTCTGAGGGCTGAGAGGGGGTTTTATGCTGGGTGCCATCAATGAGCTGTGGCTGTGTGAAAGAGCTGACGGGCTTTGTGATTTTTCTGACTTCCCCTAAGTTAATAGGGTTCTGTGCATTGGTATCTAGAACATTCCTTGAAATCTTGAAATTGATCTTATGCAGCATTCAAAAGTTATTGCATTACATTTAGACAGAAATGCAGTTGAGTGTAAAGCCTTCTCAAGTATAGCCAATAATTTGCATCCACTTTTTAATCTGTAACACTCTGTGGGTGAAGGGAATGTGGGGTATGGTGATGGGGAGACCCCAAGTAGCCAGGCTTCATTCAGAAAATCTGTTGTTCATTTTATTCCTAAATTCATTCCTCTCTCTCTCTCTTTTGGTTTCCATTGCTGCTTCCATTTCCCCCCCCCCCCATTGCCAACCAGGCAGCCTAATCCAAATCCCAAACCAAGAAGCCCCCTTTTCAGAAGCCTGGTGCAGGTCAGCAGTGCAATTCACATAGCAGGGAGAGCTCACTTGCCACATTCCAGCGAAAGATCAATGCCTGCTCTTGGTTCTCCCTCTCCCTTACCCTGTACCAACTTCCTCTGCTACGACGACAAGCAATCCAAACTTCGTCTTTCTTCTCACTGGTCATTGCTTAGGTTTTTAAATAGTTTAGCTGTAGAGCAGCTTCTGAATGTGGTGTTTAAAAAGTGGGCTGGTCTAGAGAGAAATATTTTTAAAGTTTATAGTACTGAAACTGCTGTAAAAGACCTCTTCTGGAACTGTACTGAAGATTACTGTCTTGTTTTATCTTCTCTGTGATGTCAAGGTTATCCAGACTAAACAACTCTGTACTTGTTCTTCCTACAGTATCTATTCTTCTCTGACTCCATATTCCTGTGTCTCCTTCCTTTTCCATCTCTGTCTCTTCTCCAATTTCAGCTTGTTCTTTCATATCTGGATCATTCTTGTAGGTATTTCCAACTGTGCTGGGACATTCAATCTGTGTGTGCTCTGCACCAGTATGGCTCCCTTTTGTATTTTTCTGAGATGTAAATTGCTACATATGTCCTTGCACCTTTTCCTCAAGACCAGATATAAACCTGCCCTTAACTGCATAGGTATGCATATAGATAGTTGGGTTTGTCATGACTGGGAGAACCACATCATAAAATGCCTTCTGGGTGCTGGTTGAGACGTTGAGACAGACTTTTATGTGCCATGCCGAGGAGGAGCTGGTGATCATGGTACATACAGGTACCAGTGACCTAGGAGAAAGGTAGGAAATGGGTCCTGGAGGCCAAATTTAGCCTGCTAGTTAAGAGATTGAAGTCCAGGCTCTCCACTGTAACATTCTCTGAAATGCTTCCAGTTCAATGTGCAGGGCCAGTTAGGCAGTACTGCAGGGTCTCAATGTGTGGATGAGACCATGGTGTTGGCAGGAGGGTTTTAGGTTTATTAGGAACTAGATAAACTTTTGGGAAAGGAAGAGCTTGTACAAGAAAGTTGGGACCAGATTGCTGGCATGTAAAATTAAAAAGGTCCTAGAGGAGTTCTTAAACTAAGGGCTGAGGGAAAGCCAACAGGTGCAGAGAAGCACACGCTTTGGACAGAGACCTCCATGAGAGGAGGATTTATTAAAGGGGGTACTTTATCAACTTTGAACCTGTCCTCTTTATTAGGATATAAAACATAGGTAGGAACTGAAGAGAAGCAGTGCAACAAAAGAGACCTATTCAGTTATATCGCATGAAGGCAGACACATTTTACAGGTGCTTGGATACAAATGCTAAAAGTCTAAATACTAACATGGGTGAACTTGAGCGCCTGGTATTAAATATGAGGGTATTGATATTATGGGCCTCACAGTAATTTGGTGGGATGATGATGATGATCAGTAAGACACAGTAATGCCAGGGTACAAAGTACATAGGAATGACAAAGTAGGTCACACTGGTGGGGGCATGGCAATATGTATGAAAGAAAGCATAGAGTCAAACATAGTTTGATTCATTTAAGATTTTTACTGTGCCATGGAATTTCTATCCATTTCTATGGATAGAAATTCCATGTCTCAACAAAGAGTATAGAGGTAGGAATATACTACTGACCATCTAACCAGGATGGTGATTGTGAAATGCTCAGGGAGATTAGAGGCTACTAAAACAGAAAACCCAATAATAGTGGGGAATTTCAACTATTCCCATGTCGTCAGGATGGGATGCAGACAGAAAATTTCTAGACTCCATAAATGACTGCTTCTTGGAGCAGGTGGTTCTGGAACCCACAAGGGGACAGGCAGTTCTTGATTTAGTCCTAAGTGGAGCACAGGAACCTAGTCCAAGAGGTGAATATAGCTGAACCACTCAATAATGGTGGTGATAATGTAATTAAATTTAACATCCTTGTAGGGGAGAAAATACTGAAGAAATCCACTAAAGTATCATTTAATCTGAAAAAGGGGAACTACACAAAAATGAAGAAGCTAAATTAAAAAAACAGTCACAAGGGTGAAATGCCTGCGAACTACAAGGAAACTAGGGCTGTCAAGCGATTTTTAAAAAACTAATTGCGATTAATGGCACTGTTAAACAATAGAACAGCATTTATTTAAATATAGAAAAAAATAGATACATGGGTGGGAGTGAGGGGGACACCCTGCCTTAACCTCTCCCCCCCGCCCCCACTGGCACAGCAGACAGGAGGATGCTCCCAGTCAGGGCCGACTTTATGACCCGTGGGGCCCGATTAGAATACTCGGTGGCAGGGGGCGTCCGCTCCGGGTTTTCCACGGCACTGAAGGACCCCCCTGCTGCCGAAATGCCGCCAAAGACCCCCGGAGCGGGGCCCCCTTAGGCACAGGCGAGGGGCCCGATTCCGGGGAATCGGGTGAATCGGCTTAAAGCCGTCCCTGCTCTCAGTGGCTCTGGGAGGGGGAAAAGGGGGGACAGGAACAGTAGCAGCTGCACACATGGAGCAGGGAGAAGGAGGGGCACCCTTGCTCCGGAGGCATCACCTGGCTCGGACGGCTGGTTATCCAACCACCCTCTGCAGCTCAGGTCTCTCTCTTCTCCCCCCGCCCCCGAGACGCTGCTGCTTCACCTGCCTGCTGCCTCCATCAGCCCAGTTGGCTCTCGGCAGGTCAGGTGGGAATCTAAACCCTGCGCACAGCACCCTCTTTGGCGGGCATACACCTCTTGACTTGGCACCTCTCAGTGGCTCATTTAGGCGAGGAGCTGCCTAGTGTGCTGGCTTTCCCAAATCCCATTCTGAGCTGCCTATCTTTCCTCATTCATTGTATAGGAGCATAGGCACCTAACACAAGCTTTGCGAATCCATGATTTTTCTAGGTGCCTTAAAGTTGTGTGGTGATGCTCAGTGTTGCTATGCCTAAGTTCCTTTGTGAATGTAGCCCTTAGTTTGTGAGCTTTTGGGGGCATGGGTTGTCTTTTCGTTGTATGTATATGCGCTGCCTAGCAAGATGTGGCCCTGATCCCTAACTGGAGCCTCTTGGTACTACTGCAGCTTGTTCCATTTATTAAGAGTTTGATTACATGAGATTATAACCTGAGTGACACAGTGTTATTTTGATGTCAGGTTTCCAAGCTGAAAAGACTTTATTTTTATTTATTTAATTTTTTTTAAAAACCTTTCTGTAATGCAAGTTCATATGTATTCATACAAGGGCCTGGGCTAGAATTAAATGCTTCCTCTTCACAAGAATATAAATCTGAGCAGAAGAGACCAGGCAAACCACATTACTCATGTGCATAGGAATATATTTTTATTTCACAAATTGTTTTCTTAAATCTAAAAAGCATTCATACTATTGTATTCATATACATTAGTTTTTATAATAATGTAGTAATATTTCTTTCCCCAAAGGCTTGAGTTTTAAAAAAGTAGTTTCCTTTTAATACCAGAGACTCATGTAATGTTTAGGATTGATTTAGACTGAGGCCCAATTCTGCAAACACTATGTATGTGTTTAATGTCATACTAGGTATGTAATTAGCCTACTTGCATCCAGTAGGACAATTAACATGCTTAAAGTTACACCTGTGCATAAGCAAGATCAGGGCCTAAATAGATCCTGAGCCTAAATTCCATAATAGGAGTTATTAGTTATATTTACTCCAAGCCATGCAAAATGTTTGCAAAAAAATTAAACTCTTAGCAAGTTATAAACTTAGCAAAATTTTCATAAACATGGTCAAGGGCCAAATAGTCTTTAATGATAAGAGCCTTAAAATGTGTTGTCGGGAAATGATTTTGATTTGACCAAGTCATGAGGTTTGAAAATCAATATTTGCACCTGAGCAGTATTTGGATGTATTTAGTGCATTTTTATCAATGCTCCAAATGAAGCAAGGGTAGAATGACCAGATAGGCACCTACTACCCCCCCCCCCAATTTTTCACAGTTGCTATGTAAGAAAAAGCCCCAAATATCAAGACTGTCCCTATAAAATCAGGACATCTGGTCACCCTAAGCAAGGGTGCATAACACACACCTGTGACTGACTGAGCTCCAGGGTGAGCATTTTCGAAAGCACAAAGGAAGATTAGGAAGCCAGTTACCAGTGAAATTCAATGGGAGTTACGCACCTAATTCTCCTCTGTGCCATTGGAAAAATCTCCCCCAAGTGCTTTTCCTGAAGACATCAGTGATTGCACAGTAAGGGAATCGGAGGGCTCATGTAGGCGCTAAAGGAGCTCAACCGCTACAAAGCAGAACTAGTAAAAGTCAGGGTTTTTTACAGGAAATTTTTTGCAATTTTTTTTAATCACCTGTGGAAATACTTATTTATTCTGGGGTTTTGTCAAAAAACTGAAACCTGAAAACTGTTATGGTTTTGGTAAAAATGTTTGGAGTTTGGTTTGCTTTTTCAGTTGAGAGAATTTCATCCAGTTCTACATAAAAATGTCCTGTGTGAGAGACTGGGCACATCGTATAGCTTCTCCTGGGGAGGTCCTGAAATCCACAGGAAAACGAGAAAGGAAAGTCACCAGGGGAAGCCATGAGCATACAGTATGTGGGTGGGAGGGAGGGACATGGTGGGGGGAGCGAGCTAGAGAAAGATTGGAGGGGGAAGGGTTAAGAAGAAGGAATAGCTTTTCATACTCTGATACTGTAACATCAGAGGTGTCGGAAGGAAGGGAGGTGAGACTACGTTGTCTAAAAATCCAGTAAGCTTTTAATGTGGCCGTACTCCTCACACAGCAGTGCCTGGCTCCCCCAGAGCTAGCAACAGGCAGCAGCACCCACCAAAGAACAGTTTGTTTCAATCATATTCCCCAAGCCCTTCTGTCTCAAATCGCACCCACCTATAACCCAGCCAGTGGGGGAGGGATCGCCTAGTGTAATACATTCTAATCCATACATAGCATAAGATTTCTCTCCCCCCGCCCCACACCCTTTTAAGATGAACAAGGAAAGAGGCCTTGGTGTAGACTCCAGCAGTTGTGTCCCAGCAAGCCCTTCCATGCATGGTTGCTGACCACAAATTTGTGCATTCTGTTTTGGTCACGTCTCCTGTAACTTTTTCATTTCCTATGTATTGCACTGTGATGACAGAATTCAGATATTACTGACCATACTATTGGATTCTACAGTGTTATACTTACCCTGAGTGCTTGTATTAGAGCTGAGCAAATAATTCTTGGTGGGAAAATTTACTCAATGCATATAGCCTCTTTTTTTTACTTCCAGAATATCCGCTCGCAAATTGCAATGATTTCACGATTTGTTTTAATTTATTCAACTGATGTTTCATTTTTGCTCCTTGGATTTCTCTTGAAGCGTCTGCTACAGGTATTCAATATTCAAAATCTGAGCTTTATTGGGTGGCTGCGACTTGTCACATAAGTTCATGCCATTGTTTCTGTTGCCTGGCTGGGGAAATGCAGCTCTCTTCTGTAATTGTGGGCAGGGGGGAAGGCTGGAAGCCTCTGTGGCTTTTGCTTGCTTGGTGAGAAGCATCCGTTTTCAAGAAGTAGCAGCAAACAGAATTAAGGTGTTTAAGTTTAAAAAAAAGAACAACTTCTAGGGAACAAAACTTGTTTGAGGCATAATTGTATTTAAAAAAAAATTAGGTCACTGCAGGACTTATTGGCTCAGTGTGGCAATGTGGTGAAACAAAATTAAACTCTGGCAAAGTTACTATGTGAAAAAGTGTGCTCATATTCTTGTCTGGCTTGTTTAATTGCCACTGTGCCAGGACTCTGGCAAAGGGGTTTTCAAAATCTTCTCCCCCCGCTGTGCAAGCAGTGCCCATCCCACTAACATTACCTGTACGCAGTAAGTATTTGAGAACAAAGGGGTAGAGGCTCCGCTGGGGTGAACTGCCATGGCCCCAGTGAAGTCAGTAGAACTAGGACAACCTACACCAGCTCAGGATCTGCCCCAAGAGTTGTAAAATTTGTTCTTCATTCATGAAAGCTGCACAGAAGAGGCAGAAGCACAACTGAATAACTAGGTTTATATATAAGCAAATATTGGTAGGAAAACCTATGAAATTCACCCAGCTCTACAGTAAAGACCCTTTCCCCCCCCCCATCTCCTTATTTTATAATGTGGTGGTACCCAGACGCCTCAGCTGAAATGAAGGGTCCATTGTGCATGGTGCTGTATAAATGCATAGCAAGAGACGGTCCCTACCTCAAAGAGTTTACAGTTCTAGATGAAGAATATAGGGTGGGAAATGAAGCCAGAGGTAAAGTGGCTTTCACAGGATTACACAGCAAGTCAATGGCAGAGCCCAAAATACAACCCTGGTCTCCTGACTCCCAGTCCAGTACCTTATCAATGTGCATCAGTGCTGTGTACCTTAGTACACAAGTTTGGAAATCCCATTATGATTTATTTTCCATGAAAAGTGCCTAGTCATATTTGCTGTGTGTGGAAAGTTATATTTTTGTTCTGTTTAGGGTTTTAAATACCCCTCAAACAGTTAGACTGAGATTCTTTAGGGACAAGTAGAAACTGAGCGTAGAAGAAAGGGTTGTGTGCTTAAGGCTGGCCTATTACATATTTTTTTAAAGGAAAAGCTAAACTATTAAATGCTACTATCTTAACTTTTAAAACACCTTTTTCCACTTTTAGCTTTTTTAAAAATTCTGTAAAATGAGAGAGATTTATTTGCTGTTGAAATGTAAATGGATGAGGAAAGGGTTGGCCTCCAAACCTCAAAGTAAGGTGAGCTTCTTTGAATGAATGGATGGCTGCTTTTCTAATAAATGACTCATGCAGGTGTTTTGGATCTTCCCCGCTCCCCCCATAGAAAAACTCCCACAGCAGTTAGGCTAGTCATTGACACAACCTTATATACTTCAGCATCACCTCCATTTCCCACCTCATTTACAGAAAGAGCAAGAAACATTCTAAAACTCTTCACAGACAAATTAATCTGGCTGTGTTTGTTCAGAATTTATCATAGAATTTCTATCCTGGATCAGAAATGAGGTCCATCTTCTATCTCAAATTGTGGCCAACACCAGATGCTGCAGTAGAAGGTGCAAGAAACCATAAAATAGACAATTTATGGAATAACCACTCCCATCTGTTAGCCTTTTATATCAGGTCACAAACCAATCTCTATTTAGCACTTTCAAACTCTTCCAATCCTTACTAAGATTATCCATCTAAATCACAGGTGACCAACTGAGTGGAAAAAATTGTATCACGGTAAATGATAAACAAGCTTGAAACTCGAGAAGGCTGGATCTAAATGAAGCAACTGGCTGCCCTCCCAATAGAATAGAAAAAAAAATGTTGTGACTGGAGAGGGGAATGTTTTATGTTTCAATGAGTCTATAATATTTGCTGAAACATGTAATGAATAGCAACAGGGAGGGGTGAAGGAGTTGCTACTTGATTAAAGGAAAAAGCTTTTACAAGGGATGGAAAAAATACTACATATTTGTTAGGTTTTTAACACAATAGAAATGATCACAGTTCTCTGGATTGTGGCACTTTAGGTCAGATGCTACTGCACTATCACTACTTTTATTTATACTAGGAGCAGACAAATTTGAAGTGCCTAGCAGCTGTTTTAATTATTCTCAAAACTTTTGCTAAAAAAAAAAAAGAGCGCTGCCTTCCTTGAAATTTCTAAGATTAGCTAATGGTAAAAAATGGGAGAAGTGATAAAGTTACTGCATTCGTCAGCCATCCACCCCAAAACATTTGCAACTGATTATATATTTCAAGACTCGGCCCAGAGTCATGAGGTTCCTTGTAAGCAACTTGCTGTTATGTGCCAATTGGAAGAAAACTAGAACTTCTGAAACGTGCTCCAAAAAACTATTTTGTTATAACAAAAAACAAAACCAAAAAGCATGGATAGTGGTAGTCAAATTGGTTTTGACTAGTAATAAGCTATCCAAGAAAGACCACAAGATTACAATCTTAAAATTGCAATGTGTCCATTTTACTGGTTGCTGTTTAAAATGCATTTGGGCTGTCTCTTCCTGTTCGAATATTTTATCATGAGAATGAAATGCCAGAATCTGAAAGCCTGTCCTAGGAGAGAGAATAATCGGTCAGAGGTTATTGCAAATGTCTACATGCATCCGATGAAGTGGGTATTCACCCACGAAAGCTCATGCTCCCAAACGTCTGTTAGTCTATAAGGTGCCACAAGACTCTTTGCTGCTTTTACAAATCCAGACTAACACGGCTACCCCTCTGATAGTTGATGAAAATGGTGGTCTTTTAGGCCTTCCCTCATCTTCTTCCTTTTTCACCTTTGTGATTTCTGTCTGGTATGTTTTGCTGTCTGACACAGTGGATGATTTGCACCCCTTTTTGCTGGTATTGCTCTTGCTCTTTCCAGAATGCCAGATTTCCATCTGGGCTCTGCAGTGCTTAATTTGTGCATGGGCTGAGCACCTCTAGGCTTGGCAGTTCATAGCCACCCACTTCTGGGCTTGCTGCATCAGTTATGAAAAGTTTTTTAAAAATTGCTTGAGCACTAGCTCTTCTTTCATTACATATTAAGCTCTGGGGCTCTGTATATCAGCACTTTTTTGCTGACAATCTCACTCCACCATGCCCCATTAGCACTGGTTGTGGTGGCAAAGCCTGACCTCCCTAGGCATTAGCCCTGACTTTGTCTTATGCAAGGGTTTCCTCAAACACAGTGCTGTGCGATACTGTCATTCTGGCTGTCCTCCTTCACTGAAGAGGAAAACATTAGATTCACAATTCTCTTAGGCGGCCCCCTCATTCAGAGGTGTGTGCCTTTAAAACAAGGCACGGCACATATGATCTTAGCTTCTCTCTTTATGTAGGTATATCAGAAAACAAGATTAAATCTTAAGGCTAGTCTCACTGCTTGCTTAGTCAATGAGATTGTACAGGGTACATGTCAGTGCATGACTTGGCACTTTAAATCTGAAAACCTAGAGAGTCCTACATCCACTTCAATTATCACCCACTGAATTTCCCTCATCTGAGCCCCGGGCTAACCCAGCCAAACCAAGAAGGGCAAATGCTTTCAGAGATTTCTGTCCTCTTCACACTTTCAGGCAAATTCAGTGGTGACTTAAATGGTGGTATAAGGTATCAATTAGTGCATGTTTAGCTGGTGTTCCTCAGCGGAAGAGTTGCATGCTTTTCTCATCAATATGTTGATCACTGTTCTCAGCACATTTGATTTTTACAGTCCAGAATAATACTGCTTGGAAGTGAAATCTTAGTTTATGCACACATTACTCTTATGCCTGAATACAGAGCTGGAAAAGACAAGCACCTTAAACCCCCTTTCCTGAGCCAAAGTTATGGGGAAAAATTCCCAATGTCTTCAGTAGACTTTGGACCTTGAGACAGCAATCTACAAAATCACTGGAAGGATGTTATTTTGCAAGTGTGTCATTTCATAAAATGGATAAACTGCAACTGGATTGCAGCAGTAACATAGCTCTGAGCATCATCTTAAAGTTATGCCTATTTTCCTAGTTTTTTCTAAGGAGTTTGTCTTATTGGCAGATGTCAGGAGTTAGATGCACTAAAATTTTCTTGTTTGAATAAGAGGACTCAATGCTTGTTTATGGGTTCTAATAAACTAACCTCTGCCGTGCTTTTTGACCACCTGAAGTCCTGGATATATTTGTTAAGCCAGCTTCTGTAAGGATTCGTAGGGCCTTGTTTGAGTTTATTTTATCCTTGGTTTTCTAAATTAGATGGACTTTTTTTTTTAAGCATGTATGTTTCATTAGTTTAATTTGCTTAACCTGTGTGTATGGGGAGGAGTACAAAGCTCAAGTCAGCCTTAACAATGCCCAGCACTTATATTTTTGTGTGCATGTATGTACGTAGGCATACACTCCCTGCTGCTTTTGATACTAAAACTATGGTATAGACCATAGGTATCTGTCAGCTTACCAACCTTCCAAATTTCTTTCAAATTTGACACTACTTCTAATCAAACTTCTCATTTCGTTTTTCATCATTCCCATCATACTCTTATCAGTTCTGTATTTGCATAGCTGCACTAGCTGCCAGTGAGGTCAGAAAGGCATTTAATATCTTGTGGGTATGCTAATCTATAACATTTTAATAAATTCAACACCTAAACTATTGGGATTTGGTCCAAATTCACAAACCTTCTTGTACCTTATGCTCCTCTTTAGATCTCGCTTTCCTTCATTCATCCCTTCTGAATGCATTTGCCAAGGACCATGTTTTTGAACGCCTAACCCCATTCAACAAAATCTTTACCTGTAGTTATGTTGCAGTTTCTGCCGATAGCTTTTAAAACACTTTTTAAAAAAAAACCTTATTTTTAGTCCTCTTGTAGTCACTTCTATTTGTTGATATGGTCACTTGCTTGCTCTAAAATCCTGTGTGCCATTTTTGTTTAGTTCTTTTCAGAAAGAACAAAATAAAACAAGACAGAAAAACACAGGAGAAAATGCGAAAGACAAGGGAGGAAACTTGGGCTGGGAGCAAGAGAATTGGTACAGCAGCCATATCTAGCAGCTTCAATTCCAAGCAGATGGGCTCATCCTCAAGACACAAACAGCGCTTCCATGAAGCTAAGTGTGTGGACTCTTCAGAATTACATCTGAAGCCTTATGTGGACATTAAAAAGCCCCAGCTGCCTTTTATAAGTGTAGGGTTTTTTGTATATTTACACCTGGGCAAATTTCCCTTTCTCCCATTGTTATATGACAATGTAAAGAATCGCAGACTAATATTGGATATGGAACTTTATCAGAATGAGGGGGAATTATCCTCTTCCTCCTTTCGCTATAAAGCTTCTACATGGAACAGTCCCAGCCCCATCCTGCCTAGCTTCTTGCTGTGGGGGTGAATAAATAACACATGTCCTTCAATGCTTGTAGAGCATCCTGTATCTCAGTTCGCTGCTGCAGTTCAGTGGGGGCTGGGTGTCATTTGGAAAGTCCTGATGGTCTGGATGTGGCTATGTAGGTCCACATGCATGTGGGTCTGGCTTTCTTACTGTTCTAAATATGTTGAATAGATTTCATCCAATTCCAGAGGAAAGAACGATATTTCTTTAAAGTTGATGCCATGCACATTGTCTTGGCTTGGGATAGTGAATTCCATGAATCAACATTCAGTTCTACTGCGTTAATCAGGGTTTCCTATTACGACAAACCATCTGGAAATCACTGATGGGTGTCTTTTTTCTTTTTTTTAATCTTGATATAAATGAAAAACCCTAGTCAGTTGTCAATTTTATTTTTCCCCTGTTGACTTCATTAAGAAGAGTGAATATTAGGCAGAAAATGCCACTCCACATTTTTCCCCTCTTGGGGATAATGTAATATTACCTACCTGCACTAAACGTGACCTTGGGGGGGGGGAAGTTTGGCTCCTTCTTGCTTCTCTAATATAAAAGGCCTGAGGGGCAGGGGAAATCCTGGCTTATTTTTACCTTCAAAATATCAGGATTGTTCAAGCTTTCCTCTTTGCTGGAGATGTCATTTAGAGGAACCAGAGAGATTGACTGGGAGCTTAAGCCACAGTATTCTTGCCAGCAAGTTAAAGTAGTATGGATTGGATGAATGGACTATAAGATGGATAGAAAGCTGGCTAGGTTGTCGGGCTCAACAGGTAGTGATCAACAGCTTGATGTCTAGCTGGCAGACAGTATCAAGCAGAGTGCCCCAGGGGTCGGTCCTCGAGCCGGTTTTATTCCGAACTTGCTAAGGGTGCAATTATTCCCATCATCTTTATTAATGACCTGGATGATGGGAATAATTGCACCCTTAGCAAGTTCGCAGATGACACTAAGTTGGGGGGAGAGAGAGAGATGCTGGAGGGTAGGGATAGGGTCTAGAGTGACCTAAACAAATGAGAGGATTGGGCCAAAAGAAATCTGATGAGGTTCAACAAGGACAAGTGCAGAGTCCTGCACTTTAGGAAGGAAGAATCCCATGCACTGCTACAGGCTGGGGACCAACTGGCTAAGCAGCAGTTCTGCAGAAAAGGGCCTGTGGATTACAGAGGACGAGAAGCTGGATATGAGTCAGCAGTGTGTCCTTGTTGCCAAGAAGGCCAATTGCATATTGGGCTGCGTTAGTAAGGGCATTGCCAGCAGATCGAGGGAAGGGATTACTCCCCTCTATTCGGCACTGGTGAGGCCACACCTGGAGTATTACATCCAGTTTTGGGCCCCCCCTCTACAGAAAGGATGCGGACAAATTGGAGAGAATCCAGCAGAGGGCAATGAAAATGATTAGGAGGCTGGGGCACATGACTTACAAGGAGAGGCTGAGGTAACTGGGGTTATTTAGTCTGCAGAAGAGAAGAGTGAGGGGGGATTTGATAGCAGCCTTCAACTACCTGAAGGGGGGTTCCAAAGAGGATGGAGTTAGGCTGTTCTCAGTGGTGGCAGATGACAGAACAAGGAGCAATGGTCTCAAGTTGCAGTGGGGGAGGTCTAGGTTGGATATTAGGAAACAGTATTTCACTAGGAGGGTGGTGAAGCACTCGAATGGGTTACCGAGGAAGGTGGTGGAATCTCCATCCTTAGAAGTTTTTAAGGCCCGGCTTGACAAAGCCCTGGCTGGGATGATTTAGTTGGTGTTGGTCCTGCTTTGAGCAGGGGATTGGACTAAATGACCTCTTGAGGTCTCTTCCAACCCCAATATTCTAGGATTCTATGAAGGAGTGGAAGATTCAACATTTCCAGATTATCATCTGGAATTTGCGTTAGCATTTATTTAATAAATTAAAGCCTAGATGGGTTAATTGCAGTTTCTGACATGACTGTCTCTGAACAAAGGAGTCAGGTTAATTCTTTTAGTTACAGATTATTTGGTATTTTAAGGGATTTTGTCATAAAAGCTATACAATGTCACCTCATTTGCCTTTCTTTCTTTTTTTTTTTAAACAGAACTTTCCTCTGTTTCAGGGTAGGGGGGTTGCTAATGAGATACAAACCTCTCACCCCCACAGTTTAATAGTGAACTATTTCATAGTTGTGCAATGGCATGAGTCAAAGGAGTTTGGTGGTTTCAGATTCGTTGACTTCCCCAGACCTGAAGAAGAGCTCTGGCACAGAGGGTTGGAGGATTGTGAGGAGTCTGTGTTGTGACTCCTGGACCTCGTCGAAAGGGATGTACTGGCTGAGTGCCACCCTTTTGAAAAGTTCCTGGAATTGCTTAAACTCGTCCACATTTTGTGGAGGCGGAGGCATGAGGGCTCTGTCTGGAGCTGATGGAGAGTTAGGAGTCAGTGAATCAGGGTATGGTTCATAGACCAGCTCTTTGGGGGGCAGGGGCAGGGTTCAGGCGCTCTAGATGTAGACGGAGCTGGAGATAGAGGTGTAGAACAAGCTTGTGGTCTGGAGGAAGAGTCACGAGGACAAGTGGCAGCAGGAGCTGGCGAAGGGTACAACTGAGGCCAAGGCATAGGATAAGAGAAGTAAGGTCTTGCCCACAGGGGAACAAAGTAGGGAAACTGAGGCTGGTGCTTGTGAGCCGTGTCCTGAGGTATAAATGGTTCCGGTGGAGGAGGAGAGGCAGGTGGGGAGAACTCTGCCTGCTGCTGCATATTGGGCTCGCTGTCAGTGAAGGTAGCCAGGTCAGGTGGGGAGAGCAGCTGGTCAAACAGCGAACGCTGTGTGTCTAGAAGCGGAGAGTCAGGCTCAGGGCCCACTGAGATGTTGTCCTGATTTAAGAATTGCTGCTGTACCCTGGGCTGTGATCCTGCTGAGCGGGATATGTGATCAGAAGCATGTATTGACTTCTGCTTTGCTTTTGTGGGTGCCATGGGCCGTTTGTAGGTGCCCTGTGGGAGGTCCACGCCTGCTGCTGGAGCGATAGACAGTCTTGGCGCCGACATTCTTGTTAGCACCGGGTCTATTTTTGGTGCCAAGGGGACTGGTGCCGAGGAGACCTTCCAGCTACGGGAAGCAGGGTCCATGCCGCTGCGCTCCGCGGGAGCCGTGGCTGAGGTGCTGGGAAGGTCGGAGGCACCTGCCTTTGGCGTTGTCAGCACTGAGGGTAAGGATCTCGCAGGAGACCCTTTACCCTTTTGAAAGTCTCTGCATGGAAACAACTGGGCTTCCTGCCTCTTCGCCTGAGAGGGTGAAGCCGTGCTCCCAACTGGTTCCGACCTGGCTGGGGAGTGTGAGGGAAAGGGTTTTCTATTGCCCATCTCTCTAGGCAGCTGTAGGGATTTCTCCATCAGGAGCATTTTCAGCCGTAGGTCTCTGTCATGATGAGCCCTGGTTTTCAGGCTGGTACAATGGACACACTTGGCAGGGACACGTGTCTCGCTGAGGCACTTCACACAGCACGCATGTCCATTGGACCGTGGCATAAGCTCCTGACAGGAGTCACATTTCTTAAATCCTGAAGACCCTGGCATTATTGCACTAGGAATGCCTGGGTGGAGTGTCTCAATGGGAGACAAACTTGAGGAAAAGAAATAAAAAAAAACAACCAACCAACCAACAGCAACAACCCCCCCCAAAACTAGTTAACTATTCTAAATGAAGGGAAATAACTGGGATGTTTCTAACTATTTCTATGTCTTTGTACTCATTTCCTTCAGTGACCAGGGAAGAGGATCAGCACTGCCCCGAGTCCCAGCTGAGGATGGTTGAGAAGGAACTGAGGGGGGATGCAGGACACGTGCACTCAGGCAGACTCTAACAATGCCGTGAGACAGCAGCTGAGCGCGTGCATCCTGACCAGGCACTGCTACTGAAGATCTCCGATCAACGGCACCAGGACACACTGTCATCTGGAGTGGAGCACCCACAGGGACAGCACTTGAACTATAGATTTAATGTTTATAATATGGTCATTGTAAAAGGAAGGACCCTGACCAGCTGGTGAAGGTTCCGACGGTACCAACATTTAGTACAACCATGTAAATTGAGACTAAATTATTACAAAGAGTAAAAATAATAAAGTTCAAGGAGTAGGGTTACACTAGATGCTTTCTATAAGCAGGCAGGTATTTGGTTAGTGTGGAAAGCTATCTCACAGCTGGTTGCATGAAGCACAATGTTCAGAAGTGGAAATTAGAGATTGAGATTAAGATCACAACAGGCTTGATTTCATTATGTAACATGAAGATTATTGCTTATACTTTTATCCAGGATTTGCTTGGGTGTCTTCAGGGGTGGCTCTAGCTTTTTTGCTGCCCCAAGCATGTCAGGCAGGCAGCCTTCGGCGGTGTGCCTGCGGGAGGCCCCCGGTCCCGTGGATTCGGTGGCTTGCCTACGGGAGGTCC
This sequence comes from Mauremys mutica, assembly GCF_020497125.1. Lineage (NCBI taxonomy): Eukaryota > Metazoa > Chordata > Testudines > Geoemydidae > Mauremys > Mauremys mutica. The sequence goes on along the minus strand of NC_059072.1, from coordinate 202,070,872 downwards.
GCCAGTTCCACGGCCTTGGCGTACCCGCTGCCGAATTGCTGCCGAATCTGCAGGACCAGCGGACCTCCCGCAGGCAAGCCGCCGAAGGCTGCTTGACTGCCGCCCTCGCAGGGACTGGCAGGGCGCCCCCCGTGGCTTGCCGCCCCAGGCACGCGCTTGGAGTGCTGGTGCCTGGAGCTGCTGCTGGTTGTCTTGTTCCCACTAGCATAGATCCATCCCACTCTCAGCTGTAGGTTCACTCCACAGAATCTTGAACATGAAGTAGCAGCTGAGACCAGCAGCAAGGAGTGATGCAGGAGCCACTTTGCTTGTTTATTCAGCAATAGTCTGTGTCCATGCTGCTTTATCTTGTCCTCAGTAACCAGTTAGCCTAGACGACAAATCTCTTGCCTGGACACGTCAGCCCAGGTAACTCATCTGTAGCCACCAACTTCAGACAATACTTGATTGATTACAATACGATTCCCCTGGTGGTGGGGGTGGGAAGTCTCCAGTTTGTTTTGTGAAAAGGTTTTCTGCTAGCAAAAGACATCACCACCACATTTTACATTTGTTAAACATCCCTGAAAAGTAATCCCACAGAGAATTCATATTTGCTACAAAAACTATTCACCACTGGAACTTTTGCATGGTTCTAGTTTTAAGCTTTTACCATACATCTTTACCATTCCAAGTACTAGAACCTAAAAATCAGGACTCACACATGCACTCACCTGAACAATATTGCCTAACTGGTCAGATGTGTTATGGGGATTGCCAACTCCCATCATGATACTGGCTGCTGCTGGAGGTAGTATACTGGATTGATGGACTAGTGACGGCAATTCATGGGATCTTATTTTATCCAAATTCCTATCTTATAAACCTGTGAAAAGGCAAAAGTGATCTTAAAAACATCTAACAGCTTTGCCTGCTACTTCTCCTCTCTTTTCCTGCTATGTTGGCTCAAGGCAACTCCCACTGAAAGCAATGGGAGTGTTACCATTGACTGTAATGGGAGTTGGATCAGACTTCAAATGACTGTTAATACAGCATCACTCCAGTCTGTAGTGTATCCGAAAGCTTGTCACAGCTTTCTGACCATACAATTCTCTTTAATCTGGGCTGCACACACTTTTCCTGCATGTTCTTTGAAGTTGGGGGTGGTTTGGGGAGAAGTTGGCTTTACAGAAAAGTCACTGTTTCAGACATTCTGATCAGAGCCAAGTTTTTCAAAACGTTGATACTTTGCTCCTATCAGGAAGGAATTTTTTCTCTTTAAAATGACAGATTTCTCATAAAGCCTGGCTCCCACCCCCAAGCTGCCGCTATGATGAAAGCTGCAGCAGGCTTTGGAGAGTTACCTTATTCTACAACTGCCATTTAGGGGAAAATCCCTGAATACAGCCTGTAGCTCAAATAAATGAGCTGTGAGTTCTGGGAAATAGACTTGGGACTGAGAAACAAAGTCTTCCAACTTGCAGCAGCCATGATGGAGCCACTGCACAGCTGCTTCTGTAGATACTTCAACAAGAAATTAACCAAGACTGACAATTTGACTCCCCCCACGCCTTTCCATAAGGCATCAAGAGTCAGGCAGATTGACCCCTCCCACAGAAGAGTTTTGACAGCTGACAGGAGGCAGCAGAAAACTGACATTCACCTCCCTGTGTTTTCTAAACTGCACACCATAAAAAAAGGATTTGGGGCACACAGAACTGGCTTGAGAGGGTCACCCTACATTTACTTACCAGGGGACCCAGTGGCAAGGACATAGCTAGTCTCTGAGACACTGAATGGAAGGCTCCTCCACACCACTCTCTTGGTCCCTATTCTTCCTCCTTCCCCCTCACCCAGCAGCACAATGTTCCCTCAAGAGCAGCACTGCTACTGACCAAGACTCAGCAGAAGCCACAGGAGGGAGGGGGCGGGGGCTCGGCCAGAATTAATGTTACAGAAGCCCAGCAGCCGCTCTGCTCCACTCCCTCCACAAGGAGACAGTGCTGCAAGAGCAATGTTTCCTGCCTCCAAGTGGGAAGGTGTTACACCCATATAGAGAGCTGGAGCAAAAGCTGGGAGGAAGGGGGATGGAATGCAGAAAACTTCCAAGTCATTTTTGTTCAGCAGGTTCAGAAGAACCATTTTTCATCTACCCAATTGGTGGAAGTGTGGATGGAAAGGGTTAGTTTTCAAAATGTTTCTACATTCCTCCTGCTGAAGAAAGGGGGAGAAGAAGAAAATAAATTGGCTGAAGTCTTCCCCTTCCCTCATTTGTTACAAAAACCTGCATTTTAAGATAAATCCAGCATTGTTGTAGCCATTTAGGTCCAAGGAAATTAGAGAGAGTCAGGGTGTGTGACATTGGTCCAGTAAAATATATTACCCCACCCACCTTTTGTCTCTGAATTTTTTTTTAAATTAAAAATGTGGAGTGTTTTGACCAACCCCTTGTCATGTAGGATTTCAACCCCCCTACACATGTGGATATAACAAGCCAGCTCAGAAGTCAAAGACAACTTGGGTCAACCAATTGTTGTAGTAATGTTATAAAATACACTAAAATTCTTAACCCTTTATTGTATTGTTTTAGTAACAATTCACCACACATACAATACAGGGTTCCAAACCATACCCCAGAAAATTGTTCATCACTGATAATGCTGTTGAACAAGTCAACAATACACTAAGGAATTTGTATTATAGGAAAAGAAAAGAGCATTTTAACATGTTATTAAATGAATAAACCTATTTTTTTACATTTAAGAATAAGACAAAAAGGGATATTTTTTCTATATCCCTAAAGTCTTTCCTTTTATTTAATTGCAAGTCCTTGGCTTTATTAGTGACTTATTCAACAGCTGCTTACAGAGAAAGTTTTTTTTATTTGCCAGTATGCTTGGAGCATGAAGGGAAGGAAAGAACTGGAAGAGGATTTAACTTCAAGCAATTTTCACTTGAAACAATTGACAATGGCCAAGACTATTCTGCTGGGGTAAATCAGCATAGCTCTACTGAAGTCAACACAGCAATGCTCATTTACGCAAGCTGAAGATCTAGCCCAGTATAACTTGTGATTTGAACTTCAGTGAGTTCAGCTGCTTTACAACTGGGCACAGTTTAAGATTTCTACATTCAATTTCATATACACAAGCTGGAGATAAGCCCCAGGTGAAAAACCCTGAAATGAATACAGACTTTCAGATATTCCTGAATTAATGGAAGCCATGGTTAACAATAAGAAGTTACGGCAATATGCAAAGCATCCTATGGACACATTCTCCATATTCAAGAAAATGAAACATTTGTACCATAATCAGGACCATAAGCACACAAGGGACAAGAGGTAGAGAGACGAATAAGACAGAGAACAGAAGGAGATTTGGTCATGTAGTATTAGTAAATCATTCGCCATATTGACCTGAGATCGTATTCATTTATTTTAAGCAAATGGATCCAGATTGGTGGGCAAAACAAAAACTGCATCTGGCAAAAAATTAAAATTAAAGAGAGCAACACTTAGCAAGTAGCCAAGCACATTAGTTGAGGCTGTGTTACCCCATTGGGATGGGGTCTGCTCCATATCCCACCTCTTCACTACTGGTGGTCTTCAGTATGCTGTGCTAGTGTTTCTTCCATTTTCTTGTAAGGATATTTTTCAGAGCAGCTGGTTTCCATGCATATCCCCTTCACTCTACTGATACAACACACTGCACTGTATTGTACTTTGGATCGAATAGGGAAAGATCTTTTTCAGGCTGCATACCTATGGTGCATATTAAGGACTGGTGAACCCACTCAGAAAAACGTCCCCTCTGTTTTTTTGTCCATGTAGACCAGAACCCATACTGAACCTTTGAGAAGGTTCTTGTACTTGGTTCACTTTGTTAGTTGACTTATTTTCCTGTGGTTCTGCAATGCCAGAGTCCAAAACGAAGATTGCTAAAGCTCTTTCTAGCCAACCCAGCAGAAAGAAGAACCAGTCGTCTCACAACAAAGCCTCTTCTAACAACAGCTCTAATCAAAGATTCAGATCTAAAGGTGTGTATAAAGTTTGCAGGTGTATGTAAGCTTTGGGTTTGCTTCAGAGAAACACGTTTTTGAGCTTCACCCACTGCTAGTGCACCTGTTCCTGTGCCGCCACTCCCCAAGAGCTTTGCCAAAAGATCTTAATTGAGGCATCTGATGAAAAGTGGAATGTTACATGGTCGTGGTGGGGGAAGTGAGTTGGTAAAGTGACAGATTTCAACCCAAGGTCAATTCATGACAAGTCAGTTGTGCTTGGAGCTGGAATTTAGTCATCCTCAACATCTGAGCAGTTGCAAGTGCTTTGGAGGATAGGATTAAAATTCAAAATGGTCTGGACAAACTGGAGAAATGGTCTGAAGTAAATAGGATGAAATTCAATAAGGACAAATGCAAAGCACTCCCCTTAGGAAGGACCAATCAGTTGCACACAAACAAAATGGGAAATGACTGCCGAGGACAGAGTACTACAGAAAGGGATCTGGGGGTCATAGTGGATCAGAAGCAAAATAAGTGTCAACAGTGTAACGCTGTTGCAAAAAAAGCAAACATCATTCTGGAATATATTAGCAGGAGTATTGTAAGTGAGACATGAGAAGTAATTCTTCCGCTCTACTCTGTGCTGATTAGGCCTCAGCTGGAGTATTGTGTCCAGTTCTGGGCACCGCATTTCAGGAAAGATGTGGACAAATTGGAGAAAGTCCAGAGAAGAGCAACAAAAAATGATTAAAAGTCTAGAAAACATGACCTATGAGGAAAGATTGAAAAAACTGGGTTTGTTTAGTCTGGAGAAGAGAAGACTGAGAGGGGACATGATAACAAGTACATAAAAGGTTGTTACAAGGAGGAGGGTGAAAAATTGTTCTTCTTAACCTCTGAGGATAGGACAAGAAGCAATGGGCTTAAAATTGCAGCAAGAGTGGTTTAGGTTGGACTATTAAGAAAAACTTCCTAACTCTCAGAGTGATTAAGAACTGGAATAAATTGTTTAGGGAGGTTATGGAATCTCCATCATTGGGGATTTTTAAGAGCAGGTTGGACAAACACCTGTCAGGGATGGTCTAGATAATACTTAGTCCTGCCTTGAGTGCAGGGGACTGGACTACATGACCTCTTGAGGTCCCTTCCAGTTCTAGGATTCTATCTCAGAACAGATGAAAGTTTTCCCTGGTTCACATAAACATCAGTTCTCTCATCTGATGGATAGATCTTGCTCACTTCTGTCTTGCTTCTCTCCTAGACCTCAATAATTAACTGTGACCATAAGTGTATTGTAAGCATCCTGTACCTACTTCAGGGACAAGCAAAGACAATGCCCATTCCTTAAAAGTTTATAATCTAATGTAGATTTCCATGCCTGGGTCTACGAGAAGCCATGACAAGGCTAGGGATGACAATACTGGAGGGAGAAAGAAGGCAGGACTAGGTTTTCTTGGTAATAACACAGTTAACTGTTGCTTGTGATGCACACATCTTAAGGGTTTTATAATTCTAAAAGAAAAATGTACTGTTTTTATAAGAGGAAGACTAGGGTTTGTAGGCCTCACAAAAGAAATGAGTTTTAAGGAGATACTCAATAAATTATTGTCTGAACAGGATATGGGGCATTGGGGAAAAATAAACTGTACATCTTCAGAGGTGGTTGATCTTATTTCTTGGCTCCTTCCTCCAGCACTAAACTTTTCAATTTTGCATCAACAGAATTATAGATGTTAGAGACTGAAGGGACTGGTTAGGTCATCCTCTGCCAATCCAGAATTGTTCTCTACAGTGTCCTAGCTAGTGCTCTGTCCAGTCCACTATTCAATGAGTCAAGCAATGGGACTTCCAGCACTACCTTTGGGACACTATTCCACAGTCCAATAAGACCATAGTTAGGACAGTTTTCCTAATATATGATGTAATGATGAGATCAAGAGGGTGGAGACCAGACTCTTCCTAATAAAAGCTGTTTTCCCTTCTGTATTTTGCCTCTTTACTGTTCACTGTAAAGCAGATTAAGGAACATAAATTAGCGTGCATCCTTTGAGCGCTAAGTATTTTCTACAGATCATTAAAAAAAGGAAACTGTCCAGACAGCTGACTGATTTATTAAAAGCTAAGTTTTAGAGAGGTTTGGAGTAAAGTTTTGGATGTACCCACACCATTTGGAGGAGGACTAAAACCTCAGTATTTTCTCCTACTTCAGGGCCTACCATGGTTTGTTGAATCTGGATTCTTTACACACACACACACACACACACAAACCTGCCCAGGTTAGTCGTGTTCTTAGCAAGATACGATCCCTTGGAACAGTATATAATGAACACATTTTTCCAGGTTGCCAAGAGGTGGGCATGTAGTACCAGGGGGATTAAAAAAAATTAGGAATGTCACAGCAAGACACTATGCAATTGAGATGGGCCCAAAAAGCACTGAATTAGAAAAGCTCCTAATGCTGTAGGTGTGTGTGGTAGGGTCGGGGGCGGGGGGGAGAGAAGAAGACGGTGGACAGGCAGGAGGAAATTCTGAACCCATAGCTGGCTCCTCTTTTTTAAAAGTGGCATGAACCAAAAATACCAGGCCCAGGCACCCTTGAACTTCAGTGTACATGTGCAAAAAAGATCAAAACTTCAAAAAAATGGCTCTCAGAGAGCAGGGTGTTAGAGGCACTTTAGATTTTTATTTTGCACATGCCACCAACACCAAAGATATTTTAATATTCTCCTAAAATGAAGGAGACTGGATAAGTTCATGAGAGGGCCTGTAAGTTAATACTACAAAAGAACAGCATGCATAACGGGAATGTGTTGCTGGTTCAGGCAAACTGCATCAGGAACTTCAAGGATTTCCTCAACAGTGTGCGCATATTCTTTAAAGGTCAGTGCATATCAATGACATTCACTGCATAGAAGGTCATCACTGAATGTTCACTCCCTGTTCTCAGGTCCTGCTGGATTCCAAGAGTAGAATACATGCAATAGCTTCTGAAATTCCCTTCAGTCTTCTGAGAACTCTACAGTGACGCAGTTACCTGATTTGGTTTCAGCTCTTCTCAACGTGATTAGTTCTGCAGCCCAAAAGGAAGACCTTTGACAGTTCCCCCAGACTTTAGGGAAGCATGCAAAGAGGGAACATTGGTGTGGGAAAGGCAGGGAGGCAAGATCATGAGGATCTCTTACAAAATGATCCACAGAAGGAAAATATAGGGACAGGACTTAACTAACAGATCATACTGACATCTAGTGGATACTTACAGAACTACTTGATTGTAACCAAGTTGCAAGCAACAAAACAATGTAAAAGGATATCTAAAAATGTTTCACCATAGCCTTGTTTCCTATTCCGATTACAGCCAAAGGCACAAAATTTGGTTTTCAGAGCACATGTTTAACACTGAGTGAATTTAGGCTTCATTATCTCCTTTTATAGGTTCATCCCCAGGAGACAACTGAGGGTCCTGTTACTGGTTCACTTTGTTCCATGAAAGGGTGGGGCTTGTTTAAACTACTCATTGTTTACTCAACTCTACTCTTCAAAATCTGATAATTGATAAGTTTTTATCATCATAATAATTCAGACATAGATCTCAACGTGCTTCACACAGGAAGGAAGTATTCCCATTGTACAGATGTGGAAGCAGAGGCATACAGTGCTGAAGCAACTTGCCTGAAGTCACCCAGCAGACCAGTGGCAGAGGCAGAAATAGTTTGGGTGGGAGTGGATTGCGATTGGATATGGAGCCTTTTCCATCTCTAGGAGACCGGTTCAAATTCAGGTCAGACTTGCATTGGTCATAAATGTTCACAACACTTGGGGATTCCAAGAGTCCTCTCCTACAATCTGGGTCACACTGGCCCCCTCCCATGGAAAGGCTTGGTAGCACATGTGGGAGAAGAGGAACTCTTTATGGAGAACTCCTTGGAGATTACAGCTGCATGGTTCCACTAAAGAGAAAGAGGGTTTAACCAACCATATAAGAGTTAGCAGCACACACTGCAAGCTAGGAGGATTCTTAGGAGTCCAGGATTATCTATGTGAAGCTCTGTGCCTCACTAGTTAGGGGCCTTCCTCCCCAGCTATGACCAGTGCTTGGGCCTCCAGGGAAGATGGAGGGGCTACATAGAAAAGATCACATATCCCAAGTTGTATTATCTTTTCTTGCAGACTCTCCATGGGATCAGAAGAAGGAAAGAGGTACTCCTCCCCAGATTTAGCTGCTTCCACCTCCTCCCCTGTACAAATCCCAGCTCCCCAACAAGTTTTGAGTGGAGGGAGTGAGGAAACAGTGCCCTGACGATTCCACACTTCTGCCTGAAATGGGGAAGGAATATGGACAGGGGCAAATAGATCCTATCATGTTGAATTTTAGCAGTCACATTGAAAGGAAAGTTAATTAAGACAACAGCCCATCTGTGATGGAGTTCACCTCCTCTCTGGATACCATTAAATCATCCTCTCAGGGATTACTTACCTCTGGTGCTCATCAAAATACTTCACTAAAGCTTTTGAATGGATGAGACTGTGCTGAAGAGTAGATATTTTCAAGATGTTTCCCAGTGGGGAAACCCCAGTGGGATCTTCTCCACAAGAGCTCTCAATCCTGCCTGTCAGGTTACACAAGATAAACACTTTGCTTGAATATATTCTCAGGAAGAAAGGTTTCCAGAATATATTCTTAATGCAAGTTCTCTTGCCCAGTGAGGCCTGCCTCCCTCAAGGGTTAGGAGAAAGCAGCAGACACTCTGGCTACAAGAGATGCTATCTCAGGCAAAGAGGGAAAAGATTGTGGGAGTCTCTTGTTACATTATTGGCATCACAGTCAAACATTCTTGCCCATCCCCAACTCATCTCACCTTGCTTACTATAACCTCTTCCTTTCTGGCTTTGTCAACACCTGTGTTACTCTCCTCAAATCACCACAACTTTATCACCACCTTACCCCACTGAACAGCTATATTGGCCACACTTTTGCACACTGCCTCATCCCCACACATCAAATTTAAGCTTCCTGGGCCAGTTACTCAGCTGGGTAAATAGGCAAAGCTCAATTTAAGGAAAGAAGTCACACCATTTTACAGGAGCGGAGGATCTGCCCCTTAATTTCACCTTCAAAGTTTTCTGAAACTCTGCCTATTGCCAGCTGTAGGCCTTGTCCTCTGTTCTGTCATCCAGTGATTTCTAGTAGCATAAGCTTAATGTCTAATCCTCTTCCTTGACACTCTATTTAACACAGTGGGTCAGCTCCTCAACTGGTGTCAATGGAGCTATGCTGATTTTTACATCACAAGAGATATGCCATTTTATAGCAGCTGACTCACGGTGTCTATCCTCCTACACTGTGTACCATTGACCTCTACTACTCAGAACATCTTACCCGTTAGCACCCAGAGCTCACCAGAAGTTATCCTTACGACTACTTTTCAGGGATCTATGGGATTGGTGCTATGCCCCAGCTTTTATACAGTTTCTTGGAGGAAGCCCTTCAGTGTGGCTGATGTCCAAGGAGTCCCTTCTTCCTTCAGGAGCCTCACTGTCTCTGAGATCTCTGCCTAGCTAGTCCAACTGAGACAGACAAGTAGAGATTTGTATGCTCTGCCAGTACTAATGTACCCCAGCAAGTATTTGCAGTGACACCAAATAGCCTTTTCAAAACAGAGGAAGATGTATTAGTCAACTGGAACAGAGCATTGGAAGACCTTAGGTTAATAGAGAAATAAAGGTTAACACACAGACCATTCTGGCCAAGCCAGCACAATTTGCTAGCCAAGCTGTAGTGAACGCCATTTCTAACTTTGTTGTTGTTATTATTAATTATTATTATCAATATTATTATTTGTTAAATTTGTTAGTCTCTAAGGTGCCACAAGTACTCCTCATCATTTTTATTTCTAACTCTGTCTCTATAACCTCCTTAGTCAGTCCCAGGAGGGAGCAGCCAGCCTTCTCAAGAACTAGAAGCCCACACTTTATCCTCTGTCAGTCATGTCACAGTCCTATGTTCTCAAGCTAGGATCTCTGCTCAGCCTCCCAGTAAGGGGCGGGGAGGTGGGGGGTGGTAGCAGGGTGGTTACCTGCTCTAGCCCTGACAGGGTAGATACCAGCCCTGGGAGAGGGCTAGGAGTAAAGGCCCAAGCTGATTGGGGAAGTTGCTACACCTGGGCCACATGCCCCACTCAGGGCAGCTGGGAAGGGCCGCCCAGAGAATTCAGGGGGCCTGGGGCGAAGAAATTTTGGGGGCCCCCTCTTCTATAAAAAAATTGCAATACTATATTCTCCTGGGGGCCCTTGCGGGGCCCAAGGCAAATTGCCCCACTTGCTCCCCTCCACAGGCACCCCTGGGAAAAATAAACCTTCCGCATTTCGGCACAAACCCAGTTTTGAGAAAACTTCTTTACAAGGTATCACTGGTTCTCAGCATCAGCTAGTGCTAAAAGGCACTAAAGCTCATTAAAAGGGTTGGACAAATATTTTCCATCTAAACTTTTTCTGGATCGAAAACTAGGGGTTTTTAAAAAGCAGAAAAAAAATCACGGACAATGTCTGCTTTCCTTCAAAAATTTTTATGTTTTTTTAATTGAAAAGCTGAAATTAGTCTGCCAAAACCTGAATATGGTTTGAGGTTTCAGAAGTGTGTGGCCAAATATTTGCTGCTTGCTGTATTTGATTGTTTAAAGAAACAATAAAAAAATTCTGCTTAAAAAAAATCCAAAACTTTTGAAACACCTAAGCTTGTAACCAAACACCTGAGCCCATCCAGGCAGAGATTTTTCCAGGTTTCTGATACTCTGCTGGCTTCCTTGACTCATATCTGTCTCCATAACTTTGGGTTCATTTAGGTTAGAACATAAGAACAGCCATACTGGGTCAAACCAAAGGCCATCCTGCCCAGTATCCTGTCTACTGACAATGGCCAATGCCAAGTGCCCCAGAGGGAGTGAACCTATCAGGTAATGATCAAGTGATCTCGCTCCTGCCATCCACCTCCACTCTCTGAGAAACAGAGGCTAGGGACACCATTCCTGACCCATCCTGGCTAATAGCCATTAATGGACTTAATCTCCATGCATTTATCTGTTTCCTAGAGACTGGCTCCATGTGGTCCCTCACAAACTGGAGACGGTTACTGTGGGTTTTTCTTTACTATAGCTTATGTACATACTCCATGAACTGAGCATTTGAGCTTGTTCCAGATTCTGGAACGAGCCTATGTTGTCAAAACTGAAATGCTCAAAATAGCACATGCATGTGAATGGACACAGGGTGCTAAAATTAAATTAATCCAGGGGTTCTCAAACTGGAGGTCAGGACCTCTCAGGGGGTCACGAGGTTATTACTGGGGGTCATGAGCTGTCAGCCTCCACCTCAAACCCCACTTTGCCTCCAGCATTTATAATAGTGTTAAATATATAAAAAAGTTTTCAATTTATAAAGGGGGGGGGGTCGCATCAGAGGTTTGCTATGTGAAAGGGTCACCAGGACAAAAGTTTGAGAACCACTGAATTAACCCCTCTGAAGCCTCAGGGAATGCAAGGGAGGGGGGTCTTCCTTGGTAGGGTTGGGAAGGATATTGCTCTTCTCATGTGATCCTTCCCCCCAGTGGCTAATTTTAAATGAAGCTACCCTCCCCTGACATGAATCTCCCTATGGCACTGAAATTACATGTAGACTATAATTTGGCATTTGAGAAGTGAAAGGGATGGTAGCTCTAATGGAAAAGCTAACAGCTTGGCTCTTCTGCAAGCCTCAAACTGCTGAATGAGCTTTAGGGTAGGGAAGGCTGTGCCTCCCAAACAGCCTGGCCCTGCCCCCTATCCGACCCGCACCCACTTCCTGCCCCCGACTGCCCCCCTCAGAATCCCTGACCCATCCTGCTCCTTGTCCCCTCACCGTCCCCCAGAGATCCCACCCACCACCCTGGGACCCCACCCCTGCTCCCCTGTCTGCCCCAACCCCTAGCCACACACCCCCCCCCCGAGTCCTGACAGACCCCCCCTGGAATGCCCACAATCCAGCCCCCCCATTCCCTGCCCCCTGACTGCCCCCCCAACCTCTGCCCCCTCCCTGTGCCCTGACTGTCCCCAGGACTCCCTGCCCCTTAGCCAACCCCACCTCTTACCCTCGGCTCCCTCCTCACCCAGAGCCTCAGCGCATCGCTGAACAGCTGCAGCGTGTCTCCGGCGGGGCCTGAGCTCCGTCCCGCTCCGAGCCACGTGGGGAGGGGCTGTGAGCTCCACGCCGAGCGGAGGGAGCTGAGCTCAGCCTGGAGCTCGCAGCCCCGCCCCCTCACCACGCGGCTCTGAGCGGGGCGGGGTTCAGGGGCCCCGCCGAAGACACACCGCTTGATGTGCTAAGGCTCCAGGAGAGGGGCGGAGGCGGGAGCCTCAGCTGTTCTCTTGGGCGCCCCTGCGGAGCCCAGGGCCCGGGGCAAATTGCCCCCTTTGCCCCCCTCTCCGGGCGGCCCTGCAGCTGGGCCTTATAAGGCGGCCAGGGTAGCCAGAAGCTGAGTAGAGTAGAGTAGAGTTTCTCTTCTAGGTGGGGAGGGATACTGGCTTAGCTGCAGGGGAGTGAGCAGGTACCTAGGAGTGAAGCAGGGCTGGGGAAGAGTCAGAGGTGCAGGGGAGCTCCAGGCTAGTGACTCTCCAGGCTGCAGGGCCTGGTCCCAGGCCCATAGAGGTACTGAGTGGTACAAAGCAGCAGCAGGTCAAACCCCCTTGCCTGTGATGAGTGGCTTTTATACTGCAGTCTGCCCTAATGAGTGGGCTAGGTGAGGACTGGCAGTAGCCCAGACTGAGGTGAGTAGTGGGTAGGGGTTCCCTGGGGAAGGGAGACCCACAGAGAGTATTGGGGTATTGCCAGGGGGTAGCACCCCAGAGAAAATGGGCACTGGGGTTGGGGGGATACAGGGCCCAGTTGTGGCGGATCACCAGCCTGCAGAGGGTGCTCTGGGCTGGAAATTGAGCTAGTTCCCTGCTGGTCTCTCAGGAGGTGTGTCTGCACACTTACAGGGGGAACCTCCTTTCTCTTGGAGAAGGTTTCCTAGGAGTCAGTGTTTGGTCATTGGGGCTTTTCCATTGTCTCTTTGGGATTCTGCATTGATAGAGGTTGCTCTCAGCAGGGTCCAGCTGGTTCCTTAACAACCCTATTTATTGTGGCCCAGACAGCAAGGTGACACCCCCTCCTTATAGCCTGTGCTCTTCCCCCATCCCCAAGCATATTTAACACTTAACAGTGCAAAGTACAGAGGGAAACTGAGGCATACACAGCATTCAAAAAAAATATTATAGAAAATCCCCCCCCTTCCTCAAACTGCTACACTGATATTTTATAATTGGGTCTGGTCAAATCATCTTGGGGTGACTAGCTCAAATGCATTAAGGGTCACACTCTTAATAAGAGTGACAGTTGAGTTTCAATGGTGAAACTCATGATATGGCAACTATACAGCCAAGATGGATCCAAAAGAACAGACGTGTAGTACAACAGAGGGGAACACAGCTAGAGCAAAAGCACTTCAAAAGACATTTATTTAGGCCCCTGCACACATCCTCCTTGGGTGGAATTTCCACACAAACAAAAAAGAAGAAAGATACCACACAACCACTCAAGATTTACCCAGCTCCTCCCACTGAAAGCAGTAAGAGCGTGGGCTTGTCTACACTACTGCTTAAACTGATGTAACTTGCTTTGCTCAAGAGTGTGAAAAAGCCCCCCGCCCCGAGCCATGCAAGTTACAACAACCTAAGCAAGTGATACGAGTTACAGGTTACAGCAAACCTAAGCACTGTCCACACCAGGTAAATTGCCGAGCTATGCCCTGACCCACCGCGGACATTGTGTTTGACCCTAGAAGCATTTGGAGCTCAGCCAAGAATGCAAATGCTTTTCGGAGACTGCAAGAACTGTGGGATAGCTTGAGTCCTCCAGTCCATGAGCGTCCATTTGATTCTTTGGCTTTCCGTTACACTTGTCACGCAGCAGTGCGCTGAGTCCCTGCTATGGCGTCTGTCTGGAGATGTTTTAAAAATGATTTTGAATTTCGTCTTCTGTAACGGAGCGCTGATAGAACAGATTTGCCTGCCCTTACAGCAATCACATCCGCATGGTCCATGCTGGAGCTCTTTCTTTATTTTGATTTTTAACTGCCTCGCCACACGTGCTGATCGGAGCTCCACGCTGGGCAAACAGGAAATATTCAAAAGTTCGCAGGGCTTTTCCTGTCTACCTGGCCACTGCATCCAAGTTCAGATTGCTGTCCAGAGCGGTCAGTGGTGCACTGTGGGATACCACCCGGAGACCATTACCGTCGATCTGTGGCCACACTAACCCTAATCCGATATGGTAATACCGATACTAGCGCTACTCCTCTCATTAGGGAGGAGTACAGAAACCGGTTTAAAGAGCCCTTTATATCGATATAAAGGGCCTCTTAGTGTGGACGGGTGTGGCGTTAAATTGGTTTTACGCTCCTTAAACTGGTTTAAACACGTAGTGTAGACCAGGCTTCAGCTGCAGAATGCTACTCCCCCTACTGTCTGTAAATAGCAGTTGAATTTAGACAAGCAAGCACTAAGAGTAATGAAAGCTTGAAAGTGGAGGCATTTGGATAGTTAAGGTCAAAAGGGTACATCTTAGTTTTAGAAAGGCAGCAACAGCACTTCACAATTCAAACACCCAACAAAAACAAAATAATAATAATTAAAAAATCATGGGAGTTGTACAACTCCATTAAAGCTGAAATTAGTGACCACTCCTACATCGAGATGAAAGCCAGGCCATTGGAGACACTCAAATATGCTAAGTCTTGCTTTGCAGTATTACTGCATATCTGCACATTTACAGACCAATCTTTTCAGAGTACAACTTCAAATTGCATCATGCCAGAGCCTGGCCTGCCTACCAGGAGTTAGATGTGACCCTGCCTAGCTACTGGAGGGGTGCAGGGAATTTTAAACAGCATAAGCAATCACCATTTGAAAGCCCGAAGAGTAAGGAAAATAATCACATGTTCTTTCTCTTTACACTATAAACGTACATTGGTATAACTACATTGGTCAGTGGTGTGAAAAATCCACACCCCTGAGCAACATAGTTATTCCGATCTTAGCTCCTTGAATCAATAGTGCTATGTTGACGGGAGAGCTTCTCCTGCCGACATAGCTACTGCCTCTCAGGAAGGTGGATTCACTATGCTGACGGGAGAAGTTCTTCTGGCGACATAGTAGCATCTGCACTGTAGATCTGCCCAAAGTCATGTGTTTTTTTGCCAAGCCCCACTCCCTCCTGCCCATAAACAAGAAGCCAGTTTGTAATATAGCCCAAAGCCTACTGATCATCTGGAGAATTCCAAGAGTTCTGAAGGCAGGTGTTACAGCAGGGGTCGGCAACCTTTCAGAAGTGCTGTGCCGAGTCTTCATTTATTCACTCTAACTTAAGGTTTCGCGTGCCAGTAATACATTTAATGTTTTTAGAAGGTCTCTTTCTATAAGTCTATAATATATAACTAAACTATTGTTGTATGTAAAGTAAATAAGGTTTTTAAAATGTTTAAGAAGCTTCATTTAAAATTAAATTAAAATGCAGAGCCACCCGGACCGGTGGCCAGGACCCAGGCAGTGTGAGTGCCACTGAAAATCAGCTCACGTGCCGCCTTTGGCACATGTGCCATAGGTTGCCTACCCCTGTGTTACAGGTTCGGCACTTCTGGTGACTTCGGACTGAACTTCCCTTATGTCATTTTTTACTATTATCACTGTTTCGCTATGAGGGCAAGGTTCACCCTTCCCCAGGCAATGCTGAAGTGACTTGGCTTTGCACAGGGAATGCTGTGAGAATTGAAGGGGTGAAATTAATCCTCTTAACTCACAAGAAGGCTGCAGAACTGTAGCACAACCTTCCTGCAGTTGCTATGCTAGCCAGTGAACTGGAGTAGGGACTTCTGCCCCTCCAAACTCCCTGTGCAAGGATTTAGGCCACTGACCTGCATAAGTGAAGTGGTGATCCAGTAACTCAACCCCCCCATTCCATTTCTGGTGGTCTTTGCCACTTCAGTCTATTCAGACTTGGTACAGAATACCTCCTCCATGGTGTGTAGTGCTCAGCTCATGAACTGTATTCATGCAGCAATGCACCACCAAAGGACTGTAGTGTAGGGAGGCATGTACAGGCTCCCTCCAGTTGGAGGAATTCCATCCTTCCTGCCCAGATTAAATCCTAAATCACAATATGAGACACTGACTTTCTTAAACAAGCATAAGTGAAGTACTAGACAGCAATAGTGTATCAACGGATAGGCAAACGTTTTACATGATAAACGAAAGCAGTAAAGTTTCACACGACAGATGCTGGATGGAGAGTTAAGTTGGCCTCAATATTGACATTCTGTTTCCATACAAAGGACAAAAAGCATGTGATCTCTCTCAGAGTGATTTCACATTCAGGCACACAAGAAAGCACAAACATTAAGTCTCCATGAGAGAGTACAACACGTCTTTCATCTGACCAGGCTGCAGCCTCTTCTTTTGAAAAGAAACTCTTGAATTTTACACCTATGAAGTTCTTGATTCTTTGAAAGGGGCCGTACATAACAAACGAATCACAGCTGCGTACACCACAATATCATTGAAATAACATGTAGGTTCAACAATGTGGCGGCAGTTGCATCCTAAGATATTAGCTCATTCCTCACTTCATAGATATACCCTACATATTGCTTTCCCCATATATTAATACAGCAAAGTGAGCTTAAAGATACATTCTGCTGTTTTATAAAAGAAATTTGTTTTACTTACCAGTTATGATCCTTGTTGTCTCTTACAATCACAAAGATTGAGTGTCTTACTGATGTCACTTACTAGGAGGCTCTAGATGGGATCCAGTCACACAACGCAGCTTGCAGGGTCTGAAGCAGCACAGGCAATGCAGGTCCTTGGAAATGTAGGAGCTAATTTGTATTCCAGTTGCTCCAGAGTAGTCTTAGTCTATTTTTAAAAGCGAGAGTCTTGCTAGCTAGTCTTTACAACTCAGACAAGGCTATTTGGATTTTCCTCTCTTTAAAGGAGGTCAGATAAGCGTGGTAGAAGCCCGCCGTATGGTCTGGTTTAGCTGTTCACATCCCTGAAACACTCAAGAGATACTAAAATCAAAGACAAGTCTCAGCTGCTTCATGTTTCTCCACCAAGAATAAATAATAAACCTGATTCAAAAGGCCTCTTGAGCCATCAACATACCTAGAAAAGTCTTTTGACCTCACTGTAAAGAGACCAAATCACCCTTCACCAGAAGAAGGCACATCTGGGAGCACAGACAAGCTCTCAGTTTAAATATCAGTCTTTGTTTTCAAGAAGGAAAAAAAAAAAAGGCCAGTAACCAGCCCCTCACCTTATCCCCAGGTTCTCTCTTCAGAGGTTAAAAAAACAAACAAACAAAAACACATAAAACCTCTTTTTTTTTTTCACAGATGAAATAAAAGGTTACTTTTGCCCCTTCCTTGGTTATTTCCTGTGCTACTCACAACATACACAAAACCAGACTTCCTCTCACACAAAAAAATGGAAACCTGCCTTACCTTTTGCTTTATTTTCCTGATTAGCCACAGCTGGAGATTCTTCAGTCCAGTTTGGCAGCTTCTACAGGTGGGAGTCATTATCTTCTTTGGGTCTAGCTGCCATCATTAACCCTTTCCTGTCCTGGAGATGTGTGAGGCATACACTTTCCATTATAACAAGTTACTAACATTTGAATTGCACAGGTAGCTGCAGCCATTCATGGAGTTAGGAATGAGGTCTGTGCAAAATAGTCACAACAAAATGTGAGGTTTCTGCATTTTAATTTTGCAAAATTGGTTCAACTTCTTGAAGAAACTAAGAAATTTTTTACTTCAGTGGGACTGCTCATGTGTACGAAGTTAAGCGTGTATATGACTATCTGTAGGAGCTGGGCCTTAGGACACAGGTCTAGCAAGGCTTATGTTTGTGAGTAGCTTTACTCCTACAAGTAGTCCCAATGGAACTACTCACATGGTTAAAGTTACCTGTGGGCCTATATGAGTTTGCAAGATCAGGGCCTTACACAGAAGAATCAAATCTATTATACACTTTCATAGAATTCTTTTATTTCTGTCATTGTTATTGTTAGAAAAAAATCTTACCTCTGCATTTCTTGACTTTTATGGGCTTAAAATAATTTCAGCATAGTCTTTGTGATTTAATATATTTGCAGCTCCCATTGGGACCATTCTGAATTTGTCAAAAGATATGACATATAGATAATTAATTTGTGCTAAAGAAAAGGCAGGCCTTAAATCCCTTTCTGTTGGAAAGCAAACTGAAGTGTGTACTCACCGTGTTTTTTCTTGTACTCCTTCTGATAAGGAGGAAGGTGATTTGTAAAAGACCTCATTATATAGGAGTATCCATTTGTGGTGTTTGATGACATTAGTTCAAACCCAGCCTCCAGGTTTTAAACATTCCTGAGCAGGTTTTCTAATGAGCACTACTGTACTTCAACTTGCAAGTATATCCAAACTGTTAAGAGCTCCATGTAAATAACTGCACATGAGACTCCATTTGCAATGCACAACAAAGAAGTTTTCATTGGTCATACAAAAGCCAAGAACTACACCATGTATTCTTGACCACCAAATACTCGTACCTTCTCTATTAGCTATTTAATTTACATATATATAGGCATCTCTCCTAACACAAACTATTCCGTGCTCCTTTCATGTGGCTCAATATGGAAGCAACACAAACACCTAGGAATGACAGGTGGGATTTTTAAGGCATTCAGTAAACTCCCTATTGATTTTAACAGGAATAAAGTTAGTCCATGCTGAGCATCCCCCCCAACATGTACAAATCCCATTGCCCATTAGAGCTGTACCTCTGCTGATGTTGGTATATACTGCTGCTACCATACAATGGCATGTTATGTCTCTAGCAGCTCTCCTTTTTATTTATTGTTTTATTGTCCACTGGATTGGTCACAAATGTTTTCCAAGTAATCACATTCAAGTGAAAGTTCATTGGGCAGAAATGGGATGCATTTCAGCTTTAACTGGCCCAGATTCTGTACCCTTACTCATGACAAGTAGTACTGTTATGGCAGGAGTCACTGCGAGCACTCTTCAGTCTTTGAAGAAGTGCCATATTACTGTTAGTTTTGTGATCCTGTTATTTTTGGGGGGAGCTATAGCAAACAGCAAGAGAGTTTGCTAATTGCCTTAATCTAACTAGAGTAAGTTCTTGCAGCAGAGCCACTCTCGAGGAACTGGGCACTTGTGTTCCTGAAGCAGAGGATTGCCTGCATGCTGTTTATGACCACCTCTGTTCAAGGACTGGTATTTATAGTATACATAAAATATCTATTCTATTTCTATGGGTCACATGGGTATAGACATAATTATAATTAGAGGGGAGAGGGATAGCTCAGTGGTTTGAGCATTGGCCTGCTAAACCCAGGGTTGTGAGTTCAATCCTTGAGGGGACCACTTAGGGATCTAGGGCAAAAATTGGTCCTGCTAGTGAAGGCAGTGGGCTGGACTAGATGACCTTTCAAGGTCCCTTCCAGTTCTAGGAGATTGGTATATCTCCAATTATTATTATGCACAACCAATATGAATGGTTTAAATGCAAAATCCTTAACAGCAACTTCCTTAAGTTGTTTTAAAGAGGCTGCTGACAAATATTTTGCATGCTGAAAGCAGTAGTGAATAAAAAATGGTTACTAACCTCCTGTAATTGTTATTCTTTGAGATGTATTGCTCATGTCCATACCAATGTAGGTGACTCCCAAGCAGTTGCACAGGTGGAGGGTTTGGAGTTCATTGGCACGCTGATTGTAGCACTGCTCAGCTGAAGCCCGCATTGTCTCTAGCTTGCTGGGTGATGGCCTAGTGTGACACGAATGTGTGGACTGACAACCACGTTGCAGCTATACAGATGTCCTGATTTGAAGATTGAAGCTATGAGCTTTGCCTCATGACCACCACAGAAGCCATGGAGAGGGCTGCGAGTCTGCCGCGTCCAGTGTGGTCTAGAGGGATGCCTTGGCCACTAATTTCCCCTCCTTCACTAGGTACGAGAACTCTCCCTTGGATTCTTGCAGCAAGAGCTCCCTGAATTTTGCTATTGCACTCCAGGGGTTGAAACCATACCAGCCCAGAAGCGTCTGATGGCTGGCGATCCTGAGCTGGAGGCCACCTATGGAGTAGACCTTTCTGCCAAAAAGTCAATTTTTTTGGCTTCTTTAGCCTTGGGAGTCGGCCCCTGTTGTCTCTGTCTCTCCCTTTTGTTTGCCACTGAAACAACCAGTGAGCCCAGTGGAGGGGTGTGTGTACAAAAATTCATACCCCTTGGGAGGGACAAAGTACTTCATCTCCATCCTCTTAGCAGTAGGTTGGAGGGATGCAGGAGTCTGCCATAGAGCTTTTATAGGCTCCAGGATGGCATTGTTCAATGGCAGTGCCACCCACAATGATCTTGAGGCCACTAAAATATCCACTAGGGCATGGGAGGATTCAGAATCTCCTTCTCTTGGATACCTAGGTTCTGGGCTATCTTCCTCAGGAGCTCCTGGTGCACCCTGTAATCATCTTGGATGGGTGCCATAGCTGTTCCCGTCACCGCCTCGTCAGGAGAGAAGGAAGAAAAATCCTGTACTGGCCCACGTCCCTGTACTTCTCCCTCTGCCCCAGATGGGTCTCATGAGGGGGACCGATCCCCATTCTGGCAGGGATGGCAGGGAAGCTCTTGACTCCGATGTACTGGATTAAGACCTTCTGGACTAGGGGCCCTGGATTGGCTAGAAAGCCCAGAGATTCCAGAGTGGCCATTGCAGTGGCATTTGCCATTGCGCCGGTGGCCAGGCTGTCGGCAACATGCCCTGGCTCATGTCAGCCATAGAGTGCTGTCAATTGGAGCTGTGTCTGCTTCTGCATGATGAGTAGGACTCTGCTTCTGAATTGGAGTCTGTGGAGTCACTTCTTAGCAACCAGGATGGAGTGGTACCGACCAGTGCAGGACAACAGTGCAGGAGAATGGGAGGGAGGAGATCGGTGCTGCACCATCATGGCAGGCTTCCCTTCGACAGCACTTGTCTCAGTGTCAAGGCAGTTCTTGCTTCCAGTGCCGCCACTGTTAATTCCCATGTGACTGGGGATGGTGGAACCTGAAGGGAGAGATGCCCCCAGCATCAATGGCAGTGCCAAGGCTATCGAACCCAAGTGGCTCTCCCTTGGCAGGGAGTCCAGTGGTACCAGACTCAATGGCTCCCTTCCCGAGGTTAGAGTCAATGGTACCGCTCATTCCTCTGGTGTCTCTGAGTGGCCCGACACAGGTCACACTCTATCGGCATCTCTATAGCCCATAGACCTTGGGGTTGGAGAATGCCTCTGATCAATCTTTCTCTGTTTTTTTCCTCACCATCAGCAAAGGGAAGTGGTAACAAGAGTCCCATGTTGGAGCCGCGGATGTGTATTGGTGCCGGGAGTCCTGGGCTGTCGGTGCAGAGTCCTTCCGCAGTGGTGAGGAAGCAGAACGGCGCTGTGCCTCCATCAGAGACAGCAGTGAACTTGTCACTGATGTCGAAGTGCTCGGTGCTGAGTCCCCATGACTCAGCTCCAAAGGGGGACGGAACGCTGCCTCCATGAGGAAGAACTTAAGTCTGGTTTTCCTGTCCTTCTTTGTTCTGGGTCTGAAATCCCTGCAGATCCTACACCACTCCTGCATGTGGGTCTCTCCAAGACACTTAAGGCAGCTAGTGAGTGGGTCACTAACTGGCATTGGTTTGTGACACAATGCACGTGGTTTGAAACCCTGGGACTGAGGCATAACCTAGCCCCACTAAGCTGGGTTTGCTACTGACTATACTACTACTAACTAACTAACTAACTTACTTATCTCTAAAGAGAAATTACGGTATTTACATTTTTTACAGAACCAGCCCACTGAGAGAAGGTATTTGCAGAAGCACAAGCGAGCAGAAATTCCAGTGATTGTCAGGGGCAGTAAGAAGGAACTGGAGAGGTGGCAGGGTGGAAGGGCCCTCTATACTGGCGCCATGAGGGCACGACTCTAGGGGGCACCAGAGCCAACCCAACGGATACTACTGAGGAAAAAGCTTTCTGGTGGTGGCGCTCAGGGTGAGCACACACCTACATTGTAATGGACATGAGCAAGCACTCGAAGAACAATAAACAGGCTGAAAAGGCAGAATGGATTCAATTTTGATCTTCTTTACTATACCAACCTTATCTAAGAGGAATTAGTATCTTCTACTGAGAAAGATTTTCTTTCCTTTCTTCTTCTTCTTCTTCTTCCTTTTTATGTGTGTATTTATACAGTTACCAAAATGTACCTTTCTAATTGCTATTGTGGAAGTATTTCCTGCTGGCTTTGAAGTTTTTCTTTACCATATTCAGCTTAATCCATGGCAACTGTGATATGACTGGCTTTGTTGGATTTCAAGGCAAAAAATATTCAATTCAGTATGTTGCACTGGGAAAAGGTTCATACAGAAAGAGAGGCAAAAAGAGGTGTATGGGGCAGAGGATAATCACATTATAGAATGAAGGGGTTCCTATAGAATTTATTTCACAATTATGATAAACATACAAATAATAGAGCAAAAATATGTCTTTGCACTATTGCATTGTCAAGCTTATTCTGGAGGAATAATAAAGAGGGGGGTTGGATGTTTAAGCAATTTCTAGAATAACGTACAAATCTCATGGTTTGATACAACTGTATCTCCAGCAGATAAAAAAGTATATAAATTTAAGGTTGACGAGAACATAGTTAGCTGTAGATTAATATTATACAAAAGCTTTATACTGTATTTGGTCTATAGATGGTAAGAGGTCCTCTATAAATACCTCTGATAGATTCTACAGTGAGGGCTGTTATGGAGAGGACAACCCTTATACAGGATGGGGTTAATGGTTTGACTTGGAGATAGAAGTGAAGCTGGCCTCTCCCTGAAACAACTGTCAGCAATACCAAGCCAGGTGAGAGGAAGCAAGCTTTAAAACTGGGCTGCCCTGATAGAGGGATCTTGTGTAGGGCAGGGGTTCTCAAACTTCCTTGCAACATGACCTCCTACACGACCCCAGGAAGGGGGGCCAAAGCCTGAGGCCACCTGAGCCCCATCACCTCAGGCGAGGGGGTGCGGGTGTCAAAGCCGAAGCCCAAGGATTTCAGTCCCAGAAGGGGGTCCTGTAACCTGAGCCTGGCCACCCAGAGCTGAAGCTGCTGGGCTTTGGCCCTGGGCAGTGGGGCTCAGGCTTCAGTCCCGGGCCCCAGCAAGTCTAACACCAGCTCTGGCAACCCCATTAAAACAGGGTCCTGACCCACTTTGGGGTCCCAACCCACAGTTTTAGAACCCCTGACCTAGAGGGTAGTCTGAACAGGCCTAAGTTAGGGACTAACTGTAGTCAAGCCTTGGAGAGTGATTTATGTTGTCTTCCAACCCTCCCTTTCATGGAATCAACTCACCACCTTCCTGAGGTTTTTGATCTACAAAGCATACGTGGGCTGTGTCTCAGAACAGGAGGGAGGGTCGCCTTCTATAGGGCCAAATGATGTTTTCAAACAGGGACCTTGGGCTAATGATACAAAGTTAGGGTCTGATCCTGCTTCATTGAAGTCGATGGCATTAACTTAAATGGGGGCAAGATCAGACGCTTGGAAAATAGCATACATTTGGCAGTTGGGATAGGTTTGGCTGCTCTGAAGGGGAAATGGAAGAATGTCATGGCTGGGAGGGGTGAGAGCGTGTGTATGTGAGAAAATGAAGTTCTGGCCATTGGCGGCATCATAAGAGAACCAGTCAATATGCGTCTCCTGTTCTGTAAGATATTCTCATGTGTTGCATGCCCTTTATATATTTTTTTTAAATAGGCAATTACTGTTTTGCTGTGTTCTCTCTCAGACATGGTTCTAAAGCAGCTAAGTAAATGAGACTATTTCCAGTTTACATGAGAAATTTGTATTGTGTAGCTTGTAATGATACCAGAGAAATCCCCCAGACCCCATTTTACGCCCTTAGCCTCCATTTTAAATAAGTAAGAGTGACTTCATCATTAAATTTGGGCTAAAGGTCACATACTAAAAGTGAAATTGGCGAGGAAAAGAAAATGGTAAACAACGATTGACAGATCATAACACTGTGAGGTAAATAACACTCATGAGTCTAAAAATAGAACTGACAGTTAGCAGATGGAATGTATAGAATGTTGGCATGTCTCCAGAAAGATCTGACAGGAAGATATTAGTAGAAGTGTCTAGAAAGTTCTGACAGTTGGGGGAAAGGGTATAAAGGTCAGTGTGTCAGTGGGCAGTTGATCAGACAGCTGAGGAGTTTGTGGAAAGTACATCCCGAAGGAGAGTTGGCAGGTTGGAGGGTCATTGAAAGAGGAGCTGACAGAAATAGCAGCAGCAGCAGCAGCAGAGGGAGTCCTACCACTGAAGCAAACAAAGTCAGCAGACAGAATAAGCCTGTCAGTGATAGTACAGCATAGTATAGTATAATGTGAGTGTATATATGCGTATGCCTGGGTTAATAAAGAGGAATGTATGTGTGTTGATTGTGAAAGGAATGTGTATATGTAAGATCTAAAGAACTGTTACCTATTGCTGTCAGTGACCTATTAGAGACTGGCCCTCTGTGACAGTGCACCGCCACTTAGGGTACGTCTACACTACAAGACTATTTCGATTCATCTTAATTCGAATTTCTGGAATCGACCTAATGTAGTTGAAGTTGTGTATCCACAATAAATACAGTAATTCGACTGTGTGAGTCCACAGTAACGGGCGAAGCGTCGACTTCTGAAGCGGTGCACTGTGGGAAGCTATCCCACAGTGCACCGCACTCCCCGCCGCCCATCGGAATGCTGGGATTTCCCACCAATGCATGGGGGGGGGGAACTGTGTCGAGGGTGGTTTTGGGTAACTGTCATCATTCAACCGTCACTCCCGCCGGCGGGAAATCAGTTCGCGCATTTTTCCTGTTATAAGTGACAGCGCGGACGCCACAGCACTCCACTGCGACCATGGAGCCCACTGCGATCATCGCTGCACTTATGGCCATTGTCAACTCCTCGCACCTTATCGAACACCTCTTCCACAGTGAGATGTTGAGAACTCGGTCGAGAAGGCAACGGCAGCGTGGTGAGGACATGAAGTCTCAGAGTGGCACAGACCTCTCAGAAAGCACGGTACGCCGCGCCGTGGAGATCATGGTGGCAATGGGTCATGTTCATGCTATGGGACGTCGATTCTGGGCCCGGGAAACAAGCACGGACTGGTGGGACCGCATAGTGCTGCAGGTCTGGGATGAATCACAGTGGCTGCGAAACTTCAGGATGCGTAAGGGCACTTTCCTTGAACTGTGTGACTTGCTGTCCCCTGCTCTGATGCGCCAGGACACCCGGATGCGAGCAGCCCTGACTGTGCAGAAGCGAGTGGCCATAGCCCTCTGGAAACTTGCAACGCCAGACAGCTACCGCTCAGTAGCGAACCACTTTGGTGTGGGCAAATCTACCGTGGGGCTTGCTGTGATGCAAGTAGCCAACGCAATCGTTGATCTCCTGCTCTCGAAGGTGGTGACCCTGGGAAACGTACAGGTTGCCATAGATGGCTTCGCTGCAATGGGATTCCCAAACTGCGGTGGGGCTATAGATGGGACTCACATTCCTATCCTGGGACCGGCCCACCAGGCCAGCCAGTATATAAACTGCAAGGGCTACTTTTCCATGGTGCTGCAAGCACTCGTGGACCATAGGGGATGGTTTACCAACATCAACGTCGGGTGGCCGGGCAAGGTTCATGACGCGCGTGTGTTCAAGAACTCTGGTCTGTTTAGACGCCTGCAGGAAGGTAGTTTCTTCCCAGACTACAAAATAAATGTTGGGGATGTGCAGATGCCTACAGTGATCCTTGGGGACCCAGCCTACCCGCTAATGCCCTGGCTCATGAAGCCCTATACAGGCGCCTTGGACACTGACAAGGAACTCTTCAACTACCGGCTGAGCAAGTGCAGAATGGTGGTGGAGTGTGCTTTCGGACATCTGAAGGGGAGATGGAGGAGCTTACTGACTCGCTCGGATCTCAGCGAAAACAATATCCCCATTGTCATTGCAGCTTGCTGTGTGCTCCACAATCTGTGTGAGAGCAAGGGGGAGACGTTTATGGCGGGATGGGAGCTTGAGGCACATCGTCTGGCTGCTGATTACGCTGAGCCAGACACCCGTGCGATTAGAAGAGCACAGCGGGAAGCGCTGTGCATCCGGGAGGCTTTGAAAGCCAGGTTCCTCAGCGAGCAGGGTAACCTGTGACTAACAACTTTGTGTATAGAGAAGCGGAACCTGCCCCTGTTTCTTTACCCAGTTTCTGCTGACTCTCCTCTACAGTTTCATATCCCGTTCACCCCGTTTGCCCCCTTCCAACACACGTGTACAAATAAAGTTAATAGAGCATTGTTCAGCCTTCTCTGGACTACTGACTTCGCGTGAAAGGGTTGACACAGGGACGGCGACTGTGCTGGGTTGGGTGTGCAGTGATGTAGAGACCGCTTCTAGACTATAGGACTGATAGGCTCCTGCTCGTACAGCGGTCTCTGTGGTGAGGACTGGTACAGGTGCGTGTGCAGGAATGGGTGAGGGGTGCAGACTTTGCGACGGAGTTTGGGTGCAGGCTCTGGGCTGGGGGTTGGGGGCGTAGGAAGGTGTGAGTGGTGTGTGATAATGGGGAGGAGGTGTAGGGGGTTGCGGGCTGGGGGCTGATGGTTTGATGCATTGTAGAGGCTCAGGGCTACGATAGAAGGGCAGGGTGAGGGCAACCTGCCTTGCCACTTGTGGATGGCATGCTCTATGACCCTGGGGCAGCAGACAGCATTTCTGCGGGTAGCCTCTCTACTGTGAGACAGGGACGCGGCGCGGCGGGGGGGGTGTGAGACGACACGCCGGGGGAGGGGTGGCAGGTGGGGGCTGGTACCTGCTCCAGGCAGGGAATTGACGGGGCTGGGGGAGACCCGTGTGGGACAGGGCATGATCCAGGCATGGCCGGTGGAGAGACCCACCTGCAAATATACCTGGCGCAGGGCACCTTCCGCCTATGAGCAGAACATGAAAATCACCCCACAGACTGACCAGGGTGACTAGAGGCTGCACTCTGTGAGTGACCAGCTGATGATCTTGCCCCCATATCTGTACCACTATTAACGGTGAAAGTCCTATGCAATTCCCAAACCATTCTCCCCCCTTCACGGAAAGTATTCTGCAAAGAAACCTGACGGGAAAAGAAATTACCAAAAAATAAAAACTTTTAATAATGAACAGCACATTAAGGGAAGGACTTCTCAAAAGTAAGGTACTGAGAGCGTTTTGTAAGTTTAGCACTCTGCTGTGGTGCATTAACATTTTTCACGGCTCCTGGTGCCCCTTCCTCTAGTCATTTTGGGTGATGGTGGGATTGGACTTTGCGGCGGGGGGCGGCGGTCGCAGATGCAGTGAAGGGGAGCTCCGTCCTCCTTCCTGCAGTGCTGCAGAACATCGACAAGGCGCCTGGATCAGGTAGGGATACAGTTGCACCTGTGTGACGGGAAAAAGTGAGTGAATTCCATAGAGAGATTTTTTTGGTCAAAAAAGAAACAAAGTCTACTCAGTGTGTGTGAACAAGAGCAAGCACAGCACCTCTCTCATGAGCACTCACTCGGGGAAAGTTCGATTTCTCTGGGTTCGCTTTCATTGCCTGTGGTATTGCACTGCAGACCAGAGAAGCGGGGCAGGAAAGAAGAATCCATGGAGCGGCCAGGCATGGTAAGCCTAGGTTTTTTTGCAGCTTTAAGTTGCATCTACAGCACTGTCCTCCTGCTGCAGGCAAACATGAAAGCAGAATCGGTGCCCCTGTTGCAGCCCCTCGCGGCCGTTCCCTGTTAGAGATCCCTGTATTCTCCCACTCTGCAGCCTCCTACACGTGGCTGTACAGTGACGCTTCTTGTTATGAAAAGGAACAGTTAAGCACAACCATTAATAATGGTACACAAATTACTCTAATTACATGCAGGAGTCTGCGCGCGACATCACACTGAGGAGAGTGTCACGGAGAGAGAGAGCGCGCATGCTGGAGGAAAGCCAACAGAACCCTGGGGACTATGCTGCCATGCTCGTGAAGGCACTGGTCCCCGAGTTCCAGCTGAGAGCGTTGCGTGGAAAAGTGTGCTTCCTCGGGGCACCCAATAAGCAAGCCCTGCCCAGGAACCTCATGCAGAGGCTTGGCGATTACCTCCTGGAGAGCTTCCTGGAGATGTCAGAGGAAGATGACAGTTCCATCCACCTGTACATAGACCTTGTGTTCGCCTAGTTGTTTTCCCAGTTTATTTAAAAAATAAATGTTAACATGTTTGAAGCAGTTACCGATTGATCCTTCTCCTGAATCAGGGTCCGTGGTAACGGGTGGGGAGTGTTGCTGGGGATCTCATTGACGGTGACGAAGAGATCCTGGGTGTTGGGGAAATCTGTGTTGTAAGCGCTGTCGACTGCCTCGTCCTCTTAAACTTTCCCGTACGCGAACATCTCCGAGGAACAGTCCGTCGACAGTATCCCATCCTCTCAGTCCACGGTCACTGGTGGGGCAGTGGTGGCAGACCCACCGAGAATGGCATGCAGTGCCTCATAGAAGCGGCATGTCTGGGGCTGGGCTCCGGAGCGTCCGTTTGCCGCTCTGAGTTTCTGGTAGCCTTCTCTCAGCTCCTTGACTTTCACGCGGCACTGCGTTGTATCCCGGCTGTATCCTCTGTCTGTCATGGCTTTGGAGACCTTCTCGAAGGTCTTTGCATTCCGTTTGCTGGAGCGCAGCTCCGAAAGCACAGACTCATCGCCCCACACAGCAATCAGATCCGAGACTTCCCAGTCAGTCCATGCTGGGGACCTCTTTGTAGTGTGAGATTGCCTGGACTCCTCTGGTGGAGAACTCTGCATCGTTGCCAGTGCTGCTGAGCTCGCCCCGATGAGCAACCAGGACATGGGATTCAAACTGTCCAGACAGGAAAAGGAATTGAGATTTTCCAGGGGCATTGATTGTGTGGCTGGTCAGAGCATCCAAGCTCGGACTGGCGTCCAGAGCGTCAGCAGAGTGTTGCACTCTGGGATAGCTCCCGGAGCTACTAAGATCGATTCGCATCCACACCTAGCCTAATTCGACATTGCCATGTCGAATTTAGCGCTACTCCCCTTGTCGAGGTGGAGTACCGAAGTCGAACTAAAGAGCCCTCTATGTCGAATTAAATGGCTTCCTGGTGTGAACAGGTGCACGCTTAATTCGATTTAACGCTGCTAAATTCGATTTAAAGTGCTAGTGTGGACCAGCCCTTAGAATCATCTTCCCGGTAGGTTGTTGCAGTTTGGGGGTGCTCTTTAATTTATAACGAATTTGTGGTTTAGATTATTATTGTATTAGGGATTGTTATTTGCACCAATAAAAAGTGTCTCATTTTGGAAAGAATATTGCTTGTGTCAATCGTTTATCGGAAGGTTGCATCCATGTCCTCCAGATATTTCCTTAGCCACTCTGGAGACCCATACCTAATGAAAGCAGATTGGTTATAACAGATGGGCTATTCTGGGGGTACCCTAAATATGTTTTCAGGATAAAAATAACTAATAAATTAATTTATTATAAGAACTGGATTTCAGAGACTAAAAACCTGAGAGTTAATAGGTTAAAAAAAAAAAGCTTCAGGTTTAAAGATGAAATGCAAGAAATCTACAGACTTAGGCCTGGAAGATATTTAGTTTAGCCAAAACAGGCCTTAGGATTTAGGATTAGTTAACCCTATTATAAAGATAAGTTAGCACAAGTAAATTAATAAATTTGCTGTGCTTGTGTCTATGTTTCTATGCTAATATTTTGAAAAATAACTGCTGAGTTTGGATAATTATATCAATGCGAGATCAGTAGACACAACAAGATGACTGTTAGTTGCTAAGGTGACTTCCTTAAGGTTGTTACAATGGTGATAAAGTGACTTAAATGTTAATCAGTTAAAAGAAGTATTATGCAAGTGGCCTATCAGGTGAAGAGTCC
Source organism: Mauremys mutica (assembly GCF_020497125.1). Taxonomy (NCBI): domain Eukaryota; kingdom Metazoa; phylum Chordata; order Testudines; family Geoemydidae; genus Mauremys; species Mauremys mutica. The sequence goes on along the minus strand of NC_059072.1, from coordinate 202,040,807 downwards.
CCTGATAATATTGGGATGATATCCCGAACATGGACATGGGGGGGGGAGGGGGTTTCAACTCTTATGCATATTAATGAGCTTTGGTAGGCATATCCATAACTTAGTATAACTAGGGCCCTGCTGATGGTGGGAGGTTGTTGCTTCCTGGAGGTCATTGTTGCCTGACCCTCCACAAGAACTGGCCACCTCCACCCTCCTTCAAGATCTCATATGGAGATGTGAGTGAGAAAGAACTGGAAAAACTGGTGCTGGACATGTTTTTTCTAACCTATGCAATTTATGTCACAGTTCTATTAATTGGGGTTTTCTATGTGCTAAGACTTTAAATAAAGGTGAATCTGATTAAATGTGGTTGTTGTTTCTCACATGCTCCTCAAGTCTCAACTAATGATACTAGCCCACATGGTGGCATTAGCCGTTTAGGCATTAGCCCTGGAGAGCAGACTTTTTCTAATATGTGTTTTAAAGGAGTGTTTGATATTATTTAATACCATAACTAATAAAGGCTACAACTGAATTATTTTTGGATTAGTTAGTAAATGACTGTTACCCAAATTTATCACAGATGAAAACACTACATCTGGAAGAGTGTAATCCATGTGTTGGTCTACAGACCCCAAACTTCCACAGAGTGTTTCACATGCTGATCTCAAATGATGGATTTGGTAGCTGACTCTCTGCGTTAGCTGAAAGATTCATAAAAATCATCTGTATGCAAACAGCTCCCTCTTGCCTGTGCATCCAGAGAGAATCATTCATATTGTTTAGTCCTACACGTAAATGAAATATATAATGTAAAAAAATCTGTCTTCTGGGTAGAATTCACCTGTTGGTGAAGGTCTCAGATAAGTAGAGCCCTGCGCAGATACAAACTTTGTATCTGCATCCAATTCATGATCTGCAAACATGGTCCACAGATATCTGCAGATTTTCAGGGCTCTAGATATAAAATTTGGATCCACATCCAATCAAGAGCCGCAAACATGGTCCGCGGATGCGGATATCCATAGATATAAAGCAGATACCTGCAGATTTTCAGGGCTCTACAGATAAGGCTCTTTGGGTAACATTTTCAAAAGCATGTAAGTGACTTAGGATGCTAAGTATAATTGAAAGCCAATGGAACTTAGGCTCCTGGGTCACTTAGGCACTTTGAAAATGTTACCCTCTGTGTCATGGTACACCTCCATGGGATACAGGGTTGTGGGATGAAAAGTCGCACAGGGAGTTGGGCTCCGTACTGGTTCCAGATATGAAGCAGAGACCACCTGATCCACTAGAAAAACTGGTGGAGCTACTCCAGTTTATAGGTGGGATAGGCCAATCTATAGCCCCGTGGACTGACCCTGTGTGGCAGGGGGAGGGTAGAATTTCAACCCCTTCAACCATTGCACATGGTTCTGACACCAAGTTCTGACATCACATGTATGAGTTACAGGTGCACAAGATGCCAAAATTGTAGTCGAACCACATCTATTTTGTAAACCTATGATCGTCTATTGAGAACACCTGCCTCCTGACCTTGTGTGCCTCATTTAAGACCCTCAGGTTCAGTGAGTAAAATTTTCAGAATTAGCTAAGTGACTTAGGGGCTTAAGTCCCATTGACCTTGAGAGACAATACTAAGGCTCCTAAGTCACTTAGACACATCTGGAAATTTTAGCCCTTCTCCCTATTGATCAATGTGGGTGAAGGATGGACAGATGATCCATGAGATAGCTCAGGCAAATTTCAGAGTTCTAAGGATCAGGGATGAGATCCTTGAAGCAAATTCAGAATTAGACCAGGAGTCAATGGGGAGTGCAGAGCACAGCTGAGAAGTGCTTTCTTTGGCATGTCCCACTTAGGAAAGAGGCCTCTACATTGTGAACCAGCTACAACTTCTGATTGCCTTTTGTGCATTGCAATAGTCCAGGCTAGCAGTGAAGGAAGCATGGGTCAAAGAGCCTAGTTCCACATATGAAATGGCTATTTTTGACTCTGACCTGTCACTAGAAGGCCAAGTACTGCATGTGATATGAAAGAGATTTTTTCCCTTCCTGTCTGCATAATTGCCACAGCCTGTATGAACCCTTATTTATCCTGCGATTATCTCCCAATAGCAACATTTGCCCTTTTCGCCACATTTTTCAATTGCTGTAATTCTCTTTTGGGAGGGTTCCCAGCTAGTGCAGAATACAGCAGCACATTTGCACAACAAAATAGGCAGTCATCATAATATTACAAATGCTTCCTATTAAGTAGGAACTATTAGTTGTCCTGTTGGTTTAAAAGAGATCTGGCTATCTATAAGACCACTTCACTGGGCCTCACCTGGTGGCTAGCTGCACTCCACCCCCCTCCCCCACCTTTTGAGGGTTCCACCAGCATGGCTTAGTAGATCAAAGATCACAATCAAGTCCTGAGAAAGGATCCCTGGCAGCATGGTCTAGCTGGAGAGGTCACTGGACTGGGAGTCAGGTAAACGAGATTCTATTCCTAGCTCTGCCACTGACCTAGTGTGTGACCTTGGGCAACTCAACATCACCACTCTGTGCCTCAGTTTCTCCATTTATAAAATGGAGATAATGGCACTTACCTTTCTTTGTAAAATGCTTTGAGATCTATGGATATAGCTATATGGAAACTAAATATTATTATTATTACTACTTCATGTTGTGCTTTGTGGGATGACATTTAGAAAGACTCTCCTATTATACATTTGTATCAATTGCCACTGAGTATTGAAGAAACATATCCTAAGCCAGCACTTTGTTCAGATATCGTGTGTGCCCAGCCTGACATAAACAGACCTTCCCTCCTCACCCCTGAGGAAAAATCTGAGACCTGTCAGATAGCATCTATTCACTGTGTCTTTCCTCACAGCAGATATTGTAACCTATTCCTCCTCACCTGACAATATCATTTGAAAACAAATAAGATTAAAGATTTTATATTCCACAACCAAACAATGATAAAAGCTTTTACTGACCTATTGCCACTTGCCTCAGGACCTGGAAGCTAGCTACAAATTGCATGCCACTCAGCAGGATATTATAAATTCTGTATGTTCTTCATTTCAGAATCAAAATGTTGACTCAAGTCCTGTGCTTTGGCAGAGCTGGATCTCAGAATTTTTAACAGGAGGAGGCAAGGCAAGGTAAGAAAAATGTTGTGCTGGGAGGAGCTGAGCGTTCTCTCACACAGCAGATGGCTTTCCCAATGGCATTCTGGTTTGTAGCAGTTTATATGCAGTTATTGTAATCCAGCCCCAGAAAAGCAAAACTGAGACTTTTAGGCAAGTGCAAACCTTGCTGATCTGTTTACTCTTATAGTAGTTTTCCTGATTTTCTATCTATCCTGAGGGAAAGCACTTAAGTATGTTCCTCCCTTGTGACTTGGATCTGGCAAGGTGCTGAACGCTCTCAATTTCAATTGACTTCAGTAGGTACTCAACATCTCACAGGAGGTGCCCACTACTTTAAAGGACTAAGCCTTTGATCAAGTTTTATTCTCCTCTTAAACCCTGAATTTATATTAATTTTGTGCCAGATCCGCAGCTTGTGTAAATCAGTGTAACTCCACTGACACTAATTTTGCTATGCTGATTTACACCAACTGAGAATCTGGCACTGTGTCTATGGCTCTGCAGGGATTGTGACAGATACACATACTGAGGGCTGTCGGCAGCAACAGTAATGCTGTTTCCAACTCCCACAGAGGTCCCTTTCTCTACTGGCTCTTACATTAGTATGTGTTCCATGGTAGTGAAAACCTACTCAAGCTACTTCCCTCTCAGGTTTTCTCCCTTTGCATAATTTTTCCAACGGGTGACTTCTATGTCTGGCACATCAAGGCACTAAGAGGATGTCTCTTTAGTCAGCTTTGCTCTCTGACCTTTTATTTATTTTTGCAGAAACAGAGTAATATAATGATGGAGGCTTGGCATGCAGATTGCTTTCATGGTGTATGAAATAAGACTTAGAAGTGTAATTATTAGAGGATCGTTTTTCATTTTATTGGTTTAACTTTCCTCCAGTATCACTAATTGCCAATAAGATTTTTTTTCTGGACCATTGGGTGCAAGTCAAAATAATATGCAGTGTAATAAAAATAGTAATAATTGAATAGTGATTTATACAGATGTGGCTGGTCAGGTTTCAGGGTTATTTTCTCAGTGGAAGTACCATAATTCCCTGAGTCTGAATTTGTAATTTACTCTTCATTTTAGAAGTTGCAGTATTAAGTCTAAGAATATGTAGCTTTTACAAAGAGAATCTAATAGATATAACACAAGAGTTTTAAAAACAAACTCTGGAAATAAGATTCAAACTTTCAGTATTTTAAAGATTATACTCAAAGCCTTGATGCCAGCTATTCAAAAATTATTCAGAGACCAAACAACTCAGGGTCAGATTCTGCCATTGTTAATCATAATGAGCATCATTTTATTCACAATAGTTCCACAGAAGTCAATGAGGCTATTAGGATTAAGGCACTACTCAATGTGAGTAAGAGTGGCAGAATTTGGCCCTATGTTACCTGGCATTTTGCAAAAATTGCAAAGTACTAAAGGCATTTAAAACACCTGCAAAGTGGTAAACGAATGGATGATTAATATCCGGAGGTAATTATTATTGTGTAAAGCAGTGACATGTCATGGCTTCACTGACCTTTCTACTACTGTACTAACCAGCTATTTGCCTGAATTTGTTTACACCACACTTCTTTCTATGTTCATTATTTAAAATAGCATGAAATTGTATGAAAGACTATTTATTAAATATATGGGTCCAGATCCATAGCTAGGAAAAAGCAACATAGCTCCATTTGCTGTCTTTTACGTTTTACTTGATGAAAAATGTGGGTTGCGCAGGGGAAAAGAGAGAGATAAAGTCCTGTGTAAATTCACTATGTGAATCTAAGAGCACCTTTACCCCGCTACATACCAAATACTCACCCAAGTCCACACTGTCTAGTTTTGAATTGCCATCATAGTCACAGCCAGGTTCATCTTTAGCTAGATTACAATAAATGTTTTTTTAGAGTCAAAGAATGCTATGAACTAATGCAAAGAGCCTGTGATATATGTAGATGCAGGCTTGAGTTATGATGTATGAATCTGGATCCAAACCTGGATTTGATACTTTCTAAAGTTCATAGGGGGTGTGTAGATCCAAGATTTGGTCTGGTCCCATCTCTTGATTTATCAGAAGGATTCTGGAAGGACTAGATAAAGGGTTATACTCTGAACTCAAGCTTCAGACTGATGAAAACTGGAAAAAAAACACAGATGGGACATGGTTAAGTGTCTGGCAAATCTTTGTCCATTTGACAAGAAATCTGCTTTGTTGATCATACAAATGGGTCAAATCCTGAATTCTTTTCTCAGTTTTTCCTCATTCCTTACTCTAACAAAAGTCCCATTGAACTGAATGGGATTTTTGCCCATATGAGGATATTGGAATTTGGCCGATAATAATAAACAACACCAGTATAAGGTGCTATCATAGGCTAATATCAAATTGTCAAGGAGAAGAAACTGCCAAACAAAAAAAGAGTTAAAAAGGGATGTTAAGTGCACATACATTAAAATCAAACTCTGGGCCAAATTCTGTCATCCTTATTGGAGCAAGAGCTCCCATTTATATTCCAATCAGAGTTCTTCGCCAACTGACAACTACAGAACTCATCCTTTTCTTCAAAAAAGTTAATGATAGTAATAATGATGAGTGAATAATCTTCTATCTCATTCACAATTCAAGGCCTGATCCAGCACCCATTAAACTCAACAGAAAAGCTCCCATGGAGATCAGGCCCCAAGAGAGCTCCTACTTCAGTTGTTTGTCCAATTTGTCTATTAAAAGATCCCTAAGGATAAATTCTGCTTTACCTCAAAGGGGTTGCACAGTTAGGTTACAGAGGTGTATTTGAAAGCAGAATTTGGCTTGTAGTCTTTTAGAACCTATTCTTTTATTTTAATTATTCCTTTTTTTAAGTGATTCACCAGTCATGCACCAAGATTTATTGCACTGGTTTATCAATCAACATTCAGACGAACTACTCCTACTGGTCAATTTCAGAGAATGAGTATTCCATAGGACATATTATGCCTCAGAAAAAAAGATTTTGGCTTTGTGGAAACAGCCTAATATTTGTAGCCTTAATAAGGATATAAACTAGTCCTGGAGAGTAAAAGAGTTCTCATGGAGAATCTGATACATAACATACAGAAAACTTGATCCTTTTACTGTACCTTGAGTCCCAGAACTGAGCAGCTGTTGTGATCTTCACAGGATATGAGATATTCCAATAATGTGATAGAATGGAAGACAAATAAAACAGAAAGGGTAGAGGATTAGATAGTTTAGGTCCCAGAGGCATTAAACAGCCCTTGATAACTCCTGGAAACAATTTATTGATTCCTTCTTTGTGTTGCACATACCCATTAAGTGATTTCATTTCCTCATTTCCTCTAATCACATCACTTGGTTTAGAAATCTTTTGGTTTCTGAAACCTATGGATGCACAGATAAGTTCAGTTTCTCATGTGGTGGCTGTACGTTCTACTATATGTGAAAAGTTGATACAGTACATGTAACTCCTTGGAGCCAGCAGGTCTGGAGCTTTCATCATTAGTGGATCATCATCACATCAAGGAAGCACCAGTGGGTTAATTGGTGTGGCAAGCCAAGCTTTAATTCCATTCAGTAAAACAGGGGTAATTCTGATGTTTGGCTTTTTCCACCCCTGTAATGAGTAGTAGTAAGGTTCTTGGAAGACCTGAATTCAGTATGAAAAGTATACTGCCAACTTAGCACTAATACTGAGACCAAATGTAATATTGGTCAAGTCCATGCTAGTCACCTACATGAGAATGGTGATGAAGATTTCAATTGTAGAGTTTAATTTACAATTGCATTTGCTGATGTTAAAAATAACACCTTGCTCATTTTTACTGAAGGAACATATACTCCATCTTATAATTGAAAGCAATGAAACAACTCCTTGATTTAAAAAAAAATAAAAAATAAAAAAATATTAAAATCTGCCAGTTTAGCAAAATGAAACAAAATATGCCTCATCCAAGCTGACCTTCATATTCCATCCTATGGGCATTAAGTGCTTTTCCTGTTCCTTCTTTAAAGAGCTGCCAGTGCTACGGGCTTCTCACTAGTCAGGCCAACAGCAACTAGAATGTGGAAAGTTCTCCACAACAGCTAGTTTGTTTTGCTTGTTCCTCCATTTGGAACAAACAACGTCACCTAAGCGTTCTTGCTGCTGCTTCCTGAAGCAAAGTTAGTGAGAGAGAAACTGTGGAGAGAAGAGTGAAGAAGGTTATTCCCCCACCATTCTTCCTGAGTGTAGGAAGAGTCTCAGGATCATGAGCTACCTTTTAGATATTTCAGACAACATAGGGCACAGCTCCATGTGAGCATAAATGCTCTGTAAAGCTGCAACACACTCAAACTGAGCACTGGCACTTCTTACCTCCAGACTTGAAGGAAAAAAAGCCACTGCTTCACTGGAACAAGGAAGAAATGAAAACAGACATACAGAACATTGGGTATATTTCTATTGGCTCTGGCTGCTGGGCACAGTATATCAGTAGCCTCTCATTCCCGAAAGGTTCCTCCTTTGCAGATATTTACAGAGGCATCTGTAGCAGGCAACCGGACTGCACTTAAACGAATGAAAAATAAACGTATTAAACCATATTTCCCATTCTGTGGAACACAGTAAAAGTGTCTCCTGTTCCCTTCATCACCTAAACCAGATACATTCATCAGCTCATGAAAAGACATTGGCATATGGTTTGGGGAGACATGTATTCTAAGAAAACGAACCTATGTCACCCAATACTTTCCAAATTAAATAAATACCCCTGTCATTGTATATATTTTTGCAGACTGAGCTAGTAACAGTGTGAATAATTTTCTCATGTACTGTACTAAGCCCATTGGAAACCCTTTGCTTTTACAAGGGTATGTGTTCTTTGTCACACAAAAGCTTTCCTTTTATTTAATACAAAACCCCTTAAAGTGTTATTGGCTTCCTGTAGCAACTGTCCCAGTCATATTCAGCCAGGTGATTTACTGCTGTTACTACATTTGCTTAAGAGAGGGATCGTGTACGATTTAACTTTAGCAAAACTAAGTTAGTATATGCAGGCATACAGTGCTTGATAGCATCTTGCTGTGGTTTTAAAAGGGAAGGGGGCAATAAGTCCCTGGAAAAGGAAATAACTACAGTGAGCTTTATGAAGGGTCATGCCAAACTGATGTTCATCAGAATTGCATGCATGGACCAAGGACACTGGATGGCTCTAAGTTTGATTTCAGGTTTCACATGTAGCTCATAAGAAGTGAAATTCACCCCACCGCAGAAAGCCAGCAGAAATCGTATTCACCATTTAATCCCTTTTTAAGGGGTTTAAGTGGTATATAGTTAGGTCTTGTGCTACCCTTCTGCAGAAGGATGATTTTTACCCAAGAAGAACAAATAATACAATAGTTGCCATCTGCTCATCCTCAAGAAAAAACAAAGTGGTAAAATTTTCAGAAACTTTTGAATCTTTTGAAAATTGTATCCAAAGTTAGCTTTAAAACAATGGTAAGGTTGCAAAATCAAGCACTCATAAAAGTCTAGATATTTAAAAACTTACCGTTTCTCCTTCAACATTAATTCAGCAATGGTAAACATATGTACTGGGAGTATTTTCTATTCCTGTTAACAGATACCATAAATATAGAGGATGATTAATGTTTGCAGTCATTGGAATTTCCCAACTTTTGAGTTTAGAGAGCTTGATTGTGCAAAATTAAGTTAACTGTTTTTTTTTGTTTTTTTTGCTTAGTATTATCATTTGTGGGTGATATTTATCCCTGGGCACAGAGGTGAATTTCACCCCATTATAAAAAAATAAGACACCTCATATCAAAACCCTTGTAAGGAGTTTGTGAAAGCTTGTGATTTCTTTGGTTAGTGAATGTTCTCCCAAGCTTTTTTTGAGAAATGGGAATCTTGTGGTGAAGAAACCACAGTGCTTCCCTTGTTGGCAAGCTAGCTAAGCCTCCAGAACAAATGGGCTCTACCTGAATTAATCACATAGAGCTGTTCTGCAAAATGTTTAAAATACAGAATGATGTTTCCAGGCCAGATGTACAGCTTTCCTCAGATCTGTGTGTCATGGTTTCACTTACCATGAAAACCTAAATATGGTGTGATGGTAGTGTTTAGATAAGACAGATGGAGAGTGCAGTGCAGACTCGGTATTGTAGAAATGCTGATCCTTATAAATGAGCTGTATTACTCAGTGGGATTTTCCTGGCTGACTTTTTAAAAACCCGAGCTCGATTAAATCATCACAGCTGGGGAGAAAATATCAAGAATTAAGTAACTATTTTATGAGTTGTAAGAGTGTGAAAGTTTTAAGTAGTTAAATAATTACAGAGCTCTGTGAGGGTTATAGGGAAGACGAATGAACTTTTGGCAGATGACGTTATTTATTCTAGCTTTATGCTGAAAGATACAGGAAAGTGTCAAGGATGTGGAAAGAATTTAATTCAGAACCAAAGAGATAGCCGTCAAAACAAATAAAGAGCTAAGTATGATAGTGAAAAGTACCATTCATGCACAGGACAAGGGAATGACGACACCTTGAACTCAATACTTCCACAAGCTATTTGAATTCGATTAAGTATCACAGAAATTGTGTAGAAAGTTAAATATGGCCTGAGCAGCATGTAACACAGCTGTCAACTTGTTTGTTAACAATGGAATGTTAATGTAATGGAATTACATTAGCATAGGAATAGAGAGCAACAGCATGCATGTTGGTATGTAATTGTGGGTTATAAAACTTCCATAGGATCATCTTAAGTGTGTTGTGAGGCCCCATCCTAAGGTACCTTATGTCGACTGATAATGGCAAAAAACATCTTTAAATCGGTAGGCCTGATTCTGGTTTTACAGAGGGTTGCCAATTTTGGTTGGCTGTTTTCCTGGATATTTTCTCACATGATTCCTGGAGACTCTGGGACAATACTGGAGGGTTGGCAACCCTACTCATACTATTTTTACATGATGCCACTTCAGCAGAGTTATTCCTGATTTACACTATCATAAGTGAGATTAAAAATCAGGCTTTATGGGTCTGCCAGGCAACAGAGCAAAAGCAGTGAAGATGTGACACTGTAAGCTGTTTGGGATAGAGACCATGTTTTTGTTATGTCTGTACAGTGGCAAGCAAAACTACAAAAAAATTAAGTAATAATGATATGGATGATTTGAAACTCTACGGATGGTCACAAAATGAGATACAGAGACTGATGACATGCAGAAAAGTTTGGTGCAGATATAAAGCTACAGGTTGGCTTGGCTAAATGTGCACCCATGTCTGTGATGAGGGGCAAACTGGTACAACCAGATGGCATACAAGTTAACAAAGGCACTATTCAAGATCTCTCTCAGCCTGACTTGCATAAATATCTTAGGAGTTACAACATAAGGAACTCAAAAAAGAAGTGAGAAGAGATTATTACGAATGAATAAGGTAAAACTCATCTCAGAGAATTTTATCCAAGCCATTAATATGTGGGCAATATCAGTAGCATGGTACACTGTGGGAGTAATCAAGTGGAATCAAAAGAAGAAGAAAATATTTTACACTCAAACAAGAAAGCTCCTGGTGATTAATAGAGTAATGAATATCAATCAAGATATGGACAGGATATACAGAGGAAAAGGATTGCTATCTGTGGAGGAAACAACTGACAATGAGATCTGTTAAACAATTAAAAACTTTATCACAATAACTCGTGACATTTTAAAAAATCACAATTAATTGCAGTTTTAATCATGCTGTTAAACAATAATAGAATACTATTTATTTAAATATTTTTGGATGTTTTCTACATTTTCAAAGATATTGATTTCAATTACAGCACAGAATACAAAGTGTACAGTACTCACTTTATATATTTTTGATTACAATCATTTGCACTGTAAAAAGATAAGTAGTCTTTTTGAGTTCACCTCATACACGTACTGTAGTGCAATCTCTTTATCATGAAAGTGCAATTTACAAATGTAGATTTTTTTGTTACATAACTGCACTCAATAACAAAACAATATAAAATTTTAGAGCCTACAAGTCAACTCAGTCCTACTTCTTGTTCAGCCAATTGCTAAGACAAACAAGTTTGTTTACATTTACTGGAGATGCTGCTGCCCGCTTCTTATTTACAATGTCACCTGACTGTGAAAACAAGGTATTTGCATGGCACTTCTGTAGCCGACGACACTTTGCAAGATATTTATGTGCCAGATATGCTAAAGATTCATATGCCCCTTCATGCTTCGGCCACCATTCCAGAGGACATGCTTCCATGCTGCTGATGGATTCTGTTCGATAATGATCCAAAGCAGTGCAGACTGACGCACCTTCATCTGAGTCAGATGCCATCACAGAAGACTGATTTTCTTTTTTGGTGGATCAGGTTCAGTAGTTTCTGCATCGGAGTATTGCTCTTTTAAGACTGCTGAAAACATGCCCCATGCCTCATCCCTCTTAGATTTTGGAAGATACTTCAGATTCTTAGATCTTGGGTTGAGTGCTGTAGCTATCTTAAAAAAATTCACATTGGTATCTTCTTTGTGTTTTTGTCAAATCTGCAGTAAAAGTGTTCTTAAAATGAACAACATGTGCTGGGTCATCATCCGAGACTGCTATAACATGAAATATGTGGCAGAATGTGGGTAAAATAGAGCAGGAGACATACAATTCTCCCCCAAGGAGTTCAGGCACAAATGTAATTAATGCATTTCTTTTAAATGAGAGTCATCGGCATGGATGCATGTACTTTTTATTTTCCACGATAAAGAGGTTACGCTACAGTACTTGTATGAGGTGAATTGAAAAATACTGTTTCCTTTGTTTATCATGTTTACAGTACAAATATTTGTAATAAAAATAACAAAGTGAGCACTGTGCACTGTGTTCTGTATTGTAAATGAAATCAATTCTGAAATGATCTTTTATTACATTGCTTCTTTCTTTCTTTCTTTTACATTAAATGAACATTAAAGGTATGAGGATGCCTAGGCCTACCACAGAGAACTTACACTCCCTCCATGTGTACTCCTGAAGAGATGCCAGGTGCAGCCCTTGAGCTCCCCAGAGCCAGAATGAAATATGGCTTGCATTATGGTTACTACTATCCCCCCAGGGGCAAGGAGGGGCAGAACTGGCCCGACTCAGGAATATGAGGGGGACCATACTGCATCCTGTATAAGGATGAAGCAGGGGTGATTCAATCCTGGAGGCATTATGATTGCCTGAGGCACAATGCTTCCAGAAGCTCCTGTTGGGCTGGCCCAGCTCTACACCATCCTATGCTGCAAGCTGGGCCCTAAATGCAAACTGAGCCCTCAGTTTATTATTTCATTTAATATTTTAATATATTACATTAAAAATGTTAAAATAATGTTATATTTGCAAAGTCAAGCACTCAAAAGCAAAAAATACTCTACATTAAAGATGCCTGTGCAATCTTAATTTGGCCCCCTTGTGCATATGCATTAATGCAGTCTTTAATTACATGATCACATATTATTTTTTCCACAGAACTGCTGGCTTATTCAGTGCACAGGGTGGACAGTTTCTTTTTATCTTCATCATTCAGTGCGCACATTCATTATTTACTTCACACCATCCAAAGCCACAAGACTTGTTGTTTTTTAAATGTCCTCTTGGCCATTTCCATTTTATTCTCTTTGTAATAGCTTAGTGCTTCACAAACATTGATGAATTTATCTTCAAAACAGCCTTAAAATTATCCCCAGTTCACACATGGAGAACTGAGGCACAGAGGATAAGGCCAAAATTGTTTAAAGAGTCAACTAATTTTTGGTGTCCAACCTGAGAAGCCTAGGGCCTGATTTTTCAGAGTTCTTAGCATTTCACCATATTTTATATGGCCAGAAAAGTTTTCCTATTGACCTCAGTTGCAGCTGTGAATCCTCAACATTCCTGCATATGAGGAACAGACAGTGGCCACCTGTAAAAAAATTTGGTTTATGTGACTTGCCCAATATCACATAGGAACTCTCTGGCAGAGGCAGGTATTTCTAGAATTGAATTCTCCAGGGCAGCATTCAACTGCCCCAATCACAAGACCATCCTTTCTTTTCCTGCAATCCCCTGCCTCATTCCCTACACACCTTTCAACTTCTGCAACAAATGAGGCATGGATCCTACAGACATCAGGCTATTTCACTATACAACCCTGATTCACTCCCTGAACATTGTTCATCCTGTGTACTGAATGAGGCAGGAGTCCTTACACAGGCTGCACGAAAATGCCTATGCACAAAGGGGCCAAACTAAGGCTGCACAGTAACACTCACAGATTTTTGCAAGGTCACAGTCAACATCAGGTACACACCCATTTTTGTTGTATCCAGGGTATCATCTGTGAAGGAGACAGAGCTTTCTCAGGAGCCAGTCAGACTATGGAATGAACTCCCACAGGAACTAAGGACCATCAAACCTCATGTTCTTCTGCTGCAAGTGAAAGGAGCATTTCTTTATCCTGGCCTTCTCTAACATAAATACAAAGCAATGTGTATATTAAAACAACCACAAAAATAACAAAACACCTTTCCAAAACAAGACACTCCACTGCACACACTTCTCCCCTGAGGGAGAGGATGAGAGAACAAACAACAGATGACAGCTGTGTAGTCATGTTTCTTCATGTACTATTGAAAGGCCCTTAGATATTATGGTTACAAGCCTTAATAGAATAGAACACTCTTTTTAAGACATTAATATTATAATATCTGAAGGAAGGAATAAAGAACCTCAGGGCATGAAGTGAGTCCTGTAAAAACATTATTCCTCATATTCTACTCACTCATGTCTCTATCGTATATTATGGGTGTTGACACTCAACACTGGTCACCTTGACTGTATTCACCAATATTTGAGTGGAAAAGCCCTACAGTTCGCTTGTGCAAAGGGCCCTATGTGTATGTGCCACACAGATAACTGCATACACAAATGCCTCTTTCTGCAGGCATTTATCTGTTTAGGTTAATATGATTTTTCTGTGCACAAATCTTGCAGGTGAAACCTACGGCCTAAATTTACAAAAGTGACCAGTGATTTTAAATGTCTCATTTTTTCAATACCCAAATTGTGGCACCTTAAAAGGGATCTGATTTTCAAGGGTGGATATTGAGCATTTTAAGGTATCTCAAGTTAGTACCTTGTGACACGCCCAACAGTGATGCAAGAGCATGAGTACCAACCTCAAGGTAGACTGTTAAAAATCAGAGCACAAACCCCAAATTGGTTGTGAGTTCTAAACTTAGATTTCACCAACCAACTGCACCATGTGCAAACTCCATAGGCACATCAACATCCTAAACACAAATTTGCAGACAGTCCCCTTGGGTATTCCAGTCTGTCTTGACACTTAAGTGAGCATATCTCTGTGACAGATGGACTCTTACCTCAAGAATCACAGCAATGTTCAGGGTACTCCGAATCCCAAAGGCCCAGTCACTTACCCCAGGTCAGTCGCGCTTTAGGTCTCATACTAGAAACAATGCTTGGAGTCAATCCTCCAGTAAACTATATGAAGACATATTAAATAGGAAAAGGAAATTAAAGTGTTATTTACATAGTTAAAGCAAGCACACATAATCACATGAATGAGTTACAGTCTTAGGTTTCAAAAGGTAATATAGGCTTCTATAATCAGCAAGTTCTATTCGTCCTTTAGTGCTAACCCAGGCTAAGCAGCTAGTGATCTCTTGCTTATGCCTAGAAACACCTTGCCCCCCTTCCCTGAGCAGAATAGGGATCCTTAGTTCCTTTGTGTGTGGTCCCCTCCTGCCATGTGCTTTGAGCTGCAAACTCAGCTGATGGGAGGAGTCCTCTTGCAGACTCATTTTCACAGGGAGGAGAGCAGAACAATAAGAGTCTTTAGTCCTGTTGTTGAGAATTCCTCAACCCAGATGCAGAGAGTTTTCAGTTGCAAGATCCACCCATAGCCTGTCTGGTATCAATGGGTCTTCTCTTTCGGCAGGGGAATACAACACCAATTCATGCCCCTCTCCTGTATGGCGATGCATACATTCACAATATACCCACTCAAATATTACATTACCATATGGTGTGCAGATATTACAAGTCAGATTAATGCATGGACAGCTCATAAGCATTCAGCAGAGTCTAAATACTTTCTTATAATTCTAGTACCTACTTTATCAATATTAATCCACAAGTGAGCCAGTCAGATTCCAGCTATGTAACTGCCTGTGTCCAGTTGAGACATGGGGACTTTGGCGTGGGCTGGCACCTGGCCTGCCAGCATCACACTCCCAAAATCTGAGACTTGGAACACTAGTTACTTGTAAAAATTTTGGCCTAGGTGCCAAGGTTTGAAAATGTAATCTTTTGGGTGTCCCTTCTTCGTGTTTCCATACAGCACCATTCAAAATGTTTCATTCCTTTTGCAGTCCTGGTCACTGATCCTTTTTCCTTATGCATTTTCCAGTGGTAGCCATCACTTATCTTATTTATGTCAAAGCAGAATGCTTTATTTAAAGTGGGGGAGGAGACAGAGGATGTTTTTATGTCATTTTAAAAAAGTTAACCTCAGATATTTCTATGATGGAAAAATATGGAACCCATCCAAGAGCATTTCAAAGTCTACAGAATTTGGTTTGCAGATTACATATAATCAGTCTATGTGACAAAAAATGAAATTCAAGAGTTACCACTGTTATTTGAACACAAGTATAATTGACAGGTAACCATATTGGTAGCCAAAACAGATATATGAAAGAACAAATTCACAAAAAATCAAGTAGGTGTTTGTAACAAGGCTACACTACATGTATAAGAATACAGTGAATATTGATGTATTCTGGATAGTTTCTTCATTCGGAACTGGAGTTAATGTTCTTGTCAGGCATTTGTCAGTGCAGCAGCAGTGCTAAAGTACACAATGTCAGCATTGGCTTTAGGACTGTTACTCTGGAGAGGAGAGTGGGTGAAAGATCAGAGTTGGACACAAAGTGTCTTTCAAATTTATATTGATCTCCTAATCTTTTCTTAATAATAAAAAAAAAAGACTAGATGTTTGCTCTATGCCTTGTAAGTCAGCATTCCACCCCCAACACACACACACACACACACACACACACACACACACACACACACACAAAGTTCAGTTCCATTTCTCCCCCTAACAATATTGTAAAAAGGGCAAGCAACCAAGTGCATGATGGTGACCTGAAACGAGAGGTGGATTAAGCTTTTATGAGGCCCTGGGCCAGAGTAAGTGGGGGCCCCTCTCCTCCCTGCGCTCCTGCTGGGGAAATGGGGCTGGGCACAGGGGCTTGCCCTGCCCTGCCCCCCTGCCCGAAGCTCCTGCTGAAGAGTGGGGTGTGGGTGTGCGGGATTCCCCCACCGGCCTGGTGCTCCTGCTGGGGAGCGGGTATTTCCCCCACCCCATGGCAGGAGTGCTGGGCGGGCGGAATGGGGCAAGCCCCCGTGCCCTAACCCCACTCCTGGCAGGAGCGCCAGGCAGGCATGTGGATCGGCTCAGGGTGCCCATTTTTCTGGGGCCCCCCAATTGGCCGGGGCCCCTGGGCACAGGCCCTTGGCCCAGTGCCTAATCCGCCACTGCCTGAAACATAGGAGATCAACATTTAGGAATGTGGTCCCTTACTCTGCTCATACAAAGACATTATATGTTCAGACCCTAAGGCCCCAATTCAGCCAGTACTCAGGCCTGGTCTACACTAAAAAGTTAGCTCGACCCAGCTACTTCACTTAGGGGTGTGAAAAATCCACCCCCCTGAGTGACATAGTTAAACGGACCTAACCCCCCGTGTAGACAGCACTAGGTTGACAGATGAATTCTTTCACGGACCTAGTTACCAGCTCTCAGGGAGGTGGATTACCTACACCAGAGAGAAACTCTGCCATCGGCATAGGCAAGGACTACATTGAAGGGCTACAGCTGTGCCGCTGTAGCATTTCAAGTATAGACAAGCCCTTAAGCACAAGCCTAACTTTAAGCATATGAGTAGTCCTATTCACGTCATGTGGGACTATTCACATGCTTAATGTTAACACATGCTTAAGTAGCTTGCTGAACTGGGGCCTAGAAAAGGGAGTACATTGCTCCTGATTCTCTACTGTGTTGCAGCTTGAAAGTACTGTAGATAGTCACACATGTGCAAAGTGAGTACAAAGTGGGTAGAAAATGTTACCAAACCAGTATGGCAGATACTTACTCCTGCTACTGAGTGCTTGAACTGCAGTGGTCTAAGTCACTGTACAAGGTGCAAGGCAGGGGACAAGAAGCAGGGCTGGCTCTAGGCACTTTTCAAGGGGCTGCACTCCATTTTTTAAAAATTTTAATGTTGTTGTTTTTTTGTTTTGGTGGTGGCACTCCGGCTTTTTTTTCTTTGCTTTGGCGGTGGCACTCCGGCTTTTCTTTCTTTTTATTTTTTTCTTCCTTGGGGCAGCAAAAAACCTGCAGCTGGCCCTGACAAGGAGGATCCCTTTTGTTTAGTATCCTCATGGTGTGTGCATACAGCAGCACTGACAGGCTACAGAAGTAGCTGTATTCAACCCTCTTCTTGTCCACTGGAGGGAAATTCCTTGCAATTCAAACCTTTAGCATTAGGGTAAAAAGCAGATAATCGAGGGATGCTGGAGTACTCTATACAGGGAATTTGTTGCATGTGAAATTGAGAGGTGAATATCCTATGTAACTGATATTATTCATGTCACGTTATGAATTACTGGAAGGTGCTAAAACAGTATGATGATGAGAGTGGTATAATAATCTATGTAGACCAGAACAAAATATCAGTGAAACAGACCTTCTGCTGCTAGACTTTGTGCAAGCTGCCTCATACAGTTCTGCCAATGCATCTCAGATCTGACTAGCATCAAGTCCTGGACCTCTACTGAAAAGAAGTGAGAGAAAGAAGTGATACCAGTTATAAAATAAATTCACCTTTACATATCATACCATGTTTCTAATTATTTAACTTAAATGTATATAGAGTACAAAAGGAAAGAAGATTATACATAGTTTATTTAGCCTTTGCTAGATAGTAATGAAGAAGAAAATCAATTAATTTTTAGAGACACACAAGGAGATAAAGGGACACTATATGGAGCAGTGGGTTAATACACTTGTTCATATTCCTGAGGTCATATTCCAACAGAAGGCACAAATGGAATGCAATAATTTCATGGTTTTGATCCTACATACTAATGGATATTTGCCCAAATAAAAAATAAACAAAAACCCCACCACAAACTTTAGCATCATTGCTCACAGAGGCCCAGAAATAATAGGGTTGTTGTGTTATAGATCAGGATTGGTGAATACTGACTTGCATTCTGGTTGGCATCACTATGTCCTTGTTCTGGCAAGAATTTTCAGCATTTCACTTTCATGAGACACATTTGAACGTGGTCTTTTAGTTTAGTTGTGAGAAGTGAAAAACAACAAAAGACAAAATAACCTGAGCCCTAATGTTATTTTATCAGATTTTCAGTGTTATTAAGAGAAGTTAAGAGGAATTTGAGGGGTTGAAATGAAAACAGAGTTAGGTAAGGATGTAGAAGGAGAGAAAGGAATTATTGGATTAAAATTCCATTGGCAGATCTTTATCAAGAGCAGCAGAAGAAAAGAGGGATGAGAATCACTGCAGTTACAGTCAGCATAAGAATGGGTCTGGAGAAAGCACTTGTAAAAGAACAGCCATGAAAGGATGAGATTGATAGGGACAGAGAAATAGTAAAGTGAAAAACAATGAAAGAGACATCAGTGAAGCCTGCATCTGTCTTTTCATTCTGGGTAAATATCCAGATTAGAAACACTGGTTTCTACTGCTTAGTTGGAGCTTATTTTGGAGACAGGTCTCCCAAAACTAATACAGCTGTAGTATGATACAGGGGATACAAACCAAAAGATGTATCCTATGTATAGTGAGTGCTATCTAGCTATTCCTATACCACACAGGTATTAGACAACATAAAAGGTTATATGGAAAAGCTGGCTTTCCTACCATTTTACTTATTAAAAAAAGATGGCATGGGCTGGCACAGAAAACACATTTTCACAGCTGCTCTTCACAGATTTTCACATTATTTTTTACAACCTTTTGGTTTGTGGATGGGCTGAGTTGTGAAAACTCAACCTGAATGCTGTGCAGGCTGTCCTGCTTCTCCCTCACCATGTTTAATTCTGGGCCGCAGTGCAGGGCCTGCTTGGGGTTATGGAACCATATCACTTAATGAAATACCACAAAACAACAGTGCTAACTAAAACGAGCTTTCTTCACAGGTTGGATTGCTTCTCTGGCCTGTTAAGTCTACATCTCATTTGCATTTTCTTAAAATGATGAGAACCAAGATCAGTGTAGAATGGATGGCTTCACCTATGCAGTCTAGCATGTAATCTGGGCCCATCTGCAAGCCATTGACTGCACTATTCATTCAGCCATTCACAACAGGACACAGCTCTACTGCTGATGGCCATGTTCATAGGGTACTCTATGAACTACTAACTACTCTACTAGCCTATAGTCGTAGGTTAAGGTATTTTAACAAAATGATTGATGTTCTTTGAGATAAAATGTATTAATTTACAGTTATTTTTGCCATAATTAAGTAGAGATGCAAAATTGTTCTACAGTAGTTAAGCATTACTTAACACTAGTAGCAGCTGGCCGCAGCTAAACACAGAACATGGAAAACATGACGTCAAGCAAGTGGGGCTAATTAAGGCCAGTTTCCTAAATTAAAAAGACCTTAAGAGCTAAGGTTTAAAAATAACACCTTAATGATTTCTAAAAATAGCTGCTGCCAAGCCTTAGTATTTTGACCTCCATTAAATCTGGAAGTCCATTTCCTGTGACTAATGGTGTAAATCACATTTAACTTTTATATCCCGTTCTCTTTGGGATTAACTGCAAAGCCTAATGCCTGACCTTGAAAACCTTTTGCAAACATCCCGAAGTAATCTAAAGGGGACTTGCAAATGGTGCTCAATATACAGCTATAATGTGTTCATTGATTAATTAGATGGTTTATAATCAGGGGTTCAATCTTTATACATGCATAGGTAAACAATACCAAATGGGGTCAAGGGAGCAACCAGACAACCATGAAACTGAGACTGAAGGATGGTGAAGACCTGAGCTCCATTTCCAGCTCTGCCACGGACTGCCTGTGTGACCTTGGGTAAGTCACTTCACCCCTGTGTGCCTCAATCCTCCATCTAAAAATGGAGATAACACTTCCTGACCCCATAGGGGTGTTCTGAAGATAAATTCTTTAATGTAGATGGAATTCTCAGGTACTACAATAAGCATTACAGAAAAAAATGAATGGATAGAAATAATAGAATATTGCACAGAAAGAAAAATTAGAAATACGGCATTTAAGTTTTTCTTGCCTGAACAAGCTGTGGTAACTAAAACTGAGTATTTTGTATTACTAGAGATTTCCATTTTGTTTGTTCCTATGACTTGCTACATGCTCTGCTTTACCCTGGATTATATCCTGTTATGGCACATTACATCCAGTCAACCGTGACAGATAGAAAGAAATCTGTGGCATGATCCCACCTGACATCATGTAGTGAGATGCAGAAACGTTCAGCAGGAACAATGCTGAGGGGAGTTTCTAAACAAAATGTTGCAACTTTTATCATTATCTGTAAATCAAAACGATTACTCAGCAACAACATAAAACAGTCCATTGTCATTTAAAAAATAGGCACAGTGGAGCTGAAAGGTCATACAACCATAACAGAAGTTACAAACAGTAAAACACCTTCCTAAAAGTAGTCAAGCAAAAACAAAGCTTTTTTTTTGTTTTGCTCTTCTTTCGTTTTGCTTTTATATTCAAACCATTAAGCTAAATTTGCCAGTTAACTTTCCACTGATGTCAATTAATATCACCTTCATTCCCACTCTATATCTATGGATTAATATATAAACTAAAAATTAAAAAAAAGAACTAACGTATAACAGTGAGTTTATCTCACCATCTTCATTGTTGTTTGCAGTGTTGTAGTTGCCGTGTCAGTCCCAGGATATGAGAGAGATAGCACAGGTGAAGTAGTATCTTTTATTGAACCAACTTCTGTTGGTGAAAGAGAGGTCTCCACAGCGCTCTTCTTCAACCCAGACCTCATCCACCTTGTCTCATTCTTCATTGTTGCAACCTTTGTGCTTCCCTAAACCACTTAATCCCACCTTTTGTTTGAGTGGATGGGGTGCAAATCAGCACTGATTTTTTGACTCTCTGGGCTTGTCTACACTGCCAATTTACAGCGCTGCAACTTTCTCAGAAAAACCCACCCCCCTGAGTGCAGCAAGTTTCAGCACTGTAAAGGTCCAGTGTAGACAGTGCACCAGCGCTGGGAGCTACACCCCTCGAGGAGTGGGTTTTTTAGAGTGCTGGGAGAGCTTTCTCCCAGAGCTCTGCCGTGACCACAAAAGCCACGTTAAAGCACGGTTATTCCTTTATACCAAAGAGTCTTCAGAGTCCTGTATACTTTGGTAACTAGTCTGACCCATCATTTTTGTGTGTGCATGTACCCTCTAAGGCCCAGTCCCCCAAATACTTACACACATTCTTACTTTTAAATACGAGTTCAGCCAGTGCATACAGGTCTGTTGCATCTTACGCGCATTTAACGTGCGTGATTTCAGCTTTATACGGTCAGCAAAAACAAACAAAAAAAGAGAAAAATAACAATTTAAATACTGTTTCTGTAGTGTGGGCGATTCTGCCCGCCATTCAACTCAATGTAATTTTGACTATACGCGGTTTTCGCTTTATGCGCTAACCACGGAACGGAGCCCCCACCTAAAATGAGACTCGCCTGTAAATCTTTGCAGGACTGGGATGTAAATTTGCTTCTGTTTCTGAGTTCCTAGCTGGACTTTGATGCATGAGTACTTTATATATTAACACAGAAAGATTTTGCCCCCACAGATAATACTGATTTTACAAGGCAGCAATCTAGTATAGATAACTGTAACTAAGATTTATACAGGAGGAAGAGTTCCTATTTCTTGCAAGGGCTTTTTATGTTATGAGATATTATGAGATATTCTTCTGAAACGGTGAGGCATTGCTCCTCAGAAGATGCGGTGATGCACATCTGGTTTAACATGCTGTCATGTAGCCCACAAACTGAAGTCATAAACTGAGTCTCCGTAGGGACTAATGAAAGTTATTCCTTTTTGAGTTGCTTTATTAAAATAAAACCTCAAGAAATACTGGCAACTAGGATAGGGAAGGAAACTTTAATCCAATACTTGTTATCCTCTTCCACAGATTTTAAATCACTCTCTCTGCTCTCTAGTTTGAGCAAATATACCCTTATTGTTTTTGTAGTCCTGCTACGAGCTTTTGGGAATGTTTTCATCATGTAAAGTAGCTTTCAGATGTCTGCTATATAAATCCAAGTGTTAACACTTGTTAATTTTCTACTTTAGCAAGGAAGTCATATTTCTCTGAGGAGTCTGTTGGGAAGAAGAATATTTTATTTTAAAATATTTTTTCAGTTTCATAATTTGCTGTAATTTTTTTACCAACAGGCCATGGAAGCCTGTTTACATAAGTGAAGAGGGAAGCTTACTTTCCCACTGCTTCCACAAAATATCATTAACTGCCATAACTATGCTAATTGCCCTTGAAATGCATCTTACTGGTTAGAGAAATAATGCATTTAGGTAATATTTAACTTCTTTTTCCTCAATTACCTTTTATTAGGAGTCCAGAAGGTGTCAGAGTAAAACTGTTGCACATCTCCCAGGAAAGGCTTGTGTTTTCAGAAGGAAGCCAACCAGAGATATATTATTAAAGGGAATAATTAGGACAAACATTAACATGGCAAGCATGGCTGTTCAGTTACTGGGCTTCTTACTAAGTCTCTTTGGTCTAATTGGAACCTTAATTGCTACTATTCTGCCTCACTGGTGGAGGACGGCACATGTAGGCACCAATATTATAACAGCTGTGGCATACATGAAAGGGCTCTGGATGGACTGTGTCTGGCATAGCACTGGCATCTATCAGTGCCAGGTCCATCGGTCTCAGCTTGCACTGCCTCGGGACCTTCAAGCAGCTCGTGCCATGATGGTGATTTCCTGTGTTATTTCCACACTGGCATGTGTTGTGTCTGTTATTGGCATGCATTGCACTCAATGTGTCAAAGGGGCCTCTGCCAAAAGTTCTCTCGCTGTCTCTGGTGGAATCTTTTTCATCCTGGCTGGTCTCATATGCCTGGTTCCTGTTTCTTGGACTACTAATGATGTGGTTACAGATTTTTACAACCCCATGCTTCCCAACGGGATGAAGTATGAGATAGGGCAAGCTCTTTACCTCGGTTTTTTCTCTGCATCTTTGACTATACTTGGCGGAGCTCTACTGTGTACATCATGCCAGAGTACTGGGAACAACATACCTTACCAGCCACAACCAAGGAGCACAACAAGGGCTGCGCCTTCATATAGACCACCAACTGCCTACAAGGGAAACCATGCTTCTTCTCTGACATCTGCTTCACGAAGTGGCTACAGATTAAATGACTATGTGTGAGTTTCTCAAGATTCACCTGTGAGTCAGAACTGCTCTATAATGGAGGTGTATGACATAAAACTAAGCTAAAGAACACTTATAATTTATGAGAGTTTTGATACAAAGTTTACCATTGTTTATTTATGCAGAGAAACAACATGAAATTGTTTGCTTTGAAACTGAAAGAAAGAAAGAAAGAAAGAAAGAAAGAAAGAAAGAAAGAAAGAAAGAAAGAAATGTGTAGTATTATAGAGGCTGCAAATTTCTCCCTATGTGATGTCAACAACCTTAAGCTGTGGATGTGATCAGTTCTGATTAAAAGTAATGTTTGTATTTTTATCAAGTTTCTAATACTAAAACCTGCTTTCACAAACAATAAAGGGTTAACAGTAGAGCTGGTTGAAATTTTTTCAATGGAACAATTTTCCATTGAAAAATAATGTTTCATCTACGTCAAAACATTTCAGGGTAACGTTGATTTGGACTAAATTATTCGTTCAACTTTCTCATTTCATTTCAAAAACATCAAAACATTTAGGTTTGATTTTATCATTTTGTTGGTTATATATTAACACATTAAACTAAGATATTATATAATAGTATAAGATTATATTTCATATTATAGATATATTTGATATTGTGCTATAATGTTTTGACCTTGTCCAAACAAAATATTAGGACACTGTCATAATGAAACAATGCAACATTATCGAAACAAAACATTCTGATGTTTCCTATCAAAATTGCTTGGAATTTCTGTTCCAAGAAAAATTTCAACATTTTGACTTTTTGTTCTGATTCAGAATGAAAACAAAGGTTCAAATGTCAGAATCTACCACAGTACAGTGCTATTTATTATCTTGATTACAATAACGCCTTTTATTATCTTGTCCCAGAAATTTCAAAGAGTAATCAAAGGTATTAATTTTTTAGTTTCTCAGTTATATTACTTTATTGTAGTTGAGGCCTGACTGAAAGCTCACTGAAGTCAACAGGAGTTGTTTCCATTTACTTCAGTGGGATTTTGATCAGGCCTTGACAAAGAAAGCACATATCAAGCCAACTTCCAAAACATATAGGGATACGTCCAATTCCAAAAAACATGGATTGTACCATTGATTGTGACACTTGCTGGACAGAGTCAGAAGTAAAGCCAAGGCCAAAACACTGGTTGAAAGCAATTTACATTTAAAATCATGGTAAAATGAAATTATGCCACAATACATGCAAATAAAAATGTCCATCCTCATTATATTGTAATAAAGGCCAACACAACACGTAATGCACAGTACAAAACTGTCACAAAGAATAAAAGCAGTAGATTTCTGTTAACCCCACTTGGGCAACATATGGGCCAACAGACTAACAGCTAATAGGGTTAAGAAAAACTCTCTCCACACCTGAGAGACAACTGAACTTGCTGCACTTCACTTGGCAAAAAGCCTGTTTGTAATTAGTGTCACCTGGCAGCACCTCCACAGCTCAGATTCTAAAAAAAACCAACAAGGAGTCCTTGTGGCACCTTAAAGACTAACAAATTTATTTGGGCATAAGCTTTCGTGGGCTAAAACCAACTTCATCAGATGCAACAACATCAGATTCTGTCAACGTTTCCAGTGTTTTCACTATAAACCCTCTTTTTTAAAGAGGCTGATCAGCCATTTTTATTCACATTTGGCTTGAAACTTGACATGGACGTTTTCAGCAGAGGTACAATTTATTATCATTATTATTATTTTAAACAGACACTTGATTGGTAAAACTAATAACTTTCTCTTTCAAATTGATATTAGATAGCCCTGCTGGCCAAACATCCATTTGATGGTTTTTTTTTAAATCGTATTTTCATATATGGTTAATGCACTCAGCTTTCCCTACTGTAGATATTGTATATTATGTGAAACCCAGGCTTTGTAGAGGGACTTTGTTATTAGAACAAACCTATCTTAAGTAACCACACCAGGGACAGAGAAAAATTTGTTGTTTGACACAGGTAGTTTTCTAACAGGTGGAGCAGAATTGTGCTTAGTACATTAGGGGAGTCTTTGAGATGGTCTTTTAAGACAAGAGGTAGCTTCATAAAGATGTTTTTTATGGAGATTTTACTGTATGCACATTACAATGGGTCCAGCCAAGCAATTATGATATCAACCTTGAGCAAGGGTTTTGTGCAGTCATGAATACAAGTCCAAGTACAGGAAATGAGCTATGTAGTATGCTTACTACATACTGATAAATTATTCCACTTGCCAAGATGCTTGTGCAGTGGGAATACTAATGTGTAGTACTATTTTTACTGCACAAATTCCCAGCCAAATGGAATGTGTGTCAGTAGTAAGAACAGTTTGTAAACTCCTGGCAAAAAGTCTGGAACTGCTCTGATGTCAATAAAAAGAGAGGAATGGTTTATTTCACAGTGTGTTATGGGCCAATGGATCTCATTCCATGCTAACGGGATGAATTCCCTCCCCACTTTTTTTTTAACTATTGTTTTAAAAAGATATCCCTATTTATACAAATAATATAGAAGGTCTGATTTCAATTGATAAAGGAAACTATAAATACTAAATTTGAATTCATGCTGCCTTTAATTACAACTTACCCTCCTATTATGCCAAGCTGTTGCAACATATATTATTGGGGCAAATTCTGCCCTCAGTTGTGCACAAAGGGCTCCCACTGAAGTGAACAACAGTTGTACGTACACAGACAAGGGAAGGATTTGGTCTCATGACATGTATAATGATGCACTGCTCTAAGAGCTTAGCAGCTGAGTGAATTCCCAGTAGCCTTAAAGAAGTAAGTCCCATTGTCTTCAGTGGGATTTCCGGGTAAATGATATAAAGTAGGGGGTTGGTTTCATGGAACACTGGGCTACCTTTTATGAGAAAAAGGAGCTGTACACTTTGGACGGCCTCAATCTCAGTAGTAGGGGAACAAATCTTCTGGGTGACAGCGAAGATAGACTAGTCTGGAAGGCATTAAACTATAGCGAGGGTCAGTGTTGAGGGGGCAAAGATAGTGTATCAAATGGAAGGTGTCACAGGAAAATTAAATCAAGATGACAAGGGACCTGAAGAGAAGCCAAATGTTCACTGCCTCTATGCCAATGCTAGACATTGAAATTACAAGAGGAATTAGAAATGCTCATGAGAAGAAATTTGACACAACTGGTATTATTGAAACCTGTGGGATGAGTCACACGATTGTGATATGCCTCTTTGGGTCACGGCCCAAGGGAGGAACATGTTTTGTGGGGCCACTATATTCCCAACCCAAATTGGTGGGCAGGGAGAGAGTGGAAATCTGTGGTACCTTGGCTCCTCCCCCAATGCTCCAGCTTGTGCAGCTGCACTGCCATGAGAAAGATGTACTTGTGTCAGGTAAAGGGCTGGGAGAAACCAGTAGGCAGATCATAAGTCTCCAAGTCATAATATGCTTCCTGGTCTTTTGCTTGGGCAGCACAAAAACATGCTGACCACAAATGGTGACTGATGCAAAGCTACAATTAACCTCTAAGTATGTTTACTAATTTGTCCTAAAAGAACAATAAGGTTGCATGATGAAGCACTCAAAATTACAGAAATAGTATGGTAGTAATGACTGCAACAGCGTGCCACAAACATGTTACTATGGTTTTATAAAGAAGAATGGCAATATATTATGGTATATTGGTTAAGAAATAGTACTGAACGTTAAACTACAATGCATGAGCAAAAGATGGCCATTTCTTTTTGAGTGCTTCGCTTTGCAATAGAGTGACCAGATGTTAAGGGGAAAATATCGGGACTGCCACGGCGGGAGGCGTTGTTTTTTTTGTTGGTTTTTTTTTTACACTTACCTGTCCGGGAGGTCGATGGCAATTTGGCGGAGAGTCCTTCAGTCACGGACGGTCTTCAGTGGTATTTTGGTGGGGGGTAAAAAACCTTGCTGCCAAAGACAGAAGCACCCGCTGCTGAAATACCACCGAAGACCATCCGCAACTGAAGGACTCTCCGCCAAACTGCTGCCGAAGACCAGGAAACGAAATATCAGGACAAATGGCATCCCGACCGTACTCTGGTTGGGACGTGGGACAAACTCCTCAAAATCAGGACAGTCCCAATTTTATTGGGATGTCTGGTCACCCTACTTTGCAAACTGAACATTTTTTTTTTGTCTCCAATTTCCTAAGTTTTTAAAAATGAAAATGGAAAACAAGTTCCATTATGTGCTAAACAGCCTTAAAACGCTCTGTACTATGTAATATGTGCACTGATGCAGGAGCCTTGCCTACCTCCCTATGCACCTGCACTCATAGGAGTGTTGAGCCCTGCTTTGATCCATTGTTCTTGAGAAAGGCTAAACCAATTGGGCTCAAACTTTCCCTAAAAAGGTGCTCCCCAGCTGAAAATAAACCTGTCAAATTTCATCCTAAACATAAGGCCTATGCACTATTTAAATCCTATTTTGATCTCCTGATTGATGTGGAAGGGAGAACAATCCTTGGGTGAAGATTCAGGTGCTGTCTATACAATTCTTGTATCTGGAAAAAGGTCTAAGAATGGCTCCTTGCAAGACATATTTGTAATTCACTGACAGTCCTAGTGAGAGGTGATAATCACCAAGAAAGGGGTTTGACTGACAAGAAAATAAAGAGAAGCTACTTTAACGGGTCTCAAAGGGTTGCTTGGTGATGGCACAGAAACCTAACCTGAGACCCTCCTTAGTTACAGGAAACTTGATTGAAAATGTGAGTTGCTTGAAGGCTTCCAAGAACCTAAAGCCACTAAGAGTCATAGATTTTAATGCCAGAAGGGACCATTATGATTATCTAGTCTGACCTTCTGGATAATACATACAAATAAATAATACAATTAAATAATAATAATATTGAGTCTATAAGAAAATTCAGAGAGAAGATGGGGATTGAGTTAGCTGATAAGACTAGAAAATGCTAAATTCAGTGGCCTAGAAGTTTTGTTAGTTTAAAAACAAAAACTACAGAAACATTCCTATAATTAGATACATGTGTAATAACCAATAGTTGGGACTCTTCACAGCAGTGTATTAAAATGTATGGAAGTTCTGTGTCTAACTCACCTGCATGCTGTGTTCCCTCTAAGGTGTGCGGCCGCACAAGAGCCTACCAAGGGCCGCACACTTAATTAGCAGAGCTGCGCAGGCGTGCACACAGCACAGAGGGCGTAGCCACAGGTGGACCTGGAAGATGGCAGTGGGATGAGGTAGGGGGTGCTGGTGGGGGAGCTTGGGGTGTGCGGGGCTGCGGCGAGGGAGACGCTGCTTCCCCAACCCCGAGGCTGCAGCAGGTAGAGACTCTCCCAGCTCCGGGTCTGTTGCAGGGAAAGACGCCTGTCTCTCCCAGCTCCAGGGCTGCTGCAGGGAGAAAGGGCTGGGGGAATCCTCTCTCCCTGCCATAAACCTGGGGCTGGGGGTGCCCCTTCAAATCCCCAAACCTATCCCTTCTTGACACCTTAAATGATTTCTTGACACCTTAAATTACTTCTTCTTGGAGAAGCTAGTCTTGGAACCCACAAGAGGAGAGGCAATTCTTGATTTAGTCCTAAGTGAAGCACAGGATCTGGTCCAAGAGGTGAATATAGCTAGACCGCTTCATAATAGTGATCATAATATAATTAAATTTAACATCCCTGTGGTGGGGAAAACACCACAGCAGCCCAACACTGTAGCATTTAATTTCAGAAAAGGGGACTACATAAAAATGAGAAGGTTAGTTAAACAGAAATTAAAAGGTACAGCGCAAAAAGTGAAATCCCTGCAAGCTGCATGGAAACTTTTTAAAGACACCATAATAGAGGTTCAACTTAAATATATACCCCAAATTAAAAAAAACATAGTAAGAGAATCAAAAAAGTGCCACCGTGGCTAAACAACAAAGTAAAAGAAGCAGTCAGAGGCAAAAAGGTATCCTTTAAAAAGTGGAAGTTAAATCCCAGTGAGGAAAATATAAAGGAGCATAAACTCTGGGAAATGAAGCATAAAAATATAATTAGGAAGGCCAAAAAAGAATTGGAAGAACAGATAGCCAAAAGACTCAAAAAGTAATAGCAAAATTTTTTTAAGTACATCAGAAGCAGGAAGCCTGCTAAACAACCAGCGGGGCCACTGGACGATCGCGATGGTAAAGGAGCATTCAAGGACGATAAGGCCATTGCAGAGAAACTAAATGAATTCTTTGCATCGGTCTTCACAGCTGAGGATGTGAGGCAGATTCCCAAACCTGAGCCATTCTTTTTAGGTGACAAATCTGAAGAACTGTCCCAGATTGAGGTGTCATTAGAGGAGATTTAGGAACAAATTGACAAACTAAACAGTAATAAGTCACTGGAACCAGATGGTATTCACCCAAGAGTTCTGAAGGAACTCAAATGTGAAATTGCAAACCTACTAACTATAGTCTATAACCTATCATTTAAATCAGCTTCTGTACCAAATGACTGGAGGATAGCAAATGTGATGCAAATTTTTAAAAGGGCTCCAGAGGTGATCCCGGCAATTACAGGCCAGTAAGCCTGACTTCAGTACCGGGCAAACTGGTTGAAACTATAGTAAAGAACAAAATTGTCAGGCACATAGATGAACATAATTTGTTGGGGAAGAGTCAACATGGTTTTTGTAAAAGAAAATCATGCCTCACCAATCTGCTAGAATTTTTGAGGGTGTCAACAAGCATGTGGAAAAGGGGGATCCAGTGGCTACAGTGTACTTAGATTTTCAGAAAGCCTTTGACAAGATCCCTCACCAAAGGCTCTCAAGCAAAGTAAGCTATCATGGGATAAGGGGGAAGGTCCTCTCACCGACTGGTAACTGGTTAAAAGATAGGAAAAACAAAGGGTAGGAATAAATGGTCAGTTTTCAGAATGGAGAAAAGTAAATAGTAGTGTCCCCCAGAGGTCTGTACTGGGCCTAGTCCTTTTCAATATATTCATAAATGATCTGGAAAAAGGGGTAAAGAGTGAGGTGGCAAAATTTGCAGATGATACAAAAGTGCTCAAGATAGTTAAGTCCCAGGCAGACTGCAAAGAACTACAAAAGGATCTCTCAAAACTGGGTGATTGGGCAACAAAATGGCAGATGAAATTCAATGTTAATAAATGCAAAGTAAATCACAATGGAAAACATAATTCCAATTATACATATAAAATGATGGGGTCTAAATTGGCTGTTACCACTCAAGAAAGAGATCTTGGAGTCATTGTGGATAGTTCTCTGAAAACATCCACTCAGTGTGCAGTGGCAGTCAAAAAAAACAAACAATGTTGGGAATCTAAGAAAGGGATAGATAATAAGACAGAAAATATCATATTGCCTCTATATAAATCCATGGTATGCCCACATCTTGCATACTGTGTGTAGTATGGTCACTCCATCTCAAAAAAGATATATTGGAATTGGAAAAGGTTCAGAAAATGGCAACAAAAATGATTAGGTGTATGGAATGGCTGCCATATGAGGAGAAATTAAAAAGACTGGGACTTTTCAGCTTGGAAAAGAGACAACTAAGTTGGGGGATATGATAGAGGTTTATAAAATCATAACTGGTGTGGAGAAAGTAAAGAAGGAAGTGTTATTTACTCCTCATAACACAAGAACTAGGAGCCACCAAATGAAATTAATAAGCAGCAGGTTTAAAACAAACAAAAGGAAGTATTTTTCACACAACGCACAGTCAACCTGTGGAACTCCTTGCCAAAGGATGTTGTGAAGGCCAAAACTATAACAGGGTTCAGAAAAGAACTAGATAAGTTCATGGAGGATAGGTCCATCGATGGCTATTAGCCAAGATGAATAGGTATGGTGTCCCTAGCCTCTGTTTGACAGAAGCTGGGAATGGGTGACAAACGATGGATCACTTGATGATTATCTGTTCTATTCATTCCCTCTGGGGCACCTGGCATTGGCCACTGTCAGAAGACAGGATACTGGGCTAGATGGACCTTTGGTCTGACCCAGTATGGCCGTTCTTATGCCAAACCCCTTGCGGCAGAGTTTGTGAGTCCCCTATAGAGGTCGGCGTATTTCAAGCTTAAAGAAAGCATAACAATTATTTTATTTCATGCATCAATACTAATGATAAAATATTTTGTTTCCTATGTCAAGAAAATGGATAATTTTGTTTTATGCCTCAAAGGAATAGATACATGTAAGATTCTAAAAGGCTACTAAAAATGTTGCAGTGTTAATTTTCTTTTTATTTGAGTTCATATTAAATAAACATCTTAAGCAGTGCACTTTGTTAATTATCCATTCTTTCTTCTTCCATATATATATATATATTCTATCTAGGTTTTTTTGTTTCTACTGGTGGCGCACATCCTCACATTACCTCGATATTGGTGCTGCACATAACAAAAATCATTCCGCACATGGATGGAAAAAATTTGAGGGAACATTGCCTGCATGTCATTAAAAATCTCAGCTAATATATCTACTTTCTACAGATTGCTCCTAACTTTATGATCGCTGTTTGTCAACTAAAAGGCAAAGTAGGTACGGATAGCTTTTTAAATATCTTTCACTTTCTTATGAGGTAATTCTTATAGCAAGACCCTAAATTCTGATCTTATCCACAATCTTTCTTGTTCTCATCAATAACCAACTGCAGCACCTCCTTGTACTGATTCTCAGTTTACTTCAGCTCTTTTGCTGCTGTTCTATCATCAAGATAAGGAGGCATGTCTGAACATACAAGGCCAATTCTTTCCAGGTATAAATAGCAAAGCTCCATTGAAGTCAAACTTCCAACTTCCATCTTTTTCTTTCTGACAAGCAGTACATTTCATTCAACTACCTGATGTATTTCTCGTCACCAAGAAAACTGCGTAGTTTGCAATACAGCAGTTCCCACAGACAAACATCTGAATCGGGCATAAAGGTTGCTAGAAAGAAGACATGCAATATACACTGACTGCTCTCACTTTTCCTGTAAAAAGTACTCCTCAAGAAGGTCTCCTGGGGAATGGGGAAAAAGTTGTAGCTATTGTCTGCTTTCAGTTCATTTAAATGTTCCATCAGCTCGTTTAAATTCTCTATACCCTACTGAAATCTCACTGGTGAGGAAATTGCTAGGAAATACGGTCATTAAAAAAGAAAAGAACTTTTGTGTATCCAGGTGTGCTGATTTGATCTGTTAAATATATATATGGAGAAATCGTGGCTCCATTGACTTCAGTGCCACCCACCCTCCTCAGCAGGTGGGAAACTCAATGGAACCATCAGCAGCTGGGACAGGCCCCGATGAATGGAGGAGGCAAACACACACTGAAGGAATGCAGGGGTCCCTTCCCCTACAGAATCTCTAGCTATTCATTAGCTGGCTTAGGCATGAAGGGAGCTGGTTGATCCCTCACCCTCCTCTTTCATTAACAAACTCTAACATGGGCCACATGGAACCTCTGTTGGCGCCATTCCAGCAGCCTCACCCTCCCCATCCGATACTCGAAGCCTTGGAGCTGTGTTTTGCCAATGCTGCAGGTCTGACTGACCATCTGTTTTGCGATCAGGAAGGAATTTTTTCTTCCCAGAGGGGTCAAATTGGCAGAGGCCTAAGGAGTTTTTCACCTTCCTTGCAGCACCCTGGAGGTGCAGTTAAGTAAAAGAGGAATAGGACTGAATAATTATGATAGCACTTGGTAAGGATGTTAGCTTGTTGCAACTTGCGGCCAGTTTCCAGTGTGGCTAAAAGGAACCATTCCCTGAACTAACAGAGCTGGGATTTTACTGATTAGCCTTGTGCTCATGGGATGGAGGAAGACCTTGTAGCCTTTGTGGGCCGAGGTCCCCCTGGGAGGGGAATGGGTGGGTGGTAGGACTCAGAAGAGCAAGCTGAGTTCTAGAGATAGGCTGAGGAGAGTCTACCCTAAGAATGTGTTATAAGGTAGGAGCCCTGTAACCCCCATACTGGAACCACTTAAAATACCTGCTAGGTGAGAATCTGGGTGACTAACAGGGTGGATAGCACCCTCTTCCCCTGTCTTAAGTTTAATAAAGTTGCGACCTGCTACTTAAAATCCACCCCTGCGCTTGTCCTCATTTGCCACCATGTCTACATTAATGGGGTCAGGATTTCACCCATAAGCTCATCATCATCAATACTTCCAAGTCTACTGTACGGCATTTAGCTAAAAGACCTCTGCAGCATCAGTAAAAAACATGAAGTCATTTAACTAACTCTGTTTCATATGGAGCTGGATAGTCATTCTTCATGACACATGGGAGTTCTCCCTTCCACTTCAGTCAAAAAGGACAATCAATTTTATTTAAAAAATGCCATAATCATTTATATTGACCAACAGTTGTTAATGGCAGTGCTTTGGAATCCATCTCTGGCTCAGGAGAGTGTTACTTTGCAAACATGTCGTGCTCCATTAGGCAGGCCTGCTAATGCATGTCAGTTTCATTCAGCCTCTCCCCTGTTCCCAGTGTGAGAAAAGGGCGAGCTGACCCAACAATTCCACACTTCACTTACACTTTACAGTGAGCTGCCCATTTTTTTCATCCATTCGACTGGTGAATGGCAAAGAGTTAGTTCTGTATAAGACGCACAAGGACAAAAAATGAGGCGGATTAATAAGCCTTGAAAACCAGAATTATGAGGCAATTGCTAGTGCTTTAGAGCAACGGCTTTCAAACTTTTTCTATATTATGAAGCATTTCCTTAGGACAGAGACACACTCGTGGACTGTTATAAGTAGCCACTGGAGTTGATAGGTAACGATCCCTGTCATTAGACAGGGGTCTCTGCCTTCAGAGCTGTGCCCAGGTCCTGTGAATGGGCCAGTAGGTGAAGCTTCAGTTTCCTGCCAGCTTTCCTGTGTGTCAGACCTTTAGTATAGACCAACTCATTTCACAATCTTGATAACCATACATTCTCTATAGCAACTACATGATTTTTTGCATCATATTAGTAGGGCAGCATTAAAAAGACAATATGAAAATAAACTTGTCTAAACGCAATGAGTATGACCGCTTAGCTATGGCTCTCTATTTTGCATCTGTGCTGTTCGTTTCCTATTGCACTTTTCATTTCCTAGCACCAAAACGCCTCTCCTTGGTTCCAGTTCCTCCAGCCTTGCTCTGATCTCTTCAGGTTGCTTTGCAGATTGGTTGTGTCCTCCTGCACATTTGTTACCTTATTAGTTTGGGGCTGTCCAGAAATCTCCACAAGATTGAATTTAGAGCAAAGAAACACCTGTCATGTCAGACCTGAAGCCATCAAAGCCATGCAGAAGGAAGAAAAAGGTTTGGGTTTTTGGTTGAATTGGTCAGAAAGAACATCTGGAACACCTACCACTAGCTGCAAGCCTCACAGTTTGAAGACTGACAGATGGCAGAAACAGCGACACAGACCACCTTGAAATGCTCTATGGCTCACCAGCAGTCTGAAAACCATATTCTGGGAACTTCTCCGGTAGAAGAAGCTGAATTTAGAAAACAGAAGTCTGGGTTTTCATTGAAAACTGGGGCGAATTTTTTTTTTAATTTGGAAAATTTCCAAAAGCAATTTTTCATCGAAAAAAGTTTTGAATGAAAATCTTCAACCAGCTCTACTTTTGATTTCAATGGGAGTAGGATCAGCCCTATAGATATTATGCTGTAAATTTTGCAGAGTAACTTTAATTTGAACTTTATGCATGTTCATAAACCAGTTTGTGGATTTCACGTGTCACAACATTACTGCCCTCTGTACATGGTTTGTATGTTATTCTGGTTTTGAAAGTAACTAAAGACTACAGCTCTTTAGCTGTAGAAAGTCCAAATCCAGATGTTGCGCCTTTCCCCCGGTTTGCTTCACCTGCATCACTGCTTTTTAGTATACTTCAGCTTTAAAAGTTACACTGCACAGCTATTTCACTATAAAAAAAATGAAAAGAAAATTCATAACTCAAGCAACACGATTGCCAATGCCCGTGGGCCATATGCCAGAAAGACTGAGGCTAATAACGTACTTTAAACTTCACTGCAAGTAGTTATTAGCACAATAAATACACATATATATGTACCTGATGAAAGACTTTAAATTTAGGAATGCCACTGTAAATGTGGTCCGCTTGTAAAAACATTCTCCTTTACAGTGAGTATCAGCATTCTCCAGTGGGGAAAGACGTGTCAGGTAAACCATTACAGATGAACTGAAAAGCTTTTATAAAAAATTGCACTGTTGAAGAGCCCAAATCAATAGCCCCTCTGTAAACAGCCAGCACTTAAGCCCACATAATAGGACTAGATGCTCAAGTGTGGGGGAAGTTTCTTGTGTCCTAGGCACTGCCACAGAAGGGCCAGACACAATCAGTCTTTTCTCAGGGAAACTCTGATTGAAGCCGGCGGGAGTATCCCTGCATAACCACTTCAGTGTTCGGCCGTGTGTGTGAAAAGCTAAAGGGACATGAGTGCAGTCAGTGATTTTTAGTATGGCAGGGAATTCAGTAAGGGCATTAATGTCTTTCTTTCCAACTCATTGGGAGGGAGCAGAACCTGTAAGGTGGCATTTTCAAAAGCACTTTACTTTGGCCTCACTCTGCTCCTCATTGAAGTCAATGGTGAAACTTTCACTGATTTCAATAGCAGTAGAGTTACGCCAGTGTGTTGCGAGCATTTGAAAATCCCACCTTAAATGCACACCATCTTCATCACAACTGCTATAAATTGTGATATGTTCTTGATAGGCCTCATTAGCACCAGGAAAACTAGCTGCTGCTCACTGCAACGGGACTGTTCCCACAAAAACTACTGTAATCTCCCAGCTACTTTCCACAGTAATGAAACAATATGACGATGTGTCTGTCGTGTACACTTGCCAAGGACTAAAAATAAATGTACAGGAAAAAAACAAGCTCAGTGTGTATGTAGCAATGTATGGTATATTGCACACTTCTTTAAGATAATTGTCAATGAGTGCATATTCCGTAATGCATTGGGTTATGGTAATACACACCCCTGGTTACTTAACAGTCAAATACTTCTCTATATGCATTACAAATTGAAAGCTGGAGCTGTTTCTAGGCACTGTCAGTTGAGTATCATCTTTTCTGATACATTTTCAAATGTGTACTTCATGTGATAAAGCTGGAACAATATACCTTCTTTTACAGAACTCCCTCCCCCTTACTAATCCAGTAGAGTTTTTCTGGGGGGGAATTATCAGGTTTAATTGGGTTTTTTTGGAGGAGGGCAGGGATTTCATGCTTTTTTTAGTTTTTGAATGTCTATATCACTCTGGATTATTTACGTAATCATAACACATTTGAAAGTGTTTTGATACTGGAAACATCAAGTTCGAATTTCAATCTGAGAATAAAAACTATATTAAAATGTTTAAAGAACTTTTTTTTGTCTATTAGGAAACACTAAGAACATTTCTAAACTGTCTAGAAATTTGGAGACAGGAAACAGGTGGAGTCATCAGAGTTTTCAGAGAGGGACATGGCTAGTGAGTGGAATCAACTGTCATTGGATGCTATAGGAACAAAAGTGGATGAACTTGTGAACTGACAATGGGATCTGGTTTGCTAGAACTTCTGGAAGGTGGTAGCACATCTGATCACATGGTGCTATACAGAGCTGGCTAGAGCTTATTATTTTTCAATTTTTGGTCCTCAGTGTTGATTTCATTAGACAATTTTCTCATTCTAACTGTAGTGAATGTGAAAGCTGTTAATCAATACTGCAAATGGATGATTACTGTTTTAGCTATTACCAACTAGCAATGAATGAATTCTATTTATTTACAGTATGAATTCTATTTATTTGATTCACCATGCCTAGAAGAAATTAAAAGTGAAGAAACAGAGGAAAAATTAAGGAAGAACTAAAAATCAACATGAATGTAAGATGGTTGGTTAAACATAAGAAATAGTGGCAACAAACATCCATGTAGGGGGGGAGAATCCCCTCTTAATGAATTGATGCTATTGATTTTACATCTGAAAGGAAAACTGCAGAATACTGTATCCAAGTTGCTGAGATGCCATCCAAAAATAGAGAGAAAAATATGATAAGGTCTTTGTCATTTGCTCAAAACAGTGAAAATACAATGAAAAAGATGAGAGAATATTTCAGGGAAAATTATTCTAAACTTCTGTAACATGAGTGTTAAGCACTGTATGTAAATCTAATTGTGCATTAAGGCTGTGCTAAGTATTACTTTTTTCTCAATGAGCCAATTAAAAATACTCTTCATTAACTATCATCAGATGCCTGGTTGGTTGATTAAAAAAGCAGTTGTATGCCCGGTTCCAAGTCACCCAGTGGAGCTCAGGAATATTGGGTATCATATTTGAATCTAATTACCATAAGTATAATAAAATGTGTACTGAGCATGAGGAGGATTTGATCTAAGCCTAACATATATTTTGCACAACAAGGAACTCTACAGAGATTCACTACATTTACTAAAGTAACGGAAGGAGGCTTTGGAGGGACCGGACAAATTACTAGTTGATGACACTATTGTCATAGCCTCCGTGAAAATTTGGCTTGATCTAGTTAATCAAAAAATTGAATTACACAGGGTCAAAATCAAAAGCACTTCAGAGAAGCTATGGTACTTTTCCATTACTGAGTCAACATGACTGAACCCATCTACAGGAACAGGAAGAAAAGCCTGAAATGTGGCTGATGGAACATAACACTAATTTTCTCCTTTCTATTCAAGCATTTACAATTCAAGATCCAGATTCTTACCCCAAATCTACATTTGTGAAGGAGGCTGTCTCGCTGTTCACTGCCTCATTACAGTCAAATCTATACCTTACAGAGATTAATCCTCAATAACTGCTCTTTTTACAGTTAATATGTAGCTCATACTTCCACTACCGCATTTCAATTATAGTCTCATAAAAAACACTTTAATGTAATTAGTGTATTGCCTAATATACACCCCTCAACTGTGGGAACTAGCAGACTTGTTCCAAAAACATAGACCTCTTGGTTTTCAGTAGTGTAAAGCTATTTATCCTCTTTGTGGGTGAATCATCGGAGGTAGTATCTTAAACATCTGAGCTGTCCTTTAAACAACGGGAAGGGCTACACAAGTGCAGTAGCCAGTACATTACACCAGTTATTGTATAAATCATTAATCTGGGGAGGGGTCTTTAAACTTTATTTTAACTCTTACAGTTATACAGCACATCACCTTTTACAAGGTGCTTCAAATACACAATTTCAGCTCATCAAAGGACAGCTAACTTTTTTGTTCACAGAATAAATTTCACTACAGTTATTTCAGACAATCTCTCAGAAAAAACCCCCCAACAATTATTAGTTTGTACTATATTATATTAAATTTGTGTTACATTATGCATGTCATTTCATGCTCAATTTAAATCAACTTACTATGGGAAGGAAGCTGTGAATGAAAGGGTTAGGTGTAGGACTGGTTTTGGAACGCATTCTACTGCTAAC
The DNA here is from genome assembly GCF_020497125.1 of Mauremys mutica. Lineage (NCBI taxonomy): Eukaryota > Metazoa > Chordata > Testudines > Geoemydidae > Mauremys > Mauremys mutica. Next base: position 202,001,761 of record NC_059072.1, on the reverse strand, counting down.
ATTCTAGTCATGACCTAACCCCTGTAATATTTCACAGATACATCTTTAGTCTGGTATGTTTAATCTACTGTCAGTATCTCCAATGGTTTTATGAAATCACTATTTATTTCCTGTACACTGAGGGACCTATCCCTATTCTGCTGCTATAGTTAGGGAGCTAGTTGCCAGAAGCTGAAAAGGTTTGGGGTCATTCCTTTCCCCAATAGTACCAAGGAGTTCATTTGTCATATTAAGGGTATATTCCTATTTCAGTATTTCTTTTTTATGCTTCTGGATCTGTTTTCAGGCATTCACTCTGTGTATCATTAGCTGAATACCAAATGTTCTCAAGCAAAATCCTGCTCGCCTTATTCACATGGGTACTCTGAAGTCAACTCTTCTAGCATGAATAAAATAAGCAAGCTTTACCTCCTATGGCGTATAGGACATTTAAAATGATCTCAATGGCTTTTCACAGCTCCAGGCTTAAATTCATGATTCTGAGTATCTCTTAAGTTCTCATTAACTCCTAAAAAAGCACACAGGAAACTGTATTACTTATATTTCTCAGTCAACTAATGAAGGAGAAACCTGAGCACAGGTCTTGGAAGGTAAAGAAGAGAAATGGATTTTAAAATAGTTTTAGAATTTATTTACTTATTTTTGATTTTTTTAAAATCTATCACATACTTTTATTGATATGGGATCTTAAGCAGATTTAATTAATTATATTTAAAAAACATTTCTGCTTAGCTTTCAGTACAAAATTCCTCAGGTTGGTGGGAGACCCTTCCATACATTTACTCCTTTCTAACCTAATTACAGCGTCCAGACATTATACATGGTTCAGCTATAGGACTTGCATATCCAGCCCTAACATTCTAATCTATGGGAAGAAATAGAGAAAATGTCTATAAAAATTAGAAAGGAGGAACATCTACCCCTCCAGGAATTCCCAGTAAAGGCTTTCAAATGGAAAGAGAGGTGAAAGAATTCTCAGGGTGTGCTGGTAAATTTCTCATGAAATTTAATAGTAACATAGAAGTTGTAAAACAAGCCAGGCTGAAAGGGACAGATATTCCAACTGGCCTGGGGTTAATCCTAGTATTTGTTGCTTTATTTATGGTTGACATTCGGATATCAAAGTATGAATGTGGAAAATGTTCCACTTATAAGAAATTATGCAACACAAGTTGGTTGAGTTTTATGGGCACACGATATTGTATTTTAAAACATTATCAAATATCAGACAATAAATTATTTTTTAAAATGAAAGTGGATACAAAAAAGAAATCACAATGCAGCTGTTTCCAACTGCCACCTTTATGTGTTCCCTTTCTAAGGCTTTCATTTTAATTAAAGAATTGTCCTGTGTTGTAACGTCTTTGGGCTGCCAATGTGCTGTTATTTGCATTTTGTTCATACCCGGACATCACTGGCCAGACTGGAAATTTCTCTCCTTTACACCAAAGATGTAAATCTCCATATTCAGAATAAAAAGTTGTGGTCTGGGTCTGAGGACAGGACAAGTCATCACAGAGACAGGTTGAACATGCAGCAGGTATCTATAATGTTATAGAATTCCCTGGTGTCATGATATAGAACCATGCCTATAGGCTACTGCATAGCAAAAATAAACAAAATCTGTCTCAGTAAAGTAGGTGTGACGGAGCGATTCTGGCGGGACCCAACTGAGAGTGCCAAATCAGGACCAATTGCTTAAACTGGGCAGTTACAGCCCTAGGCTGGGGTTTTTCCACCTCTAAGGCAAACCAAACCAGCCAGACAAAAAGGACTTTGGTCTCACCCCACCGGCTAACCACAAGTCACACAAGCAATTTCCTTAGACACTCCAGTCTCCCAGCATCACCACCAGTGCACTCGTCCTGGGGATGAATGGTTATGAAAACCAACACCCCAATAAAAGAAAAAGGTTCCCTCGGTCCCAAAGGACCAAGCCCCAGACCCAGGTCAATATACACATCAGATCTTACCCACAAATCACGCTGTTGCCAATCCTTTAGAATCTAAAATCTAAAGGTTTATTTACAAAGGGAAAAAGGTAGAGATGAGAGGTAGAATTGGTTAAATGGAATCAATTACATACAGTAATGGCAAAGTTCTTAGTTCAGGCTTGCAGCAGTGCTGGAGTAAACTGCAGGTTCAAATTGAGTCTCTGGAATACATCCCCCACTGGGATGGGTCGTTCAGTCCCTTGTGTAAAGCTTCAGTTTGTAGCAAAGTCCCTCCAGAGGTCAGAAGCAGGATTGAAGACAAGATGGAGATGATGCATCAGCCTTATATAGACTTTTCCAGGTGTAAGAATCCCTTTGTCCTCACGGTGGAAACTTACAGCAAAAATGGAGTTTGCAGTCACATGGACAAGTTTCTGCATACTTTGCTGAGTCACAAGGTGTGTCTGCCTTCTCTCCATGGGTCAATTGTGTAGCTGATGGCCCTTAATGGGCCATCAAGCCAGCTATGCAGGGCTGACATCAGCTTGTCTGGGACACTTCCCAGAGGCAGAGCATAATACAAAATACAGACAGTACAGAGCCAATACTTATAACTTCAACTACAAAATGATACACAGACATACAGACCGCATAATCATAACCAGCAACCCCTAACCTGGTCTTAGACACCTTAGATGACCCCCTTTACCTAAGGTTTGGTGCCACTACAGGACCTTGGTTGCAATCCATGTTCTATATGGTTCCCATTTATATCAATAACGTCACAGTAGGTCAGTGTGATAATCATTTATTACAATTTACTTATGAGGTCATGGACCGCTTAGTCTTGTCTTGGGCTCAATGTAATATAAAGTTTCCAGGAGAAGTTCTCCTGTGGTAAATAGATGTCAGGAATCTGTGCCTTTGCCATGTGACAATCCACTGTATTCTTTCTTTCTGTCCATCTGAGCATTTATACAGTGCTCATCACACCACGGTACAAGTGTCTCCGGCCCATCTAACTTTGTAATTCAATGAATATAAGACACCTGTTTATTTCAGGGTCAGGAAGAAGGAAGCTTTTAGCAAGAGGAGGTTTCCATTTTCTTTTATCTCCTTTATCTTTATTTCCTATCCTAGGCCTGGTCCACACTAGGACTTTAATTCGAATTTAGCAGCGTTAATTCGAATTAACTGTGCACCCGTCCACACCAGGAAGCCATTTAATTCGACCTAGAGGGCTCTTTAGTTCGAATTCGGTACTCCACCCCGACGAGGGGAGTAGCGCTAAATTCGACATGGCTATGTCGAATTAGGCTAGGTGTGGATGCAAATCGAACTTACTAGCTCCGGGAGCTATCCCACACTGCACCACTCTGTTGACGCTCTGGACAGCAGTCCGAGCTCAGATGTTCTGATCAGCCATACAGGAAAAGCACCGGGAAAATTTGAATTCCTTTTCCTGTCTGGGCACTTTGAATCTCATTTCCTGTGTGGACGTCGTGGCGAGCTCAGCAGCACTGGCAGCGATGCAGAGCTCTCCAGCAGAGGAGTCCATGCAATCTCAGAGTAGAAAGAGGGCCCCAGCATGGACTGACCGGGAAGTCTTGGATCTGATCGCTGTGTGGGGCGATGAGTCTGTGCTTTCAGAGCTGCGCTCCAAAAAACGGAATGCAAAGACCTACGAGAAGGTCTCCAAAGCCATGGCACTCAGAGGATACAGCCGGGATGCAATGCAGTGCCGCGTGAAAATCAAGGACCTGAGACAAGGCTACCAAAAAATCAAAGCGGCAAACGGACGCTCCGGAGCCCAGCCCCAGACATGCCGCTTCTACGAGGCACTGCATGCCATTCTCGGTGAGTCTGCCACCACTGCCCCACCAGTGACCGTGGACTCTGAGGATGGGATAGTGTCGAGGGGCAGTTTCTCGGCGATGTTCGCCGATGGGGAAGATGAGGAAGGGTTTGTGGAGGACGAGGCAGGCGACAGCGGTTACAATACTGCTTTCCCCGACAGCCAGGATCTCTTCATCACCCTCACAGAGATCCCCTACCAACCCTCCCCGGCCGTTAACCCGGACTCCGAATCAGGGGAAGGATCAGTCGGTAAGTGCTATAAACATGTAAACATTTATTTCTTAACAAAACAGGAATAAAAACTATATAAAAAGAAGGTCAATGCATATAGGGATCGAACAAAAATCCTCTTGGGACAATTCAACGAAGCTCTCTGAGAGGTACTCGAAAAGCCTCCGCAGGAGGTTCCTGGGGAGAGGTGCCTTGTTGGGTGCTCCGTGGAAGCACACTCTTCTGCGCCAGGCCATCAGGAGGTATAATGGGAGCATCGCCTCGACCAGCATGGCAGCATAGGGCCCTGGTCTGTGCAGGGATTCACGCAGCATTCGCTCTCTGTTTGTCCTGGAGACCCGCCTCAGGGTGATCTCGCTCGGCGACTGCTGCATCTAATTAGGGGAATTACTTTAATGTTACTATTGTGAATGCTTGACTTTTCCTTTGCATAACAATGACTGTCGTTTAACAGCCACGTGTTGTAGGCTGCAGAGGAAAAGCATACAGGGATCTTTCCCGGGGACAGCCGCAAGGGGCTGGAACAGGGTCAGACTTTATGCTTTCCAGATTGCCTGCAGCAGGAGGGCCCTGCTATCCATTAACTGTTAAGCAGCCTAAAGTTTCCGGCTTACCAGGCCTGGCTGCTACACGGATTCTGCTGTCCTGCCCCGCTTGTCCGATCTCCAGTGCAAGACCCCAGGCAATGAAAGCGAATGCCGAAAATTCGAACTTGTCCTGACAGCACATGAGATTAGGTGCCCTGTATGGTCTTGTTCACAGAAACTGAGTAGACTGTGTTCAGTGTTCGCAAACATGTATCTTTGGAAGGAAATCACTTCCTTTTTCCCATCACACAGCTGCGGCTCTTTCCCGAACTGCCCCGGCATCCCCCTCACAGAGGTTGGCGCAGATTAGGCGGTGAAAGAAAAAGACTCGGGACGAGATGTTCTCTGAACTGATGGCCAGCTCCAGAGCCGAGGCAGCCCAGCAGAGCCAGTGGAGGGAGACCCTCTCTCAGCAGCAGCGCTCACACAGCGAACGGGAGGACAGGTGGCGGCAGGAAGACCAGCAGGCGACTCAAACGCTGCTTGGACTAATGAGGGAGCAAACGGACACGCTCCGGCGTCTTGTAGATGTTCTGCAGGACCGCAGGCAGGAGCAGAGAGCCCCCCTGAACTGTATCTGCAACCGCCCTCCCCCGCCACAAAGTCCTGTCCCCCCCTCACCCAAAATCACAAGAAGGAGGGGCGCTAGGGGCCGTGAAAACTGTCACTCCACCCCAGCAGAGCGCTCATGTACCAAACAGCTCTCATTCCCTAAAGTATGGAATTGCTTGCCTTCCTGGCTCACCCGATCCCAAATCCCAGTTTCATCCCCCAACTGTGTAGTTGAGTATTAAAAATAGTTTGCTGTTCATTACTGTTTCCGTCATGTTTCTTTGCAGAAGACTTTGTGTGAAGGGTGGGAGGGGTTTGTTAATTGCATAGGACAGCCACCATTAACAGGGTACAGACATGGGGGCAGGATCAACAGCAGGTCTCACACAGAGTGCAGTCACTAGGCACCCGGGTCACTCTGCGAGGTGTCTGCTGCCCCAGGTCAGTCTGGGAGGTGTATGTTGCCCCAGGGTCCGAGCGCCTGGCATCCACAAATGGCAAGGCAGGCTGCCCTTACCATGCCCTTCCACCCTAGCCATGAACCTCTCCGATGCCCTGAGCCCCAGCCAGAGCCATCATCCACCCACACCTACTCACCCTTCCCACACACCCCTCACCCCTTCCTGCAAACCCACCCCTTCCTGCACACCCTCCGGTAACCGTCCTCCCCTCAGAGACCGCTGTAGGAGCAGGAGCCTGTCAGTCCTCGAGTGTAGAAGCGGTATGTACATCACTGCACACCGTACCCACCACAGTCTGTGTCCCTGTTGTAACCCTTGAACGAGAATTCGTTAGTAAAGAAAACTTTGTTAATTAAAAATGTTCCAATAACATTATTTTTAAACGTCTGTTGGAAGGGGGGAAACCTGGTGAACGGGGTATGTAACCGCTGAAAAAAGACAATAGTAACTGAAACAGGGGCAGGTTCAGCTTCTCTGTAAAGAGACTGGACAGTCATAGGTTACCCTGCTCTCTGAGGAACCTAGCTTTCAAAGCCTCCCGGATGCACAGCGCTTCCCGCTGGGCTCTTCTAATCGCACGGGTGTCTGGCTGAGCGTAATCAGCAGCCAGGCGATTTGCCTCAACCTCCCATCCCGCCATAAAGGTCTCCCCCTTGCTCTCACAGAGATTGTGGAGCACACAGCAAGCTGCAATAACAATGGGGATATTGGTTTCGCTGAGATCCGAGCGAGTGAGTAAGCAAATCCATCTCCCCTTGAGACGTCCGAAAGCACACTCCACCACCATTCTGCACTTGCTCAGCCGGTAGTTGAAGAGCTCCTTGTCACTGTCCAGGGAGCCTGTATAGGGCTTCATGAGCCAGGGCATTAGCGGGTAGGCTGGGTCCCCGAGGATCACTGTAGGCATCTCCACATCCCCAACACTTACTTTGTGTTCCAGGAAGAAACTACCTTCCTGCAGGCGTCTAAACAGACCAGAGTTCCTGAACACACGCGCGTCATGAACCTTGCCCGGCCACCCGACGTAGATGTTGGTAAAACGTCCCTTATGGTCCACCAGTGCTTGCAGCACCATTGAAAAGTAGCCCTTTCAGTTAATATACTGGCTGGCCTGGTGGGCCGGTCCCAGGATAGGGATGTGAGTGCCATCTATAGCCCCACCGCAGTTTGGGAATCCCATCGCGGCGAAGCCATCTATGACGACCTGGACGTTTCCCAGGGTCACCACCTTTGAGAGCAGTAGGTCAACGATTGCGTGGGCTACTTGCATCACAGCAACCCCCACGGTAGATTTGCCCACGCCAAAGTGGTTCGCTACTGACCGGTAGCTGTCTGGCGTTGCAAGTTTCCAGAGGGCTATGGCCACTCGCTTCTGCACACTCAGGGCTGCTCGCATCCGGGTGTCCTGGCGCTTCAGGGCAGGGGCCAGCAAGTCACACAGTTCAAGGAAAGTGCCCTTACGCATCCTGAAGTTTCGCAGCCACTGTGATTCATCCCAGACCTGCAGCACTATGCGGTCCCACCAGTCCGTGCTTGTTTCCCGGGCCCAGAATCGCCGTCCCATAGCATGAACGTGACCCATTGCCACCATAATCTCCACGGCACGGCGTACCGTGCTTTGTGAGAGGTCTGTGCCACTCTCACACTTCACGTCCTCACCGCGCTGCCGGAGCCTCCTCACCTGATTTCTCAGCAGCTGACTGTGGAAGAGGTGGACGATAAGGTGCGAGGAGTTGACAATGCCCATAACTGCAGCGATGATCGCAGCGGGCTCCATGCTCGCAGTGCTGTGGCGTCCGCGCTGTCACTGACCAGAAAAGTGCGCGAACAGAGTTCCCGCCGGCGCTTTCAAGGAGAGAGAGCGGGAGTGACGGTTGAATGATGACAGTTACCCAAAACCACCCTCGACACATTTTTCCCCCAGAAGGCATTGGGGGCTCTACCCAGCATTCCAATGGGAAGCGGGGACTGCGGGAACTGTGGGATAGCTGCCCAGAATGCACCGCTTCCAATGTCGACGCTTGCACCGTTAGTGTGGACTCACAAAGTCGAATTAGTGTCCTTAGTGTGGATACACAAATTCAAATTCATCAGGTCGAATCCACAAATTCGACCTAAGTTAAATCGAACTACTCTTGTAGTGTAGACATACCCTTAGGGAGTTAGTTTGCCTCTCCCAGTGTCTTGTTGCTCTCCCTTGTCATATCACATGTGTAATTAGATGGTAAGTTCTTTTAGGGAAGGGAATGTATTTTTCCCCTTTTTTGGCCTGATTACTGATAATACTACTAGTTAAACTCTGTCTTAGTGTCCAATCACCCGTTTCCAAGGGTAGGATATGCATTTTACAGTGTAAGTGGATTTCTCTCTGAGCTTCCAACACTCCTGTTCACCATGGGACCTAAATGTTGCTAAACTGGTTAAGCCCATCTTTCCTATGGTTATAAGCACTTTGTGATGGATAGACACACAAGTCTGGAAAGGCTGGGAGCAGTAAAAACCTGGCTGACTAGGTTTGGTTGTGAACAAAATAATGAATGCCTGTAATAAGAAATAAAGGGTGATTTTTTAAACTAGACTAGTACATTAATCCAACTATGTAACACATTTTCAAAATGAGTGGGGGATATGCCCTGCCCAAGAACAGGTTCTAATATCCAAGCCTGAGTGAGTACTATAATGTATTGATAAATACTTAATAGTGGCTCTACTTGCATATAATCTCCACACTACCAATATTTAACATATCACTTTGCAAAGTAGTAGGCGATATCTGGAGTAGGAAAGTAATATCGTTCTGTGCTATCTACCCAGGTACTTACTTGGCTGCCATCACTGCAGTATCTGAGTGTCTCACAAACACTAATGTATTTAGCCTCACAGCACTCTTGTGAGGGAAGGAAGTATTGTTATCCCTGTTTTTTACAGATGGGTAATGAGGCACAGAAAGAGTAAGTGAATTTCCCAGTGTAACACGAGGCTGCTGGGTCAATTGTCAGCACTGGGGATGTTATCTTGGGCCGCTGGATCTAAAAGCATGAGCCTCTACTGCCAGAGCTAAAAGACACAGGCCTGTTCACTCAAAGACTGTAGCATACTCAAACCTCTGTGTATGTCCCAGCCACTAGCAGGGGACAGAGTACCAATTGTGTAAGTGTGGGTTGCACCATGATCACCCAGCATACCAGTGAGCCAGGGATCTCCTACCAGATCCATAGAAGTATCCCAGCTCACTGCCAAACCCATAGAAGCATGCTTCATCTCCAGCTAAGAAGGGAGATATTTCAATAGAGGATGAGTTAAATCATCTGATTTGCCTTATTTAGGGTTGAAGATTTTTAATGACTCTTAAAGTCTGTTACATATACATTCATATGGAGAAAGCACTAACATCTCTGTATATATTAATCACACAATCCCAAAGGATGTAGCCAGTAGTGCTTTTCCTATTTGAATGTAGTGGTTTCAGTCTGAATTGGATATTAACTACCTGCTGTGTTTGGCAGATCTCTTTTTGCTAAAATAAATAATTGTACGAGAAGTCATAAACTGTATATGGGCTTTTTCATTAAAAAAAAATCAAAGTAACGTCAGGATTGTAGCAGCCTTACTTATTGCAGAAAATCTGGCTTCTACAGCTGCTCATGTTGTACTGAAAACTTCAGCCAACTGTAACTGCAGTCCAACATTTCCTTCTTAAAGTATCCCTTACCAAGGAGCAAAGCCAAGTTAATTCTGGACCGGATTAGTGTGTTAAAAATTATGAATGTGCTCTTATTAGAGTAGGTTGCATGTTTTACATTAAATATACATTCAAATAATAATCTGGCAAAAAGTTTGTCAAGATGATAGTTACATTGGCACAAGGAACAGATTTTCCCCAGCCTCTACCAAAAACTGCTTGTATTTATCACCTATATTATTTGTGGACATTAATGAGGATCTTACTTGAAATCAACTGTGCTCTCTCATTGGTGCCAGGTCCTGTTCCATTTTATAGCTGAACTATTTCAGAAATTACTTAGTTCCCACTAGGGACAACACTTTGACAGGTTACACTCTAGCTTATAAAAAGATAACAATTGCTTTTTCTTGTCTGGAATGCTGAAATCCAGCTCATTTTGAGCTGGAAGCATACAGGACCTCTCAACTATTTCTGGTTACAAGGTAACATTATTTATTTTGGGCCCAACTTCACTTCCACCTCACACAAACCTAGTGTTCTCTCATTGTTTGTTACGGCCAACATTATTTTCATTTCAGCCGATGCCTCCATCACCCTTCTGTTAACTGCTCTCTGCATTATTGCCTCTCACTCTCAACTCTGAACCTTCTTTCAGGCACACTTCCGCACTTGGGAGAGTCTCCCTCTTCCTGTGCAGAAAGTGCCTTCTCTTGCTTCTTTCAGATCCCTCGCTGAAGCCTTTGGCTGTCATGAAGCCTTCCTATATCATTTCTACCACTGGTGCTGCCTCTGCAACCTCTTACATTTGAATGATTATCTAAGTAGATTTGTCTAAATTTGGTCCTGCTCCTGCAGCAAGCTCCAAGCAGGTGTAGGGGGTCTCTCCACAGAAAACAGGTTGCAGGATTAGTGCCTTAGACTGAAAATTCTTCAGGGCAGGGAACGTATGTAAAGCATTATGTGAAGATATGGGGCTTGATAACCATGAGAAATGCTGAATCGTGAAACTGAGTTTACAGCAATCTTTGCAAACAATTCCTTCATTTTACACATTTTACACAGTTTTGTTGCTCCCCCCATTTTGAGTCTTCAATGAACATTTAAACAGTCCCTAGCACCACACATTTGAGAAGTACAGCCCAATATACAGCTACGTGGTGTCACAGATTGAGGCATATAGCTCAAAATCTTTTCCTGAAATTACACCTGTAAGGCTTGGTCAAATACAAAATATGCATCAAATATCATATCTGGAACATAAAAAATATAGTCTGTCATGAAACAGATTTCCTGTAAACAACAGAGAAACTTAAGTATTAACATATAACTTATATGCCTTTTTATGAAACAAAAACATATTGAGCAAGTAAATTATTCAAAACTAATAAAAGTTAAAGATTAGCAGCATTGCCATCATGTGGCTAGTAGGAGTAATTGCTCAGGCATGAGTCTGAATTCATTAAGTACCAGGAAGCTAATTATTTCCTCTGAGTGCTCCTGTTAACACAAAAAAAGCAATATTTAAAGTTTTGTTTTAAAAAACAGTTTCTACAATTAGGACATTATTAATATCCAAAATCTCCCTTTTTACTGTAATTTGTACAGAGTGAAGGTGATTAAAATAGTTAAGATTGCATCAGTCTTTCTATTGCAAACCCTATTTTTGTGGATTTGTAGCTCATATGTAAAAATTCACTTCAGGCTGAATCTTGACTGATTTGATCAGAAGTGATTTTACTTTACAAATTTGAAAATAGTCCTTGTGGCTTTTCTTCAGTTCTAGCAGTTCTGAGGAAAAATAGTTTCAGCTGCTGTTTTGTGGTCCTATAATCCAAAATGGTTTACAGTTAAGTTTTAAAGTCCCTCCATTACTCCAGCATGTGAATTAATGGCTTTGAATTATTATGAAAGAAACGAACAAAAACAACTTAATTACTTTAATTTATGAGTGCTATGGGCGTGTATTATTTTCAACCAAAGTTTGTTATGATTTTTAGCATATGGATTTTGAGCACAATCTCAACAAACGCACTTTAAGTTATACTACACGGGATACAAATATTGTAAATTAAGGAGCACTTACATAGTTTCACATCACTTTCACTTTTTTTTCTAGTTAGTCAACCATGTCAAAAAATCCCTTTCTAATAATATTGCAAAAAGCAGGCCAAATCCTGTGCTCTCAACTCCCATGAACTTTAATGGGAGTTGGTGGAACTATAAGTATGTTAAAAGGCGTTTGCAAGTATCATTTGAATAAAAGACAGAATTTACTTTGACAATATTCACAACCTCTGCAAGATTACAAGGTCATTTTGAAAGCTGTTTGAGCTTCTGGGAACCATGCAATCAAATAGGAGAAACAATACCATGTGACAAACTGTACTGAGTGAAATTTTGTGGCCTGTGTTACAAAGGAGCTCAGACTAGAGCTAGATGATCTAATGGTTCCTTCTGGCCTTAAAATTTATTAATCTTAAAATCTATTTATCTATTACAAATAGCTAATATTCAAAGCAATAATCACAGCCACTAATGCATATTAATTATCTATAAAGTGCTTTGAGATTCTTGGATGAAGGACATGGTATAAATGCAAGGTGCTATTATTATTATAACAAATATACTTTCTGTAATTATGTAATATTTAATATTCAAGAAAAATATACTTGTAACCAACAATAATTCACCTTTATTTGTTATTGTACATTGTACTGCACATCATGAAACAAGAGCATCCAGCATTTATATCAAGACAAGATACTGTAATTGGAGAAAGTTTTATGTTACTATTGCACCTGAAAGAAAGACTACTTTTGTTTGTTACTGATTCCCAAGGGTTACCTTTTTGTAATAATCCCTCATATGTCATAGATACAAAAACTTCATATGGTCAGATTTACAAATTCTGAGTTTAAATACTGCAGTGTCAAGTCATGCAATGCATCTCTTCTAGCTGCAGGTTTAATCCACGTGTTCTTCCCCACAGGCTTGGTCCACACTCAGGCCAGATCTACACTACTCCATACTTTAGTGTAACGTATGTCTCTCAGGGGTGTGCATGACGTAAATTATACTGACCTAATGGCCAGAGTGGACTGCGCTATGTGAACAGAGCTTCTCCTGCCAACATAGCTACCACCTCTTGTGGAGGTGGAGTTGTTGGACTGATGGGAGAGCTCTCTCCCGTCGCCATAGAGTGTCTTCACCAGACACGCTACAGCAGCACAGCTGCACCAATGTGTAGCTATGCCGCTGTAGCACTTCTAGTGTAGACTAGCCCTTAAACTCCCACCCTACCCCAAATATTTCCAAATGGTACAGCTCCACTGGTGTTAGCAACAGAGAGAGGAATAGCAAGGTTCCTGCAGCCCCCACCACTTGGGGGCACATACAGCGGTGCACCACATGAGGATAAAAAGTGTGATTTTAAACCTGTTTACATAAACCAGTGCCAAAGGTTGGACACTTCACTTCCATTTACATCAGGTTTACTTCCGTTTATCATAAGGAAATTATATACAGCTCTAAGCTTAACTGAAATAAGCCACTCAAACCAAAATCAGTGTCCACACATCCTTTTCACTGGTTTCAGTGAAACACTGCAAATTTGTGCACAGACAAGGCCTAACACAGTGACATCTAACCCAGAGGAGGTAAGAAATCAATGCAGGAAGAAGAAAAAAGTGGTAGTAAGATCATTTAAATATTACACTGTATAGAGGTGACCAATGGTAACTTATTACAATGAAAACTCTGTACTGCAGAGGTTATGTGCAGAAATGTCTGACCCATGCAGCTATAGATCCAGTGGAGTAACTTTGCCAGCAAAATTGGAGGAGAAGAGATGGGTAAAATTTACTTACCTTCCCATAATTTTTCCTTCTCCCTTTTGTGTCATCAGCCCTGTGTGTTCCATAACAACTAAGTTATTCCTCCTCATCTTCCAAGCACAGGGGATCTTTTCCTTTTTAAACCTCTCTCTAGCTTTGCAACATAGTACCAGCAGGTGGAGCTTTTCAGAGAGCTGATTGTCTAACTCCCCAGTTCACTGCTCTACCAGAGAAGATGAACTATAAATTCTGATTAATAACGAAAGATTAGCTATAGCCAAGCAGGATGGTTAATCTACGTATTCATTTATGTTACAAAAATGGATATGAATACTAATGCCAAAGCAAGATCCCAATACAAGGCAATCCCAATATTTCTCTCTCTCTCTCTCTCTCTCTGCAGAAAAGGAAAAAAAAAGGAAACGATTCAAAAGGAAGGATTAACATATTTCCCTCCAACTAAAAGGTAATGCAAATTAGGTGACACTCTGAGCGGGGTCTCATTGGCACCTGGTGCCCATTTCAGAAAAGGACAAATCACAGAAAGGTAAGTAAATTTTACTTTTCTCCCTCATGGACACCTGGTGTTCTGTGATCCCCAGACAACCGGAATGTAGGCAGCAGTAAAACTAAACTCTCCAGAAATGAGGGTAACTTAAAAGATAGAGAAAAGTGAACAAAGAAAAAGCACCTTTTAGTTGAGGATGTTTGTTTATTTTTGTCTTTTTTCTTTCTTCTTCCTTGCCCTCTATGTGAAGGGTTACAAACCAAGAGAGAGACTGCAGAGCCATGTGTCCAAAAGTCAGAACGGACAACAACATAACTATTTGAAAGCAATAAAAAAAATGCACTGAAAACCAGGTAGCCAGAAGGCAAAATTACTTGAATGAAGTACTATACTGTTCTACTCAGGAAATGACCAAATACCTGACTGAGTGAGTTCTCGCAGGAAGGGGATCTTTTATAAAAATGTGTAGGCCTGACAAGCTCCTGTATTTAATGCATCTAGAAATGGTGCATGTGGATGCTTTGTACTCCTTCCTTGGTCACCTGTCTAATTATAAAATTGTATCTCATATTCTTTTAGGAATACTTTGCATAAACAATTTGCAACCCTAACCATATTTAAAACATGTTTGGAAGGGCTTGGCTCACAAGCGAGACAAAATAGAAAAATCTGGTGCAGGACTGAGACTCACTTTATCTGGGAAAAATTTGAACACAAGGGTTCCAGATGAATAAAGCTCCCTCCCCGACCAACATAATATTTTTTTTTCTTTTCCATGTAATTGCTACCAGGAAAAACAAAATGGGATTCTTGTCCTTTTAAGCGCACCATGAAATTCAGGTTCTCAGAATCCCTTGAAAACACTCAGATTTGTGGGCAGTTTTTAGATTCAAGCAAGAAATTTATGAGCTCTCCTGAATATTCATGCTCTAGAAGGCAAAATGTCTCATTGTAAACGGTGGATTGTCTGTAACTTGAAACCTTTAAACCATGATTTGAGGGCTTCAGTAACTCAGCCAGAGGTTATGGGTCTATTACAGGAGTGGGTGGGTGTGGCTCTGTGGCCTACCGTGTGCAGGAGGTCAGACTAGATGATCATGATGATCCCTTCTGACCTTAAAGTCTGAGTCTATGAGGTTCCAGGCCATTTTGCTCAAATGTAGGTGGCAGGAAAAGCCAGTGGAAAGAACATGAAAAGAGCGGTGAAATGGTAGGTTTAGCCATACTGTACAAACCCACGCTGTAGGGAGCTGGGGGGACAGGCTCTGTGCACAGGCCCTCAGGCTGCCCTGACGTAAGGGGAACTAGCAGCCCACGTGGGGTTTTGGTTTCAGAGCCTGTGGGAATCAGAGCTGCCCTCAGAGGGAGAGGGGCTGACAAAACTAGTAAAGGGATGGAGGGTGACGGGGGCTGATGTGAAGTGCAGCAAGGAGTGGCTAAAGCCCTTTCTGGAACACCTCGGGCAGAAACACCTAGTTACTGTGGCAGTCTGAACAGGCCGAGGGGTCCTGCATCATGGGTCTTTCCTGCCACAGGCCCTAACTTTTGTTTTTGCCAGTGGGTGCTCTCTCTTATCTGCTCCTGCCCCCACCCTCGTGCAAGCGATGGGCAGGGCCTTGGGGAGGGAAGAGGCCAAGTGAGGGCAGGGTCTCAGGGTGGAGCCAGGGGGCCGTGTCATGGACCAGGTGCTGGGGCCCACAAAAGAGTCATCTGGCCCTGCGTATGTTGAGCACCCTTCTCTTTTTTTTGGTGAGTGTAGGGTTGCCAACTTTCTACTCACACAAAACCGAACCTCCTTGCCCCACCCATCATCCAAGGCCACACCCACGGTCTGCCCCTTCTCCGAGGCCCCGCCCTGCTCACTCCGTCTTCCCCTCCCTCTGTTGCTCACTCTCCCTACCTTCACTCACTGGCTCAGGGGGCTGGGGTATGGGAGGGGGGTGAGGGCTCCGGCTGCTTCCCGGGAGCAGCACAACGTGGAAGCTAGCAGGGACCCTGCCAGCCCCACTGTGCGGTGCCGCCAACCGGACAGTCAACGGCCCAGTCAGCATTGCTGACCAGAGCTGCCAGGATCCCTTTCCGACTGGGTGTTCCGGTTGAAAACCAGACACCTGGTCACCCCAGAGCACCCACAGAGTCGGTGCCTGTATTTCCTGCCCTTCAGCTTACCAGGCTCTTGAAGACTCTCCTGGGTTGTGCCATGTTTCACCTCAGTCAGAGCAGAGAAACAGCCAAGGACCTCTGGCCCATCGCTTCCAAAATGCCAAGTTCTGCTGAATCTCTGCCCCGAACAGCTTACAGCTTGCCTGCCACAGCGCTGTAGAGTGGGAGCAACTGGTGCATTAATGCACAGCTGGGGTGTGCACTAGTGTAATGGAAAAAGCTCGTGCCTGGAGCTAAAGAGAGGCAACGCCTAGAGCAGGGGCTTTCTTCATTTGTGGACCCATAAAAATGTTCAAATGGAAATCTTAGACAATGTCTGCGGGCCCCCAGGGGTCTGCGGACTGCAGGTTGAAAGCCACTGGCCTAGAGGAACCTCCTGCTTCTTATCTTGGAGCAGAAGTGAAACACTGGGGAATAGAGTGGGAGTCAGTCCTCTGAACAGCTCCATCTGCTGGCAAGCACATTGTGAAGCCACAAAGAGGTTGGGGCTGGGGTGTGGTGGGGTGGAAAAAAAGGAGCCTCTAAGTTTGGAAGATGAAGAGAAATAACCCACTTGTAATGGATCACTGATCACCAAGCACCCGGTGCTCATGAGGGAGAAGGATCCTCATAAGGCTGAGAGCCTCCTATCAATATAAGTTTCCTTCAATACCCTACCACCAAAAAGGCTGCAAGCACCTCCTGCTCCCCAGACACCTCTTCCCATGCCCCTCCTTCCAAATTTCTACTCTCCAGTTCCTCACCCACCAACCTTCTTCCGCTAAAACATACCTCAATGTAGGGCTGCCAACAGTCCCATACACCTCTACCCTGATATAACCCGGTCCTCAGGAGACAAAAAATCTCACCGCGTTATAGGTGAGACCACTTTATACCGAACTTGCTTTGGCCCCCCCGTTCCTTGTTCCCTGACCACCCCCTCCAGAAACCCGTGTCCCTAATCCCCCCCCAGAACCCTACCCAACCCCCCTGCTCCCTGTCCCCTGACTGCTCCGACCCCTATCCACACCCCCCACCCCCTGACAGGCACTCACCAGCAGCGGCAGGAAGCAGAGCAACGTGGTCCCAGCCTGCTCCACTCCGCCACCTCCCAGCCATAGTGCTCCGCTTCCCGCTGCCGGTGAGTGCAGGGAGGTTGGGGAAAGGATGCCCTCCATACTCACTGGCGGCGGGAAGCGGAGTGATGCAGCCCCAGCCAGCTCCGCTTTCCTTGCCCCAGCCCCAGCCGTGTCACTGGGGGGGTGGGGGGGAAGAGGTCCTGCACTCACCTGTGGCAGGAAGCGGAGCGCCACGGCTGGGAGCTAGCGGAGTGGAGCAGGCTGGGGCTGGGCTCCTCTGCTTCTCGCCGTCGGTGAGTGCAGGGGGGATCCCTTCCCCCAAGACTCCTCCCCTGAGTGACATGGCTGGGGCCGGGGTGAGGGAAGCGGAGCGGGCTGCTCCTGCTCCCCCCCCCCGCTAATCCCCCAGGCCACTCTGGGACTGCAGGGCCCCCAAAATTGCCCCCCCACAGCTCCTGCCTCCTAGACCCTGGGTTGGGGGAGCCCCTGACCGCCCCTGAGACCCTCTGCCCCTTATCCAACCCCTCGGCCCTGGCCTGGCCCCCTTAACACGCTGCTCAGAGCAGCGTGTCAGAGCTTTACCATGTTGTATGCGAACCTGCATTATATTGGGTCCTGTTATATCAGGGTAGAGGAGTATTATAACTTATTTTGATTTAAAAATTGCCTGTCCCATACTAAATTAGCACAAGATGCCTTGTATCCTGTATTTTGACATATTAAAAATAATATCCCTCTACAAATATTGCAAGCCAGTTTTTTACTACCTTATTTTCCAGTGATATTAAGTTTCTAAAACTAGACAATGTAGTACAGAATCAATTCCATGATTTACTGACCCAATGTACCTACTTAAGTTGAATTAATAAATGGAAATTTTGCCTACCTACTGGCTAACGTTAACATTTACACACATCAGGTAAACAGATTCAGCAGCATGAGTGAAACAGCAGGAACTTCAGACAGTCCTGGACTTAAACAAGAAAAAATGAGATTGTATAGATATAAAATGCCAACGAGAAAGAAAGTACAACAGTGGTAGTTCTGGTAAAGCCTTTTGTACATGATTTGCTATTGGGCATAGAGCTGAAACTGACCTAAGGCAGCATTACAGCAATTGATAGACATAAGAAAGCACACAGGCCAAAAGTACGACAACTATTAGCAAATGTTTTGTGACTGCAAACACTAGAAGTGATATTATTGCAGCATAGGAAATTGCAACCTTTTACCATACAGTTAAACACAGCCTGCATTGCAACAGCATGGTCAATGGAAATAAGTTTGCAATTCAAATATTGTTAAAAAATTGTCTTGTGCAAGAACCAAGGCAGAGCTATTAGTGACCAATGTTTTGGCCCCAAAGTCTGTGAAGGATTGTTTACAAGATTTATCACCATCACCACCAGAAAATCTCTTGTGTGCCTCAAGTAAAGGGGACACAAAGATGTGCTAATGTGCTTGTGATACTCTACCATGTTACATGGTGTTCAGTGCAAATTGTTTGATTTTATGAAGATGGTAATGAATATACGAGAGGCATTCATCGTGCTGTAAAGAACTGTCTAGAAAACACTGTCTAAATGGCATTTTGGGCTAAGTATGAGCATTGCCAGCAGATTGAGGGATGTGATCGTTCCCCTCTATTTGGCATTGGTGAGGCCTCATCTGGAGTACTGTGCCCAATTTTGGGCCCCACACTACAAGAAGGATGTGGAAAAATTGGAAAGTCCAGTGGAGGGCAACAAAAATGATTAGGGGCCTGGAGCACATGACTTATGAGGAGAGGCTGAGGGAACGGGGATTATTTAGACTGCAGAAGAGAAGAGTGAGGGGGGATTTGATAGCTGCTTTCAACTATCTGAAAGGGGGTTCCAAAAAGGATGGCTCTAGACCAGTGTTTCCCAAACTTGGGATGCTGCTTGTATAGGGAAAGCCCCTGGCAGGTCGGGCCCATTTGTTTACCTGCCGCGTCTGCAGTTTCAGCCAATCGCGGCTCCCACTGAGTGCGGTTTGCTGATCTGGGCCAATAGGAGCTGCTGGAAGTGGTGGCCAGTAAGTCCCTCGGCCCACGCCGCTTCCAGCAGCTCCCCTTGGCCTGGAGCAGAGAACCGAGGCCAGTGGGAGCCATGATCGTCCAAACCTGCGGACGCGACAGGTAAACAAATGGGCCCGGCCCGCCAGGGGCTTTCCCTACACAAGCGGCGTCCCAAGTTTGGGAAACACTGATCTAGACTGTTCTCAATGGTACCAGATGACAGAACAAGGAGCAATGGTCTCAAGTTGCAGTGGGGGAGGTTTAGGTTGGATATTAGGAAAAACATTTTCCCTAGGAGGGTGGTGAAGAACTGGAATGGGTTACCTAGGGAGGTGGTGGAATCTCCTTCCTTAGAGGTTTTTTAAGGTCAGGCTTGACAAAGCCCTGGCTGGGATGATTTAGTTGGGGATTGGCCCTGCTTTGAGCAGGGGGTTGGAGTAGATGACCTCCTGAGGTCCCTTCCAGCCCTGAGATTCTAAGTCACTAAGGAAATCTCGCCCAACAGCTTTAAAGAATTTTTTCACCGAAGATGGGGAGTAGAACTGCATTGTGGAAATTTACATGTATTTTTTTCCACAACATGGCTTGTGTCTGACAAACTTGTGAAGAAGTTAGAGGAATCATATATGAAAAGATGTACTGTTTTAAGATGAAGATGCTTAACCAGAAAGAGGATGATTTTTAAAAATTCATTCCAAGCCAAATAATTGATGGAAAAACTAAAATGTGAAGGGAAAGCAAGACTTTATTAAGCTTTATGACTCAGTGCTTTTATACATTGACGATTGGTTCTATTTCTCTTCTGACAACATAATGATGAACCCACTGGCCTCTACAAGAAGCTTAGTTTCTCAGACCTTCAGGACGTAACAGAAGCACTTCAAATGAAAGAAATCAAACATGGATCAACTCTGTGAGGAATTCTGCACCAGTCGAGATGTGATCAAAACATCAAGAAATATTTCCAAATCAACAGTGAACAGCAGATGGATGCGTTTCAGAAGTGTGGAAAAAGTGTAGAAAAAGAAAAGCGTGTTTAAATTTTTTTTCATTTGTACTTAGCACACCAGGAACAAATGCTTTTGTAGAGAAGATTTTTGCCTTGATAGGGAATAAACGGTCTGACAAATGGAACAGATGCAGTACAAATTTAATTAAAAGCAAACTTCAAATTTGCATAAACTTCCAGTTATTCTGCAAAGATTTCTTCATCTCCCTGCTAAAGGATCGTGCGTTGCTGAGTGCAGCAGAAAGCAGCAAGAAATATCCCTAGTGACCATAGGTGAGTACTGCTTAACAATAAAAATAAAATGTAAACTACAGTCACCAAGTTTTGCAGATCGCCATCCCTGAAAAAACAAAACAAAACAGTATTTCTCTGCGGTGTTGTCCCGGGGCGTGTGTGTGCGCATACACGCTATGAACACAGTTCTATATTTTTAAAATACAATGTTGGTAACCATGCCTCGGTATCCCCTACTTAACCCAGGGTTCCTTACTGAAGCCTGTCTCTTCCCTCACCATCCTCCACACTGAACCTTTGCCTTGACCCATGGGTGGCAGGTATAATAGGTCAGGGGAGGCTCTGCCTTCCCCGGCGCTGCCGCGGCTGTCGAGCCCCTGGTTACGGGGTTTGGCAGCAAAGATTTTGCTTTATGATGCCCCATGCAGGATCCAAGGTGACTGAGGCGGCACATACCGCCTCCTCAGGTCCCCCAGAACCTACATGGGGCATATCAAAAGCATCTTCTAACAGACACTTTTCCCCTGGGCAGCTTGGGTCCGGGGAGGGGAGGCACAGCATGGCTTCAGCAAGCCCAGGGCTCCTTAGGGTGGGGGAGGCTTGGGCCTTCGGCCAGCCCGGAGCTCCTTGGGGGGGACGGGGACTCGGGGATTCAGCCAACGCAGGGCTCCTCCAGCCAGGGGGTGGGGGTGCTCTGGGCTGCGGCTGGTCCAGGGCTCCTCCAAGCAGGTTGGGGGGCACTTGGGGACTTCGGCCAACCCAGGGCTCAAGCCGAGGGGGGGGACGCACTCTGGGTTTCTCTGGGTAGAGAAGGGATTGGAGGGGGAGGCGGGTGCGGGTGGAAAGGGCGGAGCCAGGGGCTAGCTTCCCCAAAGGTGAGCTCCACCCACCACCCATGCCCTGACCCCACTTTCCTACAGCAGTTCTCAAACTTCATTGCACCACAACCCCCTTCTAACAACAAAAATTACTACACAACCCCAGGAGTGGCGACCAAAGCCTGAGCCTGCCCAAGCCCCTCCCCCCAGATTGAGGGCTAAAGCCAAAGGGCTTCAGGTGGAGGGCCTGTAACCTGAGCCCTGCCACCCTGAGTGGAGAGGGTGAAGCTCAGGCCCCAGCAAGTCTAATATCAGCCCTAGTGACCCCATTAAAAGGGGGTCATGACCCACGGTTTGAGAACTGCTGCTTGAAGATCCAGTCTGCTTCTCACATCTGGACCTCCCTCACAGGCAAGGGAAGGAGAAGAGACGGTTACTCACCGTAGTAACTGTTGTTCTTCGAGATGTGTTGCTCCTATCCATTCCAGTTAGGTGTGCGCGCCGCGCGTGCACGGCTCTTCGGAACTTTTTTACCCTAGCAACTCCGGCGGGCCGGCTGGCGCCCCCTGGAGTGGCGCCGCTATGGCGCCTGTTATATACCCCAGCCGGCCCGTCCGCTCCTCAGTTCCTTCTTGCCGGCTACTCCGACAGTGGGGAAGGAGGGCGGGTCTGGAATGGATAGGAGCAACACATCTCGAAGAACAACAGTTACTACAGTGAGTAACCGTCTCTTCTTCTTCGAGTGATTGCTCCTATGCATTCCAGTCAGGTGATTCCCAAGCCTTACCTAGGCGGTGGGGTCGGAGTGAGACGTGGCGGAGTGTAATACCGCGGAGCCGAAGGCTGCGTCGTCTCGAGACTGCTGCACCAACACGTAGTGGGAGGCGAAGGTGTGGACGGAAGACCAGGTGGCCGCTCGACAGATGTCCTGGATGGGAACATGGGCCAGGAAGGCGGCGGACGAGGCGTGCGCTCTCGTCGAGTGAGCAGTGAGGCGGCATGGTGGCACGCGAGCAAGCTCGTAGCAGGTCCGGATACATGCTGTGACCCAGGAGGAAATCCGCTGCGAGGAGACCGGCTCGCCCTTCATGCGGTCGGCGACTGCTATAAACAGCTGGGTCGAATGCCGGAAGGGCTTCGTCCGCTCGATGTAAAAAGCGAGCGCCCTGCGGACGTTGAGGGTGTGAAGCTGTTGCTCCCGAGGCGAGGCATGCGGCTTCGGGAAGAAGACCGGGAGGAAGATCTCCTGGTTCAGGTGGAAGGCCGAGACCACCTTAGGGAGGAAGGCCGGATGCGGTCGAAGCTGCACCTTGTCTCCGTGGAAGACAGTGTAGGGTGGACTCACCGTTAGAGCACGGAGCTCAGAGACTCGTCTCGCTGATGTAATGGCGACGAGGAAGGCTGTCTTCCAGGAGAGGTAGAGCAGGGAGCACGTGGCCAAGGGCTCGAAGGGGGGACCCATCAGCTTGGCCAGCACGAGGTTCAAATCGCAGGTCGGGGCAGGACGCCGCACCGGCGGGTACAAGCGGTCCAGGCCTTTAAGGAAGCGGGAAACCATCTGGTTGGAGAAGATGGACCGACCTTCCACAGATGGACGAAAGGCGGACACTGCTGCCAGGTGAACCCTCAAGGAGGAGACCGCAAGACCTTGCTCCTTAAGGTACCAGAGGTAGTCCAGGATGGTAGGAACAGGGACTACGAAGGGATTGAGGCCTCGTTGGTCACACCAGAGCGCGAACCGCTTCCATTTCGCCAGATAGGTGGAGCGAGTGGAAGGCTTTCTGCTCTCTAGCAGGACGTGCTGGACTGCTGCCGAACAGTCCCTCTCTGCGTGGGTCAACCACGCAGGTACCAAGCTGTAAGATGGAGGGACTGCAAGTTCGGATGGCGGAGCCTGCCGAAGTCCTGCGTGATGAGGTCCGGCCACAACGGAAGGGGGACGGGATCCCGAACGGAGAGCTCGAGCAGCAGGGTGTACCAATGCTGTCTCGGCCAGGCCGGAGCTACGAGTACGAGGCGGGCTCTGTCCCTCCGCAGCTTCTGTAGCACTCGGTGTACGAGCGGGAACGGAGGGAAGTCGTAGAGGAGGTGATCCTTCCAGGAATACAGGAAGGCATCCGACAGGGAGCCTGGCGAGTGACCCCGGAACGAGCAAAACAGGTGGCACTTCCTGTTCTCCTTGGACGCGAATAGGTCTACTTGGGGAAACCCCCACCTCTGGAAGATTGTGTGTACTACATCGGGACGGAGGGACCACTCGTGGGAGAGGAACGACCTGCTGAGATGGTCGGCCAGCATGTTCTGCACTGCCGGAAGAAAGGACGCTTCCAGGTGAATTGCGTGGGTCACGCAGAAGTCCCACAGGAGCATCGCTTCCTTGCAGAGGAGGGAGGAGCGGGCTCCGCCCTGTTTGTTCACGTAGAACATGGCTGATGTATTGTCCGTGAACACTGTCACACAGCGGCCTTGCAGGTGGGTGCGGAAGGTGTGACAGGCCAAACGGATCGCTCGCAGCTCGCGGACATTGATGTGCAGAGCGAGCTCCTGGGGCGACCACAGGCCCTGGGTGTGAAGGTCGCCCAGGTGAGCTCCCCAACCGAGCGCTGAGGCATCCGTGGTCAGATTGGCGGATGGGCGAGGAGGGTGGAACGGGACTCCCGCACACACGACCTCCGGGTCGAGCCACCAGCGGAGGGACTCGAGGGTCGGCCTGGTGACCGTGACCACCATGTCGATGGGATCTCGATGCGGCCGGTACACCGACGCGAGCCAAGACTGGAACGGGTGGAGGTGGAGCCGCGCGTACACGGTGACATACGTGCATGATGCCATGTGGCCCAGGAGGCGGAGGCAGGAGCGCACCGTCGTGGTTGGGAAGGTGACGCGGTCCCGGATGATGGAGACCATCGTCTGATGTCGAGATTGCGGTAGGCAGGCTCGGGCCAACAAGGAGTCGAGGACCGCTCCAATGAACTCCACCCACTGTGATGGAATCAAAGTGGACTTCTCGGCGTTGATGAGAAGACCGAGTCGCCGGAAGAGGGACAGGATTTCTGTCATCTGGCCCATTACCAGCTGTCGAGACTGTCCGCGAACCAGCCAGTCGTCGAGATACGGGTAGACGTGCATCTGACGACGGCGGAGGGCTGCGGCAACCACTGCCATGCATTTGGTAAACACCCTCGGTGCGGTAGCGAGCCCGAATGGTAACACGGCAAACTGGTAGTGGGCATTGTTGACCACAAAACGGAGGTAACGTCGATGAGGAGGATAGATCGCGACATGGAAGTAGGCGTCCTTCATGTCGAGGGCGGCAAACCAGTCTCCCGGATCCAGAGAGGGAATGATGGTCCCCCGGGTGACCATGCGAAACTTGGGCTTGAGCAGGTATTTGTTCAGCTCGCGAAGGTCCAGGATAGGACGTAGCCCTCCTTTCGCCTTGGGGATGAGAAAATAACGGGAATAGAATCCCCTGCCCCGCCTGTCTTGAGGCACTGCCTCTATGGCACCCACGCTCAACAGAGTCTGGACCTCTTGTAAGAGGACTTGCTCGTGAGAGGGGTCCCTGAAGAGGGACAGGGAGGGTGGGTGGGAAGGGGGGGGTGAAACAAATTGAAGGCGGTATCCCGACTGGACTGTTTGAAGCACCCAGTTGTCCGTTGTTATTTGGGACCACGCCGAAAAGAAATAGGAGAGGTGGTTGCGGAAGAGAAGGGTAGGATCCGGTAGGGAGAGTGATGGGCCGTCCTCGTGCGTCCCATCAAAAGGCCTGCTTGGACCCCTGAGGGGCCTTGGAAGAGGCCTGGCCCTGGTTACGCCTGTTGCCGGAAGGACGACGGCGATTTGGGCCCGGTCGCCTGCTATTACGGTAGCGTTGCTGATGGAAGGACCGGGGGGGTTGCTGCCGGAAGGACCTGCGCTGTGGAGCTGGCGTGTGCATCCCGAGGGTGCGGATGGCAATGCGACCGTCCTTCAGGGTCTGGATCCGTGAATCAGTCTTCTCAGAGAAGAGACCCTGAGTGTCAAAAGGCAGGTCCTGTAACGTATACTGCACCTCCGGCGGCAGGGTGGAGGACTGCAGCCAGGAGATGCGCCGCATCGTCACGCCGGAGGCTAAGGTCCGAGCTCCCGAGTCCGCGGCGTCAAGGGCGGCCGTGATGGAGGACCTGGACGATTTCTTTCCCTCGTCCAACATCGCCGAGAACTCCTGGCGGGAGGCCGTTGGCAGGAGCTCTGTAAACTTCGCCAGGGACGTCATGATGTCAAAGACGTACCTGGCGAGGAGGACCATCTGGTTGGCGATGCGCATTTGCAGGCCGCCCGCCGAGTAGATTTTGCGGCCTAACAGGTCCATTCGCCGCGCGTCCTTCGACTTAGGCGCAGGGGCAGGTTGACCATGCCTCTCCCTGTCGTTGACCGACTGAATGACCAACGAGTCCGGGGTTGGGTGAGTATAGAGATACTCGTAGCCCGTGGGGGGGACTGAATATTTGCGCTCGACCCCATGAGCCGTAGGAGGGATGGACGCCGGTGTCTGCCAGAGTGTGGTGGCGTTCTTTTGTATTGTCCGTACGAACGGTAACGCCACTCGCACTGGAGCCTCCGCTCCGACCACATTTGTGATAGGGTCCTCGTCCTCCTGAACCTCCGCCACGGGAAGATCCATGGCCGTCGCCATGTGGCGAAGCAGGTCTTGGTGAGCCTTCAAGTCTACTGGCGGAGGCTCCTTGGTAGAAGCTCCGACCACCGCCTCGTCCGGTGAGGACGACAAGGACAAGCCCTGGACGACGACCTCAGTCGAAGGACCTGCGAACTGTTCGTCGGCTGGTTCGGGCTGCATGGTCCTCTCGCGGTCAGGCTCGCGTGGTGGTGAAGGAGGCGGTCGGCTAACAGTCGCCTCTGGTACCCTGCGCTCGGAGGCTCGGAGGCTTGGGGGCAACGGCATCCCCTGAGACTCATACTGGGCCCATGGTACCCAGAATCCCAACTGGTGTGCCCCCTGAGGTTGACCGTGTGGGGTAGGCGGTAGGAGTCCATTGCTGTCCGCCGCGGAGGCGACCGACGCAGGGCGGGATGGCCATGGCGGTGCCGAGGCGCTGATGGATTGCGCCGTTGACTGAGGCAGCCCAGCCCCGGACGGTGCCGAGGATCGGTGCCGGTCTTCACGGTACCAGGATGGTGACCGAGACCAACGTCTGTCGCGGTGCCGGGAGCTCGACCGGTGCTGGGAGCTCGACCGGGATCCAGATCTGCGGTGCCGGGAGCGGCTGCGCGAGTCGCGGTGCCGGGAACGGTGCCGGGACGGAGACCTCCGTCGGTGCCGACGCGACGGCGATCAGGATCTGGAGCGACGCCAGGAGTGCGACCGGTACCGCGATGACGAACGGTACCGGGACTGCGACCGACGTCGAGACGGCGACCAGTACCGCGATGGTGAGCGGTGCCGAGATCGCGAGCGATGGGACGGTGACCTGCGGTGGGACCGGGAACGTGACCGGGACTGGGAGCGTCGTCTGTGCCGTCTGTCCGGAGAGGGCGGCCGGGTCATCATGGCCGGCTTTCCTGCCGACACGACAGCCCGCGCCGGCGGTGCCGGGGGCCGGAGGGTTGGTGCCTCTATGAGCTGTATAAGCTCACGCGCCGAGGAGAATGTCTCCGGCATAGATGGCAGCCAGGGCTCGACCACGGTCGGTGCCGGGGAGCGTGGCGGTGCCGGACTCGACGGTCCGGTGCACGTCTTGTGCACGGCTACCGCGGGGGCCACAGGTAGCGCAATCGTCATCGCTGCTGAGTCCTCCGCGTGGGACTTAGCAATCGCCTTCGCCAGCTTGCGCTTCTTAGAAGGCGAGAGCGAGCGGTGCCGGGTCATCGGAGCCGCTGGCTGAGGCTGCGGAGCCGCGGTGCCGGTGCGGCTCGGGGCCGCCAGTGCGCTCTGCACCGATGAAGTTCTCAGTGCCGGCGCGGACGGTGCCGGGGGCTGGAGTGACGCCTCCATTAAGAGTTGTTTTAATCGAATGTCCCGCTCCTTACGAGTTCGCGGCTTAAAGGCGGAACAGAAAGAACACTTATCTGTTCGGTGACCTTCGCCAAGGCAACGGAGGCAGGCGTCGTGCGGGTCCCCGATTTGCATAGGCCTCTGGCACGATGCGCAGGGCTTAAAGCCCGGTGCCTTGGGCATGAGCCCGCACCGGGGGAGGAAAGGGAGGGGATACCCCCCTTAACCTTATCCTAAAACCTAACTAACTAACTATCAAAAACTATCTACACTAAGTACTAAACGAACTATGTACAGAGAACAGTAGCGAGAGCTAGGGTGGTGGAGGACAGAGAGCACTCCACAGTTCCAACTGGCCGTCACGGGCGGTAAGAAGGAACTGAGGAGCGGACGGGCCGGCTGGGGTATATAACAGGCGCCATAGCGGCGCCACTCCAGGGGGCGCCAGCCGGCCCGCCGGAGTTGCTAGGGTAAAAAAGTTCCGAAGAGCCGTGCACGCGCGGCACGCACACCTGACTGGAATGCATAGGAGCAATCACTCGAAGAAGAAGCAAGAACTGCTGCTGGGCAGGTGGGCTCATGCCTGCCTGGTTGAATTCTCTGTTCTGTACTCAGAGCCGGAAGGGGGCATTGGGAGGGAGCTGAGCCAGCTCCTAGGAGAATCTTTCTGTCTGCCATTGAAGTTGCCTCCTCTCTGATCAGTGAAGGACGAGGAAGAAGCGTGCTGAGTGCCACACTAACAAAGCTCAAATGCTCAAGATTACCTCTCTTCCTTCCATATGTGGGGTGATAGTTAGAGAGAAGCAGCATTGTTCTCCTTCTCCTATGCTGGAAAATAGTGCAGTATAAACTATGGATGTACATGAGTTAGTCAGAGCCATAATTAGTAAGGTGTGATACTAAGGAATACTACATTTATGACAGACTAGCTGGTCTACAAAACTTCAATTAGAGACAAATGGAGAGTAGCCATCGTTTACCTGTAATCCTCCAGATTAGAAAAGCACTAGTTTCTCAGCATTTTCCAGATGCCTTATTTTCTTAAATGATACAATACAATTCCTTCAAATAAAATTCCTGGGCTACGTATGAGTTTGGTAAATAATCTTTGGTTACTCCGGGCCAAATTTTCAATAGTGCTCAGCATTTTAATCTAGACCCAATTAAATTCTAGGCCCTTTAGAAAATCTGGCCCTTTTACATTAAATTTTGAAATGCCATATTTATCCAACTCGATAACTAACTACAGTATTAATCTATTTATGTAAGTTATGACAACCAATCCTATCGCAAGTTTGCTATTGCACATTCCAGAGCATCTGAACAGTGACAGAAAAGTTCATTATAAATGGAATGTAATAAATGAGAGGAAAAGTGAATGGTGTGAAAAGCAGGGGTGGCTTAATACAGTATAGTGTATTCTGTATGTTATAATTTAAAACATACCACCAAGCTGCCTCTTATTAAATAGGACTGCCAAACAAGCTGGGAACTCATAATGCCAATAAATCAAATACAGCTATAGTATATAGATACCATAAACCATTTTTTAAAATGTGTGTCAGTATATATATTTTGTTTAGGAGCATATACCTCTGGCGTTCAGTGAAAAATTCTAACACGAGGAACCCAAATTCACTGGCAAATCAGGAATCCTTTATATGCAGTCAGCAACAATGTGGAACTGTGTGGTTATATATTAGTGGAACTGGCCAAAACATTAGAAATTTTTAATTTCTTAGAACAAGATTGGGTCACATGCTTTTCTGTAAGCCACAAGCATTGCACACACCAGGGGCTCTTTGCATTCCTCCATTTCCCTCCTACTGTCCCCAAACTACCTGTGTCATTCTCCCTCTATTTCATGGATTCCTCCTGTATCCCCCACTCCCCATCTCAGGGCCTCTGTGTAACCTCATTCCCTTCTTTCCCCAGGCCAGGGTCCCCCATTCCCCGCATGCCCCCTCCGTTCTTATGTCCTTCCTTTCTGTCTGGGAGATAAACCATTCAGAGTGTCAACCTTCTAAACTTCATTGGAATGAATGGTAGAGCTGAGATTGGGGGTGGAGGTAGTTATTCTTGTGCTGGAAGGTGTTAACGGCTGCCATCAACCAGTGTTTTGAACTATGGACTATTATGTGCTCTTTCCAGAGAAATTATGGGCACACTAGTCCCATCAATAGCCTCAGTGCAGTGTGGGAAGCCCATTCTCTCAAAGCCAACAATTATTTTGATTTTTATGCCTATCCCCCTTGGGTAAACCACAGTTCTGATCACCTCACAAACCTCCATCACTACAACCCCTCCCCAGTTGACTTACTAACACCAAACTGGTTAGCCATAAACCTGTAGCAGTCTGGGGTAGCCTGCTTCCAGACAGCTATAATGACCTGCTTCTGGACTCACCTGGTCTCCCCTCATGCAAGCTGCTCACACTGCTCTAGGAACATCTGCTTCTTCATGAGAAAGTTCTGGAACAATTGCTGGTCATCCCAGGTCCGCATGACAATGCGGTCCCACCAGTCTATGCTTGTGGCCCTTCTCCAGAAGTGCCAATTGACATATGGTGAATCTGCAGCTATGGCAACATGCATGAACTGCATCAGCTGGGCTGCAAATTCCATGGCTATATGCCCTTCCGAGAAGTGCTTTCGTTAAGACAGATAGCACTGTTGAAATGTCCACCAGCACCTCACAGATGCTCTGCCAGATTCCTGAAATAGGAGTGAAAGTGCAAGCAGGAGATGATCTTCTATTAGTGCTGGATAGATGGTATTGTCTCCAGTTATAGGGATTGTGCACACCCAAAAAATGGCTTGGAAGGCCAAGAGCACTTTCAGTCAAGAGTGGTGGGTTGAACAGAAAGTCTCCAAAAATGCATTCTGAACCAAGCCCTAGGGCAACTAGAGCTAGCAAGGGCACTAAGAATCTGGGATATGCCCCTAGAAATCAGTGTCTTGCAAGCGCAGGCTTGCAAAGAATGGGTTTGTGGGCACAAGTCACATGGACCCAGTGTAGAAATAAGCTTCAACAAGGTCGATAAGGGTAAGTGTGTGTTTTAACCAGATGCAAGGACTCCATATGTCCCTCATTTCTCCCTTCTGATTTTCAGCAAAATCACTAGGGTTCTGACCATGGATACCAAAACATTCCCTGAAATTTTGGAAATGATCAGATTTAAAGATTTTATTAAAGTAAATGTTTGAAATGAAATATACACAGGTTGAGAGGGAAGGTACTGTACATCTGGGGTCAGGCTTGGGTTATGGGGGGTTACAGATATCGTTTGCAAGGATGAAAAGATACATACATATCGCATAACCGGCATAGACCCAGATTGGGGTGCAAGGGTTTTTAAAGTGTCAGTGAATAAGTGGGCTCGGGTTCGCCACGCATGGAATGAATAAGAGTCCAAGTCAGTATTGGTGGAGAGGATAGATACATGGATGGGGTGTGTCCCTTGGTCCCTCAGGGAAGGAAGTGGGTTATTTCCCTGGTCGGCTGTCTCAATTACTCAGCGTGGTATTGGCGGTGTCCGGTGATGTGTTCAGTATAAATGTCTCTGGACCACCTGATGGTGTCGGACACCATGAGCTGTCTCATGAGCCGGGCGTAGCGTCGACCGACCCCACACGCTCTCAGAACTGGCTTGTTGCGGGGGTCCCATGAGCCCAAGGCTTCCACAATCAAGGCGTGTACCTGGACTTCGTAGCCCTGGGCTCTCAGGGTCTCGGCCAGCGGGGCATACTTCGACTCCTTCCGTGCTCGGGCCTCGTGGAAGGCAGGTGACTGGTTTTCAAAAGGCACCGTGACGTCTACCAGGAGGACCACCTTCTTTTCTGGGTCCATCACGACGATGTCGGGTCGCAGTCGGCTGTCTGTCCTGGGGATGGCGGTGTCGACGGTGATCTTCCCCAGGGACGGTGGGATGGCTTTCACTAGTCGGTTCTG
The DNA here is from genome assembly GCF_020497125.1 of Mauremys mutica. NCBI lineage: Eukaryota > Metazoa > Chordata > Testudines > Geoemydidae > Mauremys > Mauremys mutica. The sequence continues at coordinate 201,970,847 of NC_059072.1, read as the reverse complement.
GATGGCGTTGTGGTGGTGCCGCCAGGCTCCGGAGTGCTGCTTGCATCCACACAGGACGTGCGGCAGGGTTTCGTTCACGTAGCCGCACTTCCTGCTGCGCTTGTCCCGGTTGCCGTGGCGTATGGCTCCGTTGAGGGGAACGCAGTTGAGTCGGGCCCTGTGGATGAACCGCCAGTTGGCGAACCTGGTGAAGCTGCCCCTGGGGAGGAAGTGGTTACTGGCGTCCCACTTGCTGGACACCTTGAACACCTTGCCCTAGTCTGGCTTCCGCTTGAGGTTCTCGGCGTAGTGGTAGCGGATGGCGTCTTTCAGGGACCTTTCTAGCATGGCTCTGGGGGTCGGGGGGTCGATGGTGTGGTCCGGGGTCTTTACGTGTGGCACCAGTATTCCCAGCTCCCAGCGTTCCTCGCACCACTTCCAGCAGCAGCCGATCCTCTTACCCAGACATCTTGAGGCGTTGCGGGCGCGGGACCAGAGAGAGGATAGGTCTCCCCGCTCTCTCCCGAACTCAGCCTCCAGGGAGCCGCTGAGGTAAGTGGCAATGTCCCGCTCGGAGGGGGCCCTGGCGATGCGTTTCCTGACCACACCCTGTACGGCCTCCTGTGCGATGCCTCCTCACTGTTGGGTCCGGGCATGTCAGGAGGCAGAAGGCGTGGGTCATCACCGGCACGTCACACAGGTCACCCAACCGAGATACGGTGAGTTGAGCGCAAGACCTCACTTCATTCGGCCATTTATAAAATAACCTTAAGTATCTTCATTAACCCTAACAGGAATAGGTAATTTTTTTTCTAAAATGGAACAAAACCATGTCTTTTGTTACTAGCTATTGCAAGTTACTGTTGAACAGAGAAAAGTCAAAGCTTGAAAACTGGGTTTAGGAAAATGTAGGAAATTTTAGCCATGAACTAACTAAAAATTATGCTTATTTATTTCTGAAAATATAAGTGGGTCTTGGTAGCCATCTAGTGTCAAACTTTTCTCCTTAAAGTTTTGTTGCACTGTTTATATTTTGTTCCATTTCTTATTTAAATTTATATAATGTATTTAGTTTGACCCAGGTAGCCTTACTTATGTCTTGGCATATGGAGCACTTAAGCGAAAGTCATTTACATAGTTCACCTGTTGCTCTAATAAAAATATTCTATTTTTAAAAATTGCATGTGTTGATGGAGAGGGAATCCTTGTTCTTGTTCATGAGACGCTACTCAGAAAATAAAAACACCTCCTCCCTGCACACTATATTTAACTGTAAGGAGTAAGCTCTTGTTGGTAACAGAACCAGTATTTTTGGAAGCATATATATCAGAGATTAAATTGTTTACTGTCCTAAAATCCCACAACTCTTCTTAATCCACCACGTTTTTTTTTTGTTTTATACTACTAGCTTCAATATCTTTTCCCCACAGCCCCCAAGATGTAGAACAGTGACATCCAGAGGCCAGCTAACACTTTATGCTTAGAATTCTCATGCCTGGGTTTCTGGACAAGTTATTTGTTCATACTGTTATTATATTATCCACAACTGAATGGTATTCAGCAACCTAGTGGAAAAAATCCATCATCTTGTCCAACACAAAGATTAAACTGGTGATCAACCAGTAAGGTGAATGGATGACTTGGACATATGGAAGACCTTGTAAAAGATATATTGACAGACTGCCAATAAGGAAATACTTAAATATGAAATATATAAATCAGCTAGTCCAGTTGATATACATGATTATGAATGGAAAGAACTGGCTAATGAACTTACCAACAATTTACTTCTGTAAAACAGATGTGGGAGCATCTAAATATGAAAAGAAATGATAGTAATATAGTACTGTGTCAAAAAATAAAAAGGGATGATACTGGTAATTATTTGCATGTATTATTATTGCTGTTCAGAGATGAGCAATAAAAATTATGTGGGACCTGGTTTTATAAGAAAAGATTAAAAGAGCTAAATATGTATGACTTTGCTGAGCAAAGAGGAAGAGAGGGGAGACAGCAGTCTACCAGTAACTAAGGGCGGTAAACAAGAAAAGAAAGGAATTATTTTGGCAAGAGAGAACTACTAGGAATAATGAGATGAAATTATAAAAACAGAAAATGTAGCCCAAACACCAGGAAAAGCTTCCAACAGGATGTGGAATAGTTTTCAAAGGGAAGTGGCAGAAGCCCTATTTCTTGTGACACTTATGATTAGACTGGAGAAAGCATTAACAATGAGCTGTTGGCTAATCTACAATCAGTAATTCTTTTCCATATCTGGCTTATATGGTTTTAAGTGCAATGGTTTCTGAGAACACATCTATTTCAAACCACAGCAAAAATGAAGATGAAGTGAATAGTATTATCCATTACCACTTAACAGTCTTCAATGTAGAGCAGTGGTTCTTAACCTGGGGTGCACGCACCCCTGGGGGTGCGAGATGCTCTTTCTGGGGGTGCGAGAGACGTGCCAGATTTTTTTTAGAAAGTAAATAATTGAAAACACAAATTAAGCACATACGTACAACTACTTTGTTTCATCAAACCTATGTATTTATTAACATTATACATTTTTTAAACGATTACTGTAATATACAAACAAAAAATATATCTAGGTTTAAAGAACTGACCTACTTCAACGATTTTTGATAAGGGGTGCGAGAACATATTTTGAGAACCAAAGGGGTGCAGGCTGCAGTAAAGGTTAAGAATCACTGGTGTAGAGGGTAGCCTACTTTGTTTAAAATCAGGTTTTATAAAACTGCAGGAAAATATTTCAATTAATGTTTATAAGAGCTTGAATTTAAACTGTCCCTTGCAGCGCACACAACCCAAATATTGCAGCACTATATTAGTCATTGTATGCGGAAACCAGAAAGTGGAGATGATTAGTGTTTTCATAGCCCAAACTGAGCAAAAAAATAAAACAGCATAAATAGCAAAGACGACTTTGGATGTAAATGTCTATCATTCATCGTTGGTAGAGATCTTTAAAAATATTTTTACTCAACAGTGTGAACATCTGACCTAGTTTGGTAGTATCTTCTTTCCATTTCTTATTTTAGGATGCTCAAGATTTGGCTAAATCTAATAAAGCTCAACCCCATCCTCTTCTCAAAGATTTTGAGCAGAAATGCAATCAAGATGTTTTCCCCCCATTTGTATATATCAAACTTCAACAGAAATGTTCAACAGATCCTAATTCAGCATCCGAAGAAGTGGGCTGTATGCTCAAATACATTTGTTAGTCTCTAAGGTGCCACAAGTACTCCTGTTCTTAATTCAGCAAAGTACTTTAGCATTTGCTTAACACTGTCTCACTGACAAGCATTTATTAAGTAACATTTCTTCCGTATGAACACTATTTTAGTTAACCTATTTCTGAAGAACTTTCACTTTAATTTGCTTCTTTTTGAATTTGTTGTTTCTCAGGCAGTCATGAAACAAGTGATAAGTAAATTACGTATTTTAAAAACAATAATTTTATAGTGAAACAACCAAAACTAGGGAACAGTATAGGTAGAAAAAAGCTTTAATATGAATTTGGAACTTTTTTTTTTTTAAACTATGTACATTAACACTTCAAATGTTGAAAGCATAGGCTTAGCCATAAGAGAGAAACTGCCACTTAAACCCCTTTTTCAGGTCAAGTCAATTAAAAGGGCCCTTCACTTATTTAACCATTATCTTACATTTACTTTTAAACAGGGAAGGGGCATTGCACAAAGTACTCCCTCCTCCTGCCCCTCTCCAACCTTCACCACCAGGGGCGAGCACTCTAAAGCGCAGTAGGTTTCAAAATATTTGCATTTTGATTTCACTGTTTCCAATCCTAAGGTCTTATGTGTTAGCTACACAAAGAGCACTAAGGGCTAAAAATAAACAAATTAAAAACTTAACATAAATTGGTTTTATGTATTTATTTTTTGCTAAGGGAGCAGGTTTTGCACTATAGAAAAATAGGGAAAACTAGTAATTTCAACATATATATCGCAAACCTTTGCTGTCCCCAGAAAATCTCATGCCTGCAATTTTTTTATACAGAGAATGAACGAATGAATCTGTTTCTATTGTTGAATGCCCATAACAAATATTTAAACAAAAATATTTCACTTCCTTGCAGTTATGAGTTTGTGACTTATTTCAATTATACCACTGATATTGCACTGCATTTTTAAGTGTGGAGCATATAAACATTAAACATCCAAATGGAATGAAAGTCAGAGTGCATAATTATCTTGTGAACTGATAAACTTAATTGTGAAATGTAGAAGTCAATTGCCTCAGGGAAACAGCTGTTAGTCACATTAAAACGCTATGAAGACAAATGCTTAAAAATCCCACTCTTTTGCAAGACACAGACTTGCTGGAAGACTTAATACTTTAAAAATACCAATGCGATGATTATGAAGGAGACTCTTAGGTTGTCACGACATTTCTATACCAGTATTGCCTACAAACACTATGCTTTATCATGCAGTTGACACTACTTGGTTTAGAAAGCAGTGTGTTCAAAGGCCGATACAGACATAGTTAAGTTCCAACTATTTTCACTTCCACAAAGCAGGATTTTTGCAGAAAATCAGTCTTTTCTGCTGCAGATCCCCTCCTTCACAGCACCTTATGTTAAACCCCCTTAATACTCTATTTAGCTGCTGAGAATCTATCACTTGCAGAAAGGGAGTTTACTTTCTGGTCTAGTTGCATTGCCCCCAGACAGTGAGTTTACTGAAATTTTGGTCTTTAGTTGTTTGAACTACAGCAGGTTTGGTCTTCAGGAGATGCAGAGACAGGAGTTTCATCAGTTCTGGGACGTTTAGATGCTGGCGGATTGTGCACAGGATCATCAGAGGGAGAAGGTATCTCTGAAATATTGGGAAATAACGAAATTCACTTAGTTTGATTTCCTGTTTATTATTTTTCATTTTTAAAAAATTAAAAGTGAATTTAGCATTCATGAAAGATGCTGAGTTGACAGCCCTGGATACTAAAGTCCTTTATCCACTGTACAGGCATCATGCAGGAGCAGCAGTGAAAGCTGGCCCGTACAAACCACCAGAGTCTGATATGGAGGTGAATACCTCAATGCCAATTCATTCCTGGGTGTTGAGACTGACAGCCAGGATTCTAATTAACATCAACTCTGTTTATAGAATCTCAGGGTTGGAAGGAACCTCGGGAGGTCATCTAGTCCAACCCCCTGCTCAAAGCAGGACCAATTCCCAACTAAATCATCCAATGTGTTGCTGATGACTAATGGGACATCTGTCCATTAGCAACTGGACTGAGAACAATAACTCACTTTACATTGTCCAAAGTACCATCAAGCAGCAGCAGCTTCCAAAACTGAGTTGGAGACTCAAGTTTCTGAATTTGTCATTAATCCCTCTGTATTCATGTTTGAACTAAGACACTCATATTTACCAAACCAGTCAAAGATCCATAATTATGTAATTTGGAATGAAATGGCTGAGCAGCAAATGTTTTATATATTATGACCAGAAAGTGGCTTACCATGTTGAATTGCTTCTGAGGAGGAAGATGTGGACACTAGATTTGTGTGTGTTGAGTTTGGCGTGTCTGTCTTCAGAGGAATCAAGTTTATTCTCCTTAAAAATAAAACAGAGATACAATTCAACTGCTTTTAATGCCTCACTTCCACAAACTCTTCTTTGAAAGGTACTGTATAGTATAATTATTTAATTACTGCTTCAATTAACTACAGTGTTATAGATGTGCTTTACACACCCACACCCACACTTTCCCTGGCTACCTTTGGTACGGGATATTCTGAACAGAAAATTTAACTCGTAAAGACAGAAGTGTTAATTATTAGATACACTTTCCTTGAATGAGTATGTGGATATAGAGCAACACAGTACTTGATTTTTTACTTCAAAACATATTATATATGTGAAAGAGATTTTAAAAATTAAGATTGGCTGCTAAGATAAGGTTTCTGCTCTGCTCTTTGGGCATGTCTACACTTACCTCCGGAGTGATTGATCCAGCAGGGGTCGATTTATCACGTCTAGTGAAGATGCGATAAATCGACTGCCAAGCGCTCTCCCGTTGACTCCTGTACTCCACCCGTGCGAGAGGCGCAGGCGGAGTTGACGGGGGAGCGTCAGCAGTCGACTCCCCGCAGTGAAGACACCGTGGTAAGCAGATCTAAGTACACTGACTTCAGCTACATTATTCACATAGCTGAAGTTGAGTAACTCAGGGCTTGGCTACACTTACGGTTTGCAGCGCTGGTAGTTTGCAGCGCTGGTCATCCAGCTGTGTAGGAGCAGCGCTGGTGTGTGGCCACACTCACAGCTACCAGCGCTGGTGTGTGGCCACATTTGCAGCATTTCCAGCGCTGTTGGGAGTGATGCATTATGGGCAGCTATCCCAGCATTCAAGTGGCCGCAACGTGCTTTTCAAAAGAGGGGGGTGGAGTGGGGTCTAGTGTGACAGGGAGCGGGGGGAGAGAGAGAGTGGATTTTTGGAGCCAACACTGTGTGTTAGCTTCCTGACTTGAAAAATCAGAACATTTTTCCGACCCCTTAGTCTTAACTCTTAATTGCAAACAGCCTGCAGGCAACAGGACTCCCCACTGTTTCCCTGCCTGCCTCTATTTGATTGTTTACAGCCAGGTACAGATGATCACAGCAAACAGGAGCTTTGTTTGTTTTTTAGATAGCAGCAGCGGCAACGGAGGAGCTCCACAGAGCTCGTTCACAACAGGGAGGAGGATCTCATTTGATTGTTCACAGATTGATCACAGCAAACAGGAGCTGATAAACAGCTCCGGTAGAAACGGAGCTCCGGAGGTTCACAACAAAACAAAGAGAGGCTGCATAACAAAACAAAGGGAGTAATTTAGTTAAAAGCATTCTGGGATATCTCCTTATTCCCTGGAGGCCAATAAAAGCGCTGGTGTGTGTCCACACTTGATGAGCAGCGCTGGATCACCAGCGCTGCAATCGCTACACCCCAACCCGGCCAGGTGTACAGCCAGCGCTGCAGCCAGGGAGTTGCAGCGCTGGATGTGCCTTGCAGGTGTGGACGGTTACTAATTGCAGCGCTGGAAAGCCTCTACCAGCGCTGCAACTTGCAAGTGTAGCCAAGCCCTCAGATCGATATCCCCCTCCCCCCAATGTAGAGCAGGCCTTAAGAAAGTCCTTCCACTGTACTGGCAAGTCCTTCAACTGTAGTGGAATCTCTTATCTATACCTCCACTGGACTGTTCTGACTTTGCCTCTTCTGGGGGACATGCCAATTTTCTGCTGGATTACCCTTTCTTCAGCAGATGTTTGTTGACAAGCACTGTTAAAAAAATTACACTTCCCCAGCAACTTATTACTTGTGCTTTTCTTCTGTTAAATCTACCAGACATGCCATTTAAAAATTAAGTATAAAAAAATGGGGTGGAGTGTGACAAACAAGGTAACTAACACTTCAGTGTTTTCTTTTTATTTTTGCAGACAGCTGTCTCTGTGTTATGGCACAGAGTCCCAGAAATGTAGGGCTGGAAAGGATCTCGAGAGGTCAAGTCCAGCCCCCTTCACTGAGGCAGCACACGTATACCTAGATCATCCCTAACAGGGGTTTGTCCATGCTGTTCTCAAAAACCTCCAGTGATGGGGATTCCACAACCCTTAGAAGCCTGTTCCAGAGCTTAACTATCCTAATATCTAACCTAACTCTTCCTTGCTGCAAATTAAGCCCCTTGCAACTTGTCCTATCTTCAGTGGATCTGGAGAACTGGGCACCAGCCCCTTTATAACAGCCCTTCACATACTTGAAGACTTATCAGGTTCTCTCCTAGTCTTTTCTCAAGACTAAACATGACCATTTTTTTAAAACCTTTTCTCATAGGTCATGTTTTGTAAACCTCTTATTTGTGTTGCTCTCCTCTGGACTCTTTCCAATTTGTCCACGTCTTTCCTAAAGCGTGGCACCCAGTACTGGACACAGTACACCACTTGAGCCCTCACCAGTACAAGCAGAGTGGGACAATTACCTCCTGTGTCTTACATTTGACACTCCTGTTAGTATACCCAAGAATACTATTAGCCTCTTTCTCAACTTCATCACATTGTTGACTCACATGCAATTTGTGATCCACTATAACCCCCCAGATCCTTTCCAGCAGTACTGCTGCCTAGCCAGTCATTTCCCATTTTGTAGTTGTGCATTTGAGTCTTCCTTCCTACGTGCAGTACTTTGAACTTGTCTTTATTGAATTTTATCTTGTTGAATTCAGACCAATTCTCCAGTTGTCAAAGTCATTTTGAGTTCTAATTCCACCCTCCAAAGTGCTTGCAACCCTTCCCAGCTTGGTGTCATCTGCAAATATTTAACATACTCTCCACTCCATTATCCAAGTAATTAATGAAAATATTGAATTTACTGGACCAAGGACTGACTCCTGAAGGATTCCTCCCACTTTTAAATGGTATTTATGGGATAATTATTTGAAATCACTTGAACTCAGTTTATCGATTAACCCAGTATATAAAGTTTTATGGGGAGATTTTTAAAGACAGAAGCTGGAGGAAGGTGCCCAACTGGAGCTGGGAGTTTGTGCTTTTGAAAATCTCCCCTTTATGGCAAATACGCTTTTAGTTTTTGTATATCTTCAATTTGGAGAATAATCCCAAGTAAAACCTAAGATGTTGAGCCAGAAAGTTCTTTAAATTATGATTTGTACAATTTCTCCTTAAGCTTGACTGAGCATGTTTATATCCTTGTGTACACATGCAGGAAGCGCAGAACATAAAACAAGCTCTCCTAGTCTTGGTCACAGTTATCGGAGTAATTTATTGGACTAACTACACCTCTAAGCCCAACTGGTTTCTCTTGAAATGCATTCCCGCTCGGGTCTCAGACCTCTAGCCATCACCTTTTTAGGGGTGGAATCATGCAATTCTCCCACTCTCAGACAGGGCCTTACGTTGCATTCCCCAGGTGCCAACTGTGATTACCTCAGCAGGCCTGACTTACGTTCAGTTTCTCTAATCCTGTTACCTCCAGGAACAGTGGCCAGTGGTTAATACAGTGACCACACAGCTTTCTTAAAGCAAAGTGTTTATTTAAAACAAAAGTATTTCAGAGTAAAAGTCTTAAAACTATAAACTGACTATATTCATATGTAACTTACCAGGAGTCTATCCATCTTCCCCATGGTGATGCTGGTAAGTCTAAGATTCCTATAGACACCTCCAAGACCACTAAGGCCAGGGCAGCATATCTGTTCCCTTAATAACACAGTTCACACCCCTCTTCTTCAGGGAGTGTTTTTTAAAAGCTGCTTGTCTTTTTGATCACCCCCTTTCCAGAGACTAAATCACTTGTTAACGGTGTACAGCCCTTTGATCTGTTAGCTCACAGGACTAGCAAAACAGCTGTGTATCTTTGAACTGGAGCCTGGAAGTAGGCCATTGTCCTCTAATTACCCCCCATGTGTTTGCTGGGAGGCTGCTTATCTAGATCCACTGTATTGCTTTCCTGCTTGTTTTTCCAGCAGCCCCCTATTAAGTTAGATCAATATATTGATATACAAAAGTCCATAAATCCTATATAGTATACATTACCTTTGCCAACTGCCTCACTGAGGTCACATGCAGCATTCATAAAGCTATTACATATCTGTATTCTTAGATTACTATATAAAAGCTCCACATCCACCACAGTCTGCACTACTGTCACTGCAGTCTACATTATTGTCACAAAAAGGGACAGTGGATATTTTTATTTTAATGTTCTAATAACATGTCCAACTTAATTTTAGAAAATCTCACCAACAACTGCACATCAAAGTGACACACAAATAAACCAAACAAACATGAAGCCCCTGTCTGCAAACTCATGCAGTTATTCTGTGACTACATTCCCGTTAGTCTCCTATTTGATCTGTTCTTATTGGAAGTTGAGTACTTGTGGCACCTTAAAGACTAATAAATTTATTTCAGCATGAGCTTTCGTGAGCTGCAGCTCACTTCTTCGGATGCATAGAATGGAACACACAGACAGGGGATATTTATACATACAGAGAACATGAAAAGGTGGAAGTATGCATACCAACAGGCAGAGTCTAATCAATGCCTGTTGGTATGCATACTTCCACCTTTTCATGTTGTCTGTATGTATAAATATCTTCTGTCTGTGTGTTCCATTCTATGCATCCGAAGAAGTGAGCTGCAGCTCACGAAAGCTCATGCTAAAATAAATTTGTTAGTCTTTAAGGTGCCACAAGTACTCCTGTTCTTTTTGCGGATACAGACTAACACGGCTGCTACTCTGAAACCTTCCAATAAGAGACACTCACTGAAGTACCTGCGTATCCCACTAAAGATTCTCTCTTTGACTGTGGGAGTTGGGGTAGAGATAGAACCAGTTGCAACTACAAGCACCAAAGAATAACATGCAAGTTAACTTCAGTGTTTGGATAAAAATATATTAAATGGCAAAAAAAAACTAACGCAGAGTTAAGGTTGCCCAGTAATAGCTCGTGTCCTTCCAGAATGTTGAGTTCAGCAAAACTCAAAACTTCTGAAAACCAGGAAATACAGAGTTAAGGTAAATGCCCATGTAACCTTGACCCTGCCCCGCTGGAGCCAGTAATAGCCATTCAGAATAATCCACATGCACTGTAGCTGCATTCAGCATGCAAGATGTAGCTGTATTAAACGGTGGAGGCAGTAGGTGGCGCAGGTTGGTAGAGGTGTGTTTGTGAGCTGAGGAGATGGGGATTAGTTTGAAGAGTGTCACAGACCTGTGCTTGTGATATAACAGGGGTCTCAAACTCAAATGACCCCGAGGGCCGCATGAGGACTAGTGCATTGGCCTGAGGGCCGCATCACTGACACGCCCCCTTGCTGCCCCTGGCCCCACCCCCAATCCACCCCTTCTATGAGGCCCCGCCCCTGCCCTGTCTCTTCTCCACCTCCTCCCCTAAGCGCGCGGCTCCCCGCTCCTCCCCCCTCCCTCCTGGAAAGTGCTAAGCGCCACCAACAGCTGTTTGGTGGCTTGGCGGCGGGGCACTTAGGCGGCGGGTCCCGGAACAGAAGGGGCCCCCCACCGCCGAAGACCGGGCTGCGCTTCGGCGGCGGCGGGTCTCTCTTTTCCCCACCCCGGCCGGTCCCGCTTCCCACCCCGGCCGGTCCCGCTTCCCTCCCCCACCCCCCGGCCCGGCCCCGGCGGGTCTCGCTTCCCTTCCCCACCCCCGGCCCGCCCCGGCGGGTCTCGCTTCCCTCCCCCACCCCCCGGCCCGGCCCCGGCGGGTCTCACTTCCCTTCCCCCCCCACCCCCCGGCCCGGCCCCGGCGGGTCTCGCTTCCCTCCCCCACCCCCCGGCCTGGCCCGGCCCGGCGGGTCTCGCTTCCCTGCCCTACCCCCCCCCCCCGGCCCGGCCCCGGCGGGTCCCGCTTCCCCCCCCCCTTACCCGAGCGCGTCTCCGGCGAGGCCTGAGCTTCATCCCGCTCAGAGCCGCGTGGTGAGGGGGCGGGGCTGTGAGCTCCACACCGAGCGCAGCGCTCAGCCCAGAGCTCCCAGCCCCGCCCCCTCCCCACGCGGCTCGGATCGGGGCGGGGCTCAGGCGCTCGGACGGAGACGCGCTCGGGTAAGAGGGGGGGTTGAGGGGGGGAGGGAAAGGCTCCAGGAGAGGGGCGGAGGCGGGAGGCTCCGCTTTTCTCTTGGGGACCCCTGCGGAGCCCGGGGCCCGGGGCAAATTGCCCCCTTTGCCCCCCCCTCTGGGCGGCCCTGGGGAGCTCCGTGGGCCGCAGGGAAGAGCTCCGCGGGCCGCATGCGGCCCGCGGGCCGCATGTTTGAGACCCCTGTGATATAAGGAGATCAGGGTTTGCACCCACCACACATGTACGTAAAGAAAAGGGGAGCATGTGTACCCTGCGGAGCTAGTCTGCATCATTTTATTGCAAAACTGCGTAGGTTCTCTCATGGCAGGTCTTGCCATTAGACTTGTCAGTAGTGAAGTGAGATATGAGAGCAGTCCATGGGTTTACTGCTGGGAAAGGGAAAACATAAGTGCAGACGGTATCCTTTGAGTAAGTGTGCAGTGGTGGTTAAATTTCACAAATGTGGTGGTGTTAGGAGAGTAGGCTAAAGTGTTTGAGTGCAGGGCAGGTAGCTTCTTTCCTGTACAATGAAAAGTCAGAGTGCTACTATGTGTGTTATGGGTGTCTGGGGGCATCACTTGAAAAAGGCAGAGGTAAAATTACGTGAGCACGGGATGGTAAAATTATGTATTTCCTAGTTTTCTGCAGTTTGAGTTTTTTTGAACTTGAAGCTCTGGAAGGACATGAGTTGTCACTGGGAAACCTTAACTCTTCATTAACCAAGGCTTTTTTGCTATTTAATTTCCTAGGTTATTTTTTTAAACAGACGCCCTGGGAGTAGAGTGCCCCCACACCAAAATCCAAACCCAGTCTCATGGGGAGGGCTAGGGACCCCCCCACAAGATCCTAGCACACACACATAAGTAGAGAATGTGGGGTGGACAGGCACCCCTGCCCCTATTCAATCACTAGACCCCATGCCATTCACCCCATGTATACCTCACTTGCTACCTCCAACCTTTCACCTCCCCTACCTCCCATCCCCATTTATCCCCCTCTTCACAATGCAACCCTAAACCCTTCTCACTCCTTCCCCCCACACGCTCCCCCTCCCCACCAGCAAACATTTTTCACCCCAAAATAAAAAAAACCCTCTAAGATGGATTTCAGCAATAAGCCACCAACCTCTTCTAAATTTCTATCCAAGGGAGGGGGTGAGGGACTTTGGGTGGGTCAAGTTCATACAACTACTGCTTATCCCCTGGAGCGATCCAGCTAGTGTGAAACTTTGAAGGATAATAATTAAGGCTGCGAATCATTCATGGAGGTCACAGAAGTCCTCCGTGAATTTTGTAGCGCTGGTGCTGCTCACCCCAGGACCACCCCAGCAGCTGGGGAAACCCCAGGACCAGCCGCTGCTCCGGCAGCCTCAGGCAATGGTACCCAGCGCCGCCCTGGAGCAGCGGTCCGGGACCAGCAGCAGCAGGGCTGTGGGCCACCCACTGCCCAGACCAGCAGGAGCAGCAGGGCCCTGGGCTACCCCCTCAGCAGAAACGTCACCCGCACTGTTCCCCCCCCCGCCAGTCTTCCCCAAGCAGCAGTCTTCAGGAGCACCCCCTCCCAGCAGGTAAGATTTAGTCACAGGTATTTTTTAGTAAAAGTCCTAGACAGGTCACGGGGCCATGACTTTTTGTTTACTGCCCGTGCCCCGTACAGGACTTTTACTAAAAATACCTGTGACTAAAATGTAGCATTACTAATAACCTGTTAACTCCCCTGTTCATAAATGTGTGGCACAAGCTATAATGGTGCAGATAGACTGATGAGTTGTCACATGTCTAACTGCAGAAATAAAATCTTTTTCAAGTAACATTTTCATTTGATTTTCCCCAAAGGCCTGGTGGGTGCCCTGCACTCTTCTGGGGTAACCCTCGAGCATTTGGGGTGCTTGGCAACGATCTGAGCCTCGGTTTGATCTGTATTTGTGGACAGAATTATAGGTTGCCAGAATCTGTCAATTTGAAGAAAAGCTTGGGGGTAGGGGTTGTGAGAAGGGTCTGTATCTCAGAAACCCCTTAGTTAAATGGCCCTAAATTTGGATTGCAAACAGAATCCCACATCCCCATGAGGTACACCAAATTTCAAGCCAATCTGAGTAACTGTAGATTTTAGAACACTTTACAGTTGAGCTTTAAACAAAACTAGTCTTAACCGTAACCATAGCAGAGCTGTCTGCTAAAATTAAGGTGCAAGTTTAGGATCTAGAAGTCATTTTGACCTTTAACTTGGAGTACAAATGGAGCACAAAAGTATGAAAAATAGCTATAGAATTTATTTTTAAACCTCCATACTTCTAAAGTAGCACAAGAACAGCTTGTTTTGGCCTTCACATTTGTCACAGGAAATGGCAATATAAATCTTACCTTGGCGTCTTACTCCAACCTTGTAAAGCATTTAGAGTAATCCTCCTGGGTTGGTTTACTTTAGCACTCTGGCTGGCTGGCTGCATGGGTTTCCTCTCCTCTGAAGATGAAGCTGGAATATTTTTGATGCCAACAGGTGTTGAGGGAGAATCCTTGTTGGTGATTGCTGCTGGTGTTTTAGGCTGGAGAGTGAGATTACTTGGATCCATGGTCCTGTTCGGAGGGGTTCCATCAACTGGCCTGGGGACTGGGGAGACAACCTTGTGTGACTGATTCTTCTTCATTTTCTTCTCTGTTGCACTAGCAGTCGTAACACACACCACTGGCTTCTCTTTCAATGGAACTCCAAGCTCATCCTCCTCAAATGTCACAAAAGAGCAGTATCCATCCGTGGAAGAAATAGCAAGAAAGGATCCATCACTGGACCTGTTTATTTTTTTCAGAGGGAAGAAATCTGAGAAACTGAGCTAGTGCTGACCAGTCTCCCCAGAAACATATCCCATGTCAATCACACAAGTTGCCCCATCCCCAGCTAAATGTGTAAATGTAAATAAACCTGAAATGACCTCAAAGACATCATCTAACTCAAACAATCAACAGTTCAAGAAGCACAGCCTTGACAATTGATTTAGTTCTTCTGGCTTTGTCTGTGGTATGGCATTACCCATTACTAGCAGCAGGTGGGTGCAGCCGAAGTGGTACTGAATACAATTTAACTGCAGGTATACAAATATTCATCATCTTTTAATCATGATTTCTGACATGCTGCTGAACGCGGTTTGCCATAATTTATATTGTAGGTAAACAGTGTTCAGCACTGGTTTGACTGCATTTCTTGCCCTTTTTGCTGGCAGTGGGCAGAAGCCCTGCAGTGATAACATGAACAGGCCCCTGCCATTCACTTCACCAAACAGTGATCACTGGTGAATTAAAAAATCTTAAATTTTCTGTTCACGTTCTCATGCAGCCCCCCTTCGTCATGATACATGAGCATCATTGACAGGTTTTGAAAGAAGCCCCATATCCAGTCCTCAGCTGGAAGGATAGTGGTTACAGTATGGACCAGTGGTCCTCAACCACCGGGCCACTTGCAGCCCAATTAGCACACAGCTGCAGCCCATATGACATCCTCAGGGCCATACAGGCAGTGTATATAGTGTGTGGATGTGGCCAAGATAACACAGGGAGCTGCATATGCAGCCCAAAATGGTAAATAGATTGAGAACCTCTGGTACAGACCCTAGAGAGGAAAGATGGTCCAGTGATTAGGGCCGCAGTCTGGGCCATGAGAGACCTAGGTTCAGTTCCCAGCTCAGCCACAGAGAGATCTTGGGTAAGTCACTCAGTCTTTTGGTGCCTCGGTTCCCCATCTGTAAAATGTGGATTATAGCACTGCCCTATCTCACAGGGGTGTCATGAGGAAAAATACATTACAAGATTGCAAGGCACTCAGATTCTATAGTAACCATATAAGTGCGATCGATTGATAGAAGTGTAAAGCAAGAAATAGGAGGATCCTTTCAGAAAAGATAAGAATGACAGCCTGCTCTACCATGACAAATCTAAAGGATCTGTCAGTTACCTACCATGAAATGTCACTCAGAGTATGATAATGTATATTGGATACGTAACCAAAGGGAAAGGACTGCTGTGTATCATAGAAAAGCACAGAATCTTCTGAAGCAACAGCAAACACCAACCGATAGGGCAGATTTATTAGAGCAGGGATGGACTTCTGTGAAGCTTCATCTAGGAGTACAAAGGAACACAACACAGAGGAAAAAAAAGAAAAAAAAAATCACACAGAGACCACCACTCCATTATAATGGTATTGCTTGTACTAACTTAATTAACTGCTTGAACAGAGTTTTTATCATTGCAGTGTATAGTACCAACATTCTGGCTGAGAAGATGGCACTTGTATTATACAACACTATTTTCAAGTACACGCAATTTTCTGGAAAAGCTACTCTTTGGACTTAAGTTTCTCCTATTTCGTCTTAGCCTAAAAGGTGAATGGTTGGGGCAAAGTTTGGTCTTTTTGGCCTTTTTTAAATTATTCAAGTGGGAATGAAAATCCTTCAGTTAAACTATTCAGAAGCTTTTTTTACACTTTAACTCAAGGTCTGAATAAGCAAATCTCAAAATTTACTTTAAATCACAATCTTACCATCAGTTTATATAAAGCACAACTTACTATGTAATCCATTTTCTTCCTGAATTCCATTTCCTTTTGTAATTTTTAAGTTCAACAGTTGGATAATCTTCTGGGCTAGGAGTTAGTTCTTTGTATGATTAGAGGACAGATACCGAACCAACATTTTTCCAGCTGGTGCTAAAAGGTAAGCACTAACTGGCCTTTATTTGCAGCAGTGCTGAACATACACAGGTCGCACTGACTTCCACCGGTGTTATGGAAGCTCAATGCCTTGGAAAATCAGGCCACTTTTTTAATTGTAGGTATCTAAGTTTGTCCGTTTTGGCCCTAGTCGGGATATTTTGCTTTCATGAGAGTGTTGTGGAAGCAGCAGCAGCAACACCTCTGCTTAATAAAGAACTGACAGTTTGACAAAACCCCATCTAGTTCTCGTCCAACAGCAGCTCTGAAGGTTATGGTGGGGAAAAAATGGCACTAAGTAATAGGATCCTGTAAGGGATACTATAATTTGAGAGTTATAAACTTCAAAGGAGGGGGCCCTATTGTGCTCCAGTTAGAATTGAGGAAATCTGTGCCTTTTAGCAAGAATGTGAATAGTCTTGTTTAAAAAACTTAGGGTAAAATCCTGGCCCCGCTGACTTCAATAGGGTCAGGTTTTCACTTCCCACCAGCCAGTTATTGTGCAGTTTGAGTATAAATTTCCCCTCACCACACCTCTGCCAATGCATTCCAGTCCTGACACCAGCAACACTAGTGCAATTTCAGCCTTAGCTCTCCTGAACAAATATCTCCAATTGTTGCAAACTGTGACAAATTTTGTAGTGGTTCTGTGATGTGGGCAATCAGGACTAAAAAAATATTTTACTAGGTGATTCCTTAATGCTGAGCCAAGTTATTTATGTTTATCCAGTGAGTTAAAAAGTTGTAGGAAAACACCAAGTAGTGTTTCTGCAGCATAAGAGGCCAAGTGAGAACATTTATCCACTATACCAAAAATCACTCAAAAGGCACTTAATGAATTTAAGGTCTTAGAATCAGCAAATAGTTTCTTAGTTGTGGTACAACAGTTAATATCCTGAAGGAATATTAAAATACTGGGACATAAAATAGTATGACCTGCAGCTACATAGTCAGATTTGCTTTCCAGCAGATTTGCTGTAAAACAAATTCCCCGAAAGGATTTACGGTACCTTTCTTACGTGCTGGTCTCAACTCAAAGTAGACTGGACAGCAGCGAACAGCTAGAGTTGCCTTTCCAGGACAGGGAAGGTGAGCTATGGGCCTATTAGAAAGAATAAATGTTTAAAATGGCATGTAAAATGGATATATATACACAAAACACACACACAACCACACCCCTATATATATATATATATGTGTGTGTGTGTGTATTATAAAGAAAAAGTAGGTATATTAAATCCTACCTCTTAAGATTTTTTCTTGAAAAAACATACGTAGTATTGGTTACATTCTCTCCTGATTCAACACAGCCAGCTGAGAAAATAAAAAAAAGTTTCAAAGCATTACTCATCAATTCAAAGGTACTAAGCACACAAACTTACATGTATAAACATTTTATTTCCCCAAACATTAGCCTTGTGTCAGAGGGCCAGGTTTTTGTGATCTGATCACAACTTGAAAATGTATCCCAAATACTACCTTAAATCTATTTTAGTTTTCCTTATATACTGCTTCAAAACAAGCTTCTCTTTACTTTTGCAAATGGCTGCAATATCAGTGCCTATGCAGGTAACAGACCCCGCTTTGCAGTGTTGGTCTTATTAACAGATCAGAATGCTTTTAAGAACAAGAACACAAGGGAGTAGAGTCAGAATAAGTCAAAAAATAAAATACTCCTTTTTTTCTGACAGTGCAGCATTGTTGATATACCAGGAATTTCATAAAGAATGCCTTATGCAAGTGTTAACACTACACTGAAGGTCTGAATCTCCTGCTGTTGGTTAATAAAATGCCAAACTGATCGCAAATTTACACAGAGGGATACACTAAATTTAGCCTACTCTGTAAAATAGGGAACCACAGGCTGCTACTACCACCACCACCAGCAGCAGAATGTAACAAGAACAAGATACTGTTAACCCCTTTTGCTGCTATAGCACATGGCTGTATTCTGCAACATATCCATGTTCCTCCGACATTTCAAAAGTGATGTACCTGACACAAGGGCAAAGTGCCGCTCCAGGGCTGCTACATGCACCTGGTACATCTTCCTTTCACATACCTGGAGTGAGAAGCAAAGAGCCGTCAGGAGTAAAACTAAGCCTGCGGAAGAATGATTTCATGCTGTCATCATGAAACATCCGATAGCTTCTCACCTGTAACATTTCAAAAGAATAAAAAAATCTTTAAAGTATCATCTCTGAAAAGCACTATTAATTTCAGTCAATACATTTATCTTAAACTGTGACAATCGCCTGGTTATACAATCCAGTTTAATGGGCCTTAGTGGGTCTTAAAATAATTTAAGATTTTGCTACCTCCAAATTGTTTTTGTAAACTAATATTTTGTGTGGTTTAAATTCTCTATGGCTAATGGTAGTCTCCCTGGATCCCTCTTCATATACTGATTAGCATACTTCAAAGGCATATTAGACTTGACTATTCCTCTCGTTTCCCTCTATTGTATTATTATAGCTATTTAAACTAAAGTAGTCACCAGTAAGGGAAACAGATGAAGATACATTTTATTTACAGAATAGCACTATTGCTTGGGTATAGTAATACTAAACAAAAACAAAAACAAAAAAAAGGAAAAAATGCAACTTGACAGATCCAAAAAATTCAGATATAAAAAGAACCAAAAATTAAATAAAGACATGGGAATAAAGATACATTTTAAGTAAACAGTCAAGTTGCAAATTAACTGAATCTAAGAGCCTGTCCCTTAGGTAATCTTACTTTAACTCTAATACTAAAAAGATTTCAAGATGCCCCCTCAGATCCATTTTAGACCTCTTTTTCAGGACAAACAAACCTGCTGAAGGCTACTTCCTAAAGAAAAAAATATGCTTCCTTTACAGACAACTCCAAAAAGTTATTTTACTATCTATCATTCAGAGTTAATTTGGGAAAAAAAAACTCTTCTGCTTCCCTCTTGGGATCTGAAACTTTTTACCAATATATGTTCACTCAAAAATTATATTACACCCACCAGGTGACTACAAGCTACTGCATTAGTAATAAAAATGTTAATGCAATATAATAACTAGGACTGTCAAGCGATTAAAAAAAAATGAATTGCGATTAATTGCGCTGTTAAACAATAGAATACCATTGTAAAATATTTGTGGATGTTTTCTACATTTTCAAATATATGGAATTACAACACAGAATACAAAATGTATAGTGCTCAGTTTATATTTATTTTTTATTATAAATATTTGCATTGTAGAAAACAAAAGAAATAGTATTTTTCAATTGCAAGTACTGTAGTGCAATCTATTTATCACAAAAGTTGAATTTACAAATGTAAAGTTAGGTAAAACACCTGCATTCAAAAAACAAAACAATGTAAAACTTCTAGAGCCTACAAGTCCACTCAGTCCTGCTTCTTGTTCAGTCAATCAGACAAACAAGTTTGTTTACATTTGCAGGAGATAATGCTGCCCGCTTCTTGTTTACGATGTCACCTGAAAGTAAGAACAGGCATTCCCATGGCACAGCTGTAGATCAGCATCACAAGATATTTAGTGCATTTGGCACGTAAAGATTCAAATGTCCCTTCATGCTTTAACCACCATTCCACATGTGCCCATGCTGATGACTGGTTCTACTCAATGACAATCCAAAGCAGTGCAGACTGACGCATGTTCATTTTTATCATCTGAGTCAGATGCCACCATCAGAATGTTGATGCCACCATCAGAGTGTTGCTCTTTTACGACTTCTGAAAGCATGCTCCACACCTCGTCCCTCTCAGATTTTGGAAGGCACTTATTTGGAAGACACAGATTCTTAAACCTTGGGTCAAGTGCCGTAGCTATCTTTAGAAATGTCACACTGGTACCTTCTTTGAGTTCTGTCAAATCTGCAGTGAAAGTGTTCTTAAAACAAACAACATGTGCTGGGTCATCATCCTAGACTGTTATAACATTAAATATATGGCAGAATGCAGGTAAAAGAGAGCAGGAGACATGCAATTCTCCTCCAAAGAGTTCAGTCACAAATTTAATGAAACTTTTTTTTTTTTTTAAATGAGCATCATCAGTATGGAAGCATGTCCTCTGGAATGATGGCCGAAGCATGAAGGGGCATATGAATGTTTAGCATATCTGGCACATAAATATCTTGTAATGCCAGCTACAAAAATCCCATGCGAATGCCTGTTCTCACTTTCAGGTGACATTGTAAGTAATAAGCAGGCAGTATTATGTCGCGTAAATATAAACAAACTTCTTTGTCTTCACAATTGGCTGAACAAGGAGGACTGAGTGGACTTGTAGGCTCTAAAGTTTTACATTGTTTTGTTTTTAAATGCAGTTATGAAAAAAAAATCTATATTTGTAAACTGAACTTTCACGATAAAGAGACTGCACTACAGTATGTGTATGAGATGAATTGAAAAATACTATTTATTTTGTTTATAATTTTTACTGTGGAAATATTAGTAATCAAAAACAATATACTGAGCATTGTACACTGTGTTCTGTGTTGTAACTGAAATCAATATATTTGAAAATGTAAAAACCATCAAAATATTTAATACATTTCACTTGGTTAATTGCTTAACAGTGCGATTAAAACGGCAAATATTTTTTAATTGCAATTAATTTGAGTTAATTGTGTAAGTCAACTGTGATTAATCAATAGCCCTAATTATAACTATTAATAACCTTAAGAGTTGCTGCCTGACAGATATCTTTGAAATTATTCCATTTAAAAGAAATTCTCTGTGTACAGACTATTTTTTGCTTCTCTCCCCTTGAACTTTACTTAAGGGCATTAGCATTGTCAATTTGCTAAATTATAGAGGCAAATGAACTTGCAAGAGGCAATCACTAGATGACAATGTTATTTGTGATAGTCACTTCCACAGTAAACTAAAGTCAGAGAAAAGAATATGAAGAAACATCTTCTATTCCACACATTCATATAGCAATAAATGAAGAGACAAATGCAAAAATATCTGATGTACAAGTAAATTATTTCTAAAACTGAATAGTTTTTTCCAATTTCACTTTCAGAGAGAGCAGCCCTTATAAAAAACATACCAAGGGTTATCTGATAACATTGTTAGTATTAGAACAATTTACCTCGCCTTCAGCTCCTGATGGCATCTTGGTAACATTGAATGCTACACGCTTAGTTTGTGTACTGTACACCCGCAGCACCCTACATAATGGAGAATATTGTTACCCACAAACAGGTACCTTCCGCACTGAGCAATATCCTTGTCTTTTTCACATAGAGTTACAGCACCTTCCATTTCAGTCAGAACTTTCTGGATCCAGTAGACAGTTATGTGAAAAAAGGACTTCCTTCTAAACGGTAGGAGATTATTACTACTAAATATTATAGGACAGGGCATTAACAAATAACCACTAAGGGCATCTCTACCCTACAAATTTTTGCTGCCGCAAGTTTTGTCAGCATAAAGCCACCAGTTAGCATATTGCTTGTGCGTGTGCATGCTGGGCTTCTTGCATCGGCGCTGCGCACATTCACCAGGAACACTTGTTTCAATGCAGTGAGGAGCATCATGATGTGAAACTTGCCACCAGGGCTGGCTCCAGGTTTTCTGCCACCCCAAGTGGCAAAAAAGCCGCAGCAGCGTGATCACACCGATCCACTCTTCGGCGACAATCAGGTGGCAGGTCCTTCGCTCCGAGAGAGACTGAGGGACCCGCCGCCGAATTGCCGAAGACCCGGACGTGCCGCCCCAATAGCGGCCGGAGTGCTGCCCCTTGGTATTGGCCGCCCCAAGCACCTGCTTCTTTAGCTGGTGCCTGGAACCGGCTCTGCTTGCCACTGTCCAGCACACTGTCTTTTGGGAAGTTTTGGCAATGAATGGTGGGGCAGAAACGAATTGCACAGGGGTGACTAGGACTGCAGGGTCAAGTTCCCATCATGCAACTTTCTCCACTCCCATGCCATCTCTATCCCATAATTTTCATGTCTTTTTTAAAAATTCCATGCACCTACGTGACTCTCTTTGCTGTCCATCATCTCTGACAGAAGCACAGAGCCTGCACAGCTCTGCATTACTGTCGTCAGCATTGCAAACAAATGACACAAGATCCATGTTTCCTGCAGCCCCTTTGTTGATTTATTCACAGAAGCTTATTTGTGACATGTGTATGTGCCCTTGAGGGAAAATCAGGTATCAGAGTGAAATGGAAAAGACCTGAACAACTTCCTGGGACTTCCCTAGTGACTCCATCAGTTCCTACAGAACATGAACCGTAACTGAAAGAATAAATCATGTTTCTAGCCGTTATTGTTGCAGTTTCCTTACGAATGTGAATTGAATGCAGGCCTGTGCAAGATTATCTTCCTAAATCTGCACGGGAGAAGTGTGAACGGACTTAATTCATGTCTTTAAGGGTGTGAACTCTGAAAACTAAAGATAAGTTAAATTGTCACTTTACTATTTCACAGCTGATCATTTTTAGAGAAACATCCAAATATTGTGTTTATCCTGTGGAGATTCAAAAGGACTATTAGGTCTTTCTACTTGTCCTCTCTCTGATCCACTTGCAGGATCTTCTTTAAGTGAGATCAGTACCCTCTGTAATAGAACCCTCATCATTATGAAGGCTTTCCAGATATACCCAGACAGTTTTCTGTTTCTTAATTTCATCCTGCTACTCCTTGTTACACCTCTGGAACTGAGGCTAGTAATCCAGAGGAGAGGAAGAGAGAGAAAAGATACAAGAAAAGAGGAAGATGAAGAGGGAGGGGATTTATTAAAAAGGCATCACTTTACATCTCCAGCCCCTGGAGAGAATAAAACCAATAAAAGACATAGGTTAACATGTATCCATCTTTTTGTCTTCAACACACAAGAGCGACAAAGGGATAAATAAAATTAAAGAGGTAAGACTTTGGTGATAAAAAGGTACCTAAACTAAACTAAGACACTAGCTAAACAATGCCATGTAATTTCTACAGTCTATGAAGACAGCCCACTGATGTGCTATTTTTCTTCATTACAGAGATTTGGAACACTTTGGTACTAAAGAAATCTCACATCAGGGATCACTCTCCCATAGGTTTATTAGCCAGTTGCAAAGTCTATCAAAATCGGATGCATACCCCCAAACAATTTAAGGTGAACTGCAAAGTTAAAATGAAAAAAAAAAACTGAGTTAAACACAGATTTGTTTGCCAAATGACCTTACTAACCAGGCTGCTGAGGGTGGGGATATGGGGTGAGATGAAAAGAGGGACATTCAGCCCAGAAAAATTAAACTTCTGATATCTTCAGTGATTCAAAAATGCCCAGTGGAGGATAATTTGTTTAAAAGTTTAATTAAAATTATTATTTTTTGTTGAATATTCCCTCTAAGACTTTGGATGGCATTCAGCACAGAAATGACTTTGGAATTCACACCAATTGTCACTTCACCTTTGCAGTTCCCTTTGAAGGACCAATGTGAACAGCAATTAAAACTCACATTTCCAGATATTGATACTTGTGAAGTGAAAAGCATTCAGTTCTTTTCTTGACTTAATTAACATACAACAAAGAATAGTAATAGGAAACACTTAAAACAATAACTCACCTATCACAGCTAAGAGTTGCGATGTACTGGCCGACCGGATCCCATGTTATTCCTTGTACATAACTCTTGTGTTCATTAAAAATTGAAACTTTTTGCCCTGAAAATGCAAATAGTTTCTAAATTCCAAAACTCAATTTCTATTTCATAACACACTTTTCATTTCAGAAATAAAACAAGGCTAAATATTTCAGAATGTAAAGTTGTATATATTTTTACACTTAAATAGATAACATTCTCGTAAAGTGTCTTACAATGATGGTAGTGGGAGAAAAAGCTTTCTAATTATGTCAACTCAACCCACAAAACTCTTCACCAACCAGGGGACCTGGTGCTGGGAGGCATGAGGAGCCACAAGTCCCGCCCCACCCCTGCCGTTACACTGCAGAGGGTGGCACCATTTACACTCATGTTTAACATGTATGCGGACGAATCAATTAAAACTATTACAAGAAGAGATTTCAGAGTATTACACCTGTCCAACACACTGACTCCATGTGTCACAATGAAGAAGCTACTGTCTCATACTTGCATGGAGGACAACTACGTACTTTACACGAAAAATACTCCAGCATGAGAAGACAAAATTCTTTGAGCAACTCAACACACAGCTTAACAAAGCTGCTGCCTCTCACTGTTCAGTGAAGTTTCTTAATAGTTCCCAAGAGGAGACTGACACTAAAATTATCTTGCATGCCTTCAATGTCACAGTGAAAGATGTGCACAAGACACACATGAGCTAGTGTTGTGAGATGCTACCCAAAACTTCCGCAAGATTCTGTTTTTGTGCCTGCAGCTAGGGAACAGAATCACTGTATATTCCTCAGAGATGTGTTCCTACCACTCAGCCCATTAAATACCTCCACACTGCCAGGATGTGACGCTACTGGAAGACCAAATTGTCTTACCAGAAGGCATTTGATTCACCCTCCTAAGACTCTCTCCACCCTTTGAAGGTGCTTGGAATGGCAGAGACAATCACTGATGAGGTCATAAATAAACTTGGCATATGAATGCCTCCAGTGTAGACCAACATTAAAGACACTTGCAGAGCTATGTTGATGGATGTTTTCCAAGAAGTAGAAAAACAGAGAAAAATTGCCACTGACAAAGGGTGCATTTATACATGCTATCAAGAGGGGCAAATTATCAATCAACGGAATGGCTCTAGGATGATCAAGCACAAGCTATCCTCCCCTTTTGGGCATGGATGGGTCTGGATGATGGACTAATCACACCAGTGTATGTGAAATGCCACGCACTCCAGAATCAATCCTTCTGCTAAACAAATGCTCTCAAGACAAATGCTCTCACCACCCGGCAAACATTTGGCCAGCAGCCTGCTTTTTACAGAGATGTACGAGTACAGTGCAGATGAGAATCAGTGTGACATGTCTAGCAGTGATGCCCTACATGGGCACAACATTGATGATGACTGATGAATAAATATTTTCATGCCTACATGTCAAGACTAGCTTCCCTAGAATTACTAAAGATTAATATATTTACGTAAACAATGCATCTCTGTGTTAACATATAATTTTGAACATTTTCTCAAATATAAATCTATATAATAATTATTCAAGATTTGTCACATTTGGTACCACTGTGGTTGTGGGAGAAAGGGCTTTCAAAAGATACCCAACTCGACCCCTCTCTGACAACACTGTATTATCAAATTTCCACCACTGGAGGACCTGGAGCTGGGAGGGTGGTGAGTCCCCCCTGCCATGCCACAGAGAGTGACACCATGGAAACTATGATTCTGTAGACTGTATGAATCAAATGACCCCTCCCTGACCCTTTTGTCTTTAACCTGTCGACAAAATAAGATTTCACTACATCACACTCCCAGACTAAGAGGTATTTCTACCCCACCCTCACAAATTCAGGAGATAATTTGACCATGTTGTCAAAAAAAATGCTTTCAGTTATGTTTTAAGCATTAAGCAATTCTACTTATCGCAGGATGATTGCCACAAAGACAAATTAGAAACTTAGCAATTACCTTTATTGACATCCCACATTATAGCTGTGTTATCTACTGATGCAGATGCCATGCAGTTTCCATCAGGGGTCCAGCAAATATCATACACATCTTCTATGTGGCCTCTGGAATCCGAAGTAGTAGATTGTGATAATTAGTTATAGCAAGAACAAGAATTATTAACAAACAAAGCCAGTTTTTTTTAAAATGTTAAAAGCCTATAACCAAAGGTTATCAATTATTCCAATAGTGAGATGGCCAGCTACTGCTTTTTATTTTTAAATATATATATATTCCTGCTAGTAGGAGTAACACACATATAACCCTGCTAACCTCTGTATAACATGGCATCTTTCAAAGAAATAAAAACCCTGAATTCACAAATGACTTCCAATGATGTACAGTAACTCCTTACTTAACGTAGGGGAGCTGATAGGGGGGCTGCCAGCTGTGGACAAAGCAGGCAGACAAACAACGTTATAGCAAAGTATTGTACAACTTTAAATGGCACACATTCTGTAATTGAGCTGGAACGTAAGAATCGACACAACATTAAGCGAGAGGATGTTAAGTGTGGAGTTACTATATGATTAAAGATGTTAAAAATGAACATCCCCAGGAATGTGTGCAATATAGACAATACACAATTGTTCATGTACTATTATATAAATATAATATAAATATGAGAAAAGTCACTTTCAGAAAACTTTCCTTTATAGATACATTTTTTCACAAGAAGCGTTCAATAAAAAGTTTGCATATTAAGTGGAGTCATATCAAATCTCAGAATCTGAGTTTAGTTCATATTGCATTTGAACCAATGTCTTCTGATATCCAGTCCAAGTCAAGAGAACCTCCATGAAAAATAAATTTTAGAAATGGTAAGAATCACTAGCATTATTTTGTACATTTACACCACAATGTGACTATTTGAATGATAAAATGTTACATTCCCATTTTTAAAAATTCCAATGTTTTTGGAGAAATTAATTCTAATTAACTTATCTTGGAAGCTGTTCCAGTCTTGTACGGAAATTATACAAACTTTTTAAAAGGCATATTTTATACTATACACACTTTGTAGCTATTCAGGTGTAAGCAGAGTCAGGATGAGCTCTACCCTGACATCTGGTGGTAGATTATGGGGAGTGCGGAAAGAAGTTTCAAATATTCGCATTAGCATTTCAGTTATTTGCATGGGCACTCCCACCCCACTTAGCATACCGCAAAGCAGCCTGGGATGGTTATTTTCACAGCTATGGGAGCCCCAATTTTGTTGTTATTGGGGCAGGAGCAATAAAATGTTGTCATCCCGATTAAGTAAATGAGAAACTACAAAACTGTCTTATGATAGAGGGTTTCATTGTCAACTAAATAGCACTTGCTAGACAAGGGACATGGGTTCCAAAACCCAGTCAAGAGAGAGAGGCTGGGGACAGAGATCTGTACTTGGTGGTGCAGGCTCTTTGTGTGAGCCAGATGCACCAGTTCCACCTGTGCCTCTCTCCACTGTGGAATGTCAGAGTTAATTTTTGATTCCCTTAAGAATCTAAATGCAGGTTACTGAGCTGAATTCACTGGTACTGGGGCTCCCCTACTAAGAGCTGGAATCACTGAAGAGCTGGACTTGCTGAGCTGAGAGCACTGAGTACTGTGCTAATGAGTGGGGGAGCCTGAAGCCATACTGTGGAGCAGAGCAGCTGGCAGAACAGAGTAGAGCAGTTTGTGCAGCCACTGGGTGAGTGGAGCCAAGCAGCTCGTGAGGACAGCTGGAGTGGCTCACAGGACAGCTGGTGGACCAGAGCAGCTGGCAGAGCGGAGCAGCCCGCAGAGCAAGCGGAGCTGAGCTGTTTGCGGAGATGACTAGTGGAAGCAGAACCCCACGAAGAGGCAGGGCAGTTGGCCCCGAAACCACGTAAGGTGCCCCTTTCTACCCAGGCTGGGGAGGGGGACTTCTGCAGAGAGACTCTTGAGCTCTGGGGCTGCACTGACCCGGGACAGAGACTTTTGGATTGTGGGACTTTTGGGACTGTGGGTGATTTGGGGGTTGCTGGACTCAAGGGCCCCGAGAGAAGGACATGGGCCCAATTTGCTGGAGTGGGTCTTTGCTCACGGTTTGACCTATGAACTCTAGCTGAGGTATTTTCCCAATTTAATGCTTGTTGTTTGTCATGTAATTAAACCTTTTCTGCTACACCAAGACTCTGTGCTTGCGAGAGGGGAAGTATTGCCTCTTCGAGGCGCCCAGGGGTGAGTGTAAGATTTTCCCAGGTCACTGGGTGGGGGCTCGAGCTGGTTTTGCATTATGTTGTGGGGAAGGGACCCCTATGTATTGAACCCGGCCCTTGCTGCTATCGTTTCGGCCTGGCAGAAGGGTTACACAGGTTTATCAGGTAGAGATACTAGGGTTTGTGTTTTGTTTTTTGGGTAAAACAGTGTGAATTACTAATGAATTTAACGACCCTAAGGGATGCAAACTGAGAGAACCTGGAGTCCAAAGTGCTCAGTTTATCCACAGATGCTGCTCAAACAGGGGATAGTGTTCCAAATATTGTCCCATGAAGGGACAAAAGGTGATTTCAGTTTCCACAGCCTTTCATTCCTTTGCTTCTCTATTGAGAGTGACAACAGGATGTCATTCAGTTTCCTCTGTGGTAGTGGTGCTGATGTCTTGCTCACTAGGAACTGGACTGAAACCACGACTTATTTCACTTAGATAAATGAACTATTTTAACTGTGATTACACATACATTTTAATAAGCATCATATATAATGTGAAATAAAGGCTATTTTGTATTATATGAATACATAATAAAAACAATGTAAAAGTGTCTATTATAATTATTGTAATTTGCAAATAATATTTCCAGACAGCTGGAATAAGACTTGGCTGGGACTGACATTTAGCAAACAGGCATGATTCATTTGATCTTTTGGCACTTTTTTGTTTAATATTCATTATTAAATTACATTCACTATAAATTCAGTAATAAAAATGTCTGTTTTCTTAAAATATCCCTGTGCAAAAGTGGACAAAGGCAGAGCTTTTGAAGTAAATGATCATGTAAGTAGGTGCACAGAGCTATGCCACAGATGTCAGATCTTCTGCCTTAAAATCTTAGAAGACTGGGAAACAGACTGGTACAGAACAGCAGCACTCACTGATACTAAATAGGGGCACAAGTTAGAAAGCATAACAGGAATTAGCTGTGGAGCAGTTGAGTTTTCCAAAAACTGTGAAGGGGATTTGTATATGCTGAGTGGAAGGCTGTTCCAGACATAAAGAGCATCAAGGAATGAAGAAATCTCTCAAAAAGCCCAATTAAATTACCTTAAAGTTTTAATTACTGTCCAATTCTCTTTGTTCAGCTGAGCTTCATCTTCATCTTGAAATGCTATTGGTTCTGGTTCTTTGTTATCATTCAATTTCCACAATAAAATCACAGCATCTGTGGAATAATTTGACTTGTTAAGTTTTTCTGTTTTTTTTATAATGAATTATTATATTGGCCTTATCCTGCTATTATGTTGCATGTAATGTGCAACTCAACCAGCAAAAATATTTAGACTAGTCTTGGAGATTTTTTTAGGTGATTGACCTAGAAATGCTTTTTTCCCCACCATTACCTTTATTATGCAGGAACAGGAAACAAATGTGTAAGTTAGTTTTGATTTATGTTGCTCTAGCCTTTTTCATTACACAATCTGATTAAGAAGGATATTTCCAAAGGTCCAAGTGGGAGTCAGGTTCCCAACTTTCAACGGGTACCTAACTGCCCTTTGTGCCTTTGGAAATCTTCTCTTAAAATATTACACATTTGTGTCAAACACAATAGAGAGCTATCCAATCAACTTTGGTCCTGAGGATAAGGCACTTGTCTGGGACTCAGGAGATGGATTTAATTTCCAAACTCTGCCACAGTTCCTTTATGATATTGGGCAAGCTGCTCAATGCCACACCTGTAAAACAGGAATAATTCTTTCACATCTGTAAAACAGAGAAAATACTTCCCTATCTCACAAGGCGGCTGGAGGAATAAATTCATTAGGGTGTGTGGGGCACTCATGTATTATGGTGATAGGGAGGGCAGTGGTTCATACAAACCCAAAGACAGACACTTTCTGTGCTCATTTTTACATGAGATGTATGTATATTCTTTATATTGGTTTTTATTATAATGTTACTCACCATCTCCTCCTGATGCTAAAATCTCACCACTGGGAGAGAAACGCACAACATTCACTGCTTTGGTATGGCGAGCTAGATTGGATAAGAATTCCACAATTGCTTTCCCATCTGGTCCTTTTTCCACTTTCCAGATCTAGTTATAGAAGTATTACAGAGAGTAAATTGGCTTCTATACCTGAAAATTGATCTATTTTCAGTTTTGTAATTAGTGTGCACCATTTTCTTCAGTTCAGTTATTTATATATTTTACAAGGAGGCAGGAGGAGTGCAGTCATTCACAAATTTCAAAACCCTACCCAAACTAGATGAAATTAGGAAGAAGCAGATTAGCCAGAACTTGAAGACTAAACTCAAACTGATAGAGCTCACGCCCCACTTTCACATAACTGTTCATCTGAGTCACTCACTGGTGGACAGTGGAAAACCAGAAGAATGTGAAATTTTAAAGTAAAATTAAATTCCTTGGTAGTTATCCTGCACACACTAAAATCAGTGAAAGTTTGAACTCACACGAACAGCAGTGTCTACTCCAGCTGAGGCCAGTCGATTGATTTTCCCATCAGTTCCATGTTGGAAGTCTAAGCTATATACCGGCTCTTTGTTGTGCCATGCTATTTCACAAGTGATGACCTTCATTCTTTCTAAAAAGTAAAACATGGCAAGAATCAGATATTTTGCATTTATTATGACAAAAATTGTAATCAAAGTTAACAACAGTGTCCACAAGCACTACGGAAATAAGAAAAACATTATAGCAAAGCACAAAAGATGACTACGTTTGAAGTTTTCTGTAAGAATATTCTCTGAAAAGGTTACTAAGCCATGGCTCTCTACTCCATTACGGGAAATCTTATTATGACGACAGAGGTAGTTGTGCTGGAACAGTGCTTAGGTACATTTTCTGTGGGCATATAATTTTTCCCATCCCCAGACCTCAATGTGGCTGAATTCTTCATGCTGCTCTGATCCCTCTACTCCCTGCTCCGACGGCAGCACAAATCATAGATTGGTGTTTGAGTCACAAGCGTTGCTGAAGCAGCAAGAGTAATTACTACTGAGGGAATTCTATGTCAAAAAATTAAAAATTCTGCACCAATAAAAATTCTGCACACAGTATTTTAAAATTCTGCAAATTTTATTTGTTAAATAAATGTGGAGGCTCCAGCATGGCATTGGGGAGCACAAGCCACTGGCTACACAGAGGTGGGAGATCATTGTGCCGCTCTCCCCCCCGGACACAGACTCAGCAGTGAGTCTGCACCCAACCCTGACACAGTGAAAGGACCAGGTCTGCCCCAGGAACACTCCAGGGCCCTGCCCCTCTGTGACAGGTGCACCAGGTGTGGGCAGGAAGGCTCAGCAAGGCACGATCCAAGTACGGAGGGGCTTAGTGCGGGGGGGGATTCAGGTGTGAGTTAAAAAGGTTCGAGGGGGGGGCAATCTGGGTGCGAGCAGCTCAGCGAGGAATCCGGATGTACAGGAGCTTGTTGGGGGGTTCTGGGTGCAATGGTAATGGGACTCTGCAGGGGGGGTCCAGGTGAAGGTAGTTGGGGCTCAGCAGGAGGGGTGTCAGGGGGGAAGAGAGCTTGGCAGGAGAGTGTGGGAGGCTCAGTGGTGGGGTCCAGATGCTGAGGAAGTGGGGCTCAGTGGGGGGGGGGAAGCGCAGATCCAGGTGCAGCTGGTTGGCTTGGTACAGTGGGGATCCGGGTGTGGGGGGCTCATTGAGGTGGTCCAGGTGCAGGGGGAGTGGGGTTTGTTGGACGGGTTCTGGGTGCGAGGGGGAGTGACGCTTGGCAGGAGGATCTGGATACAAGGAGGTTGGATGGATGGGGCAGCAGCTCCCTGTACGGGAATCCCTCCCCATGCAGCTGAGAAGCAATGGGTGCAGGAAGCGGGGGGGGGAGGGGGGAGAGACGAGAGAGAGAATTTGCAGAGCTTCCTACAGCCAGGAGAGAAATCTGGGGGTGGGTCTGACACAGCCCCGGATGCCGTGCAGGGAAAGAGGAAGTCCCATCCTCCCCAGCCCAGCCAGGACTAGCAGCTGAGCCTGGTGCAGAGTAGGAGCCGCCAGCTGGGTCTTCCCCAGTCCCACCTCCTGCCCCACAGTGATTTACCTCTGCTGGCTACCGTGGGCACCCAAAACATACTGCTGGGAAGGGTCGCATGACCGTTCGAGTGGCTTTCTTTTGCTTCCCCATCAGAAAGTAATTTTTTAGCAGGGAAGCAAAAAAATCTTCAGGAGGACATAAATTCTGCACATGCACAGTGGTGAAAAATTCCCCTAGGAGTAAATAATGCTAGAAGCACGGCAAGCAGGAAGGGAGGTGTAAAAGAGGAATTCACCATTTAGTGCAGACCTCATGGACCATAAAAATTATCTGCATTTTAAGGGGAAATTACCAAGAAAGTAAAATGAAGAGAAAAGAATTAGCATGTTGGAGTGGGAAGAGAGATGAAAGGATAGAAGGAAAAGGGGAGAGACAGAACAGAACAAAAATCATTCCTCCTAGGAAAGGAGGGACTTGTTAGTCACAGAAAAGATGCTATGCCTCAGCAATAGCAAAACAATACTCACTTACCTAGCAGCTTTCTTCCAGAGGGCTCAAGGGACTTTGCACATCACCACTGTTCTACAGAGAGGAAGACCGAGGCACTCAGCTGAGAAGTGTCACACAAAGCCTGAGGTGCACAGCGAAAGGTCTGAATCAAGCTCACGTAAAAGAAGCACTCGTTTGCCAAACGGCATGAAGCTTCAAAGGAAGGTGAAGCAAGTCAAGCTGACAAATCCCTGCAAATGAAGAGGCCCCCTTCAAAATACTCCCTCTCTTGAACAAAACCCACCCCCGGCAATAGGAGCGACCCAAACCCACCACTGGAACACGGAACAACCGAGGAGTCGCAGCCAGGCTGAATTCGCCCCCCGCGCCCTGCACCCCGCCCCGCAGCTCAATGGGGCACCGCCCCGCCCCCTGCACCCCGCGCCCCCCGGGGGCTGCACCCCGCCCCGCAGCTCAATGGGGCACCGCCCCGCCCCCTGCACCCCGCGCCCCCCGGGGGCTGCACCCCGCCCCGCAGCTCAATGGGGCACCGCCCCGCCCCCTGCACCCCGCGCCCCCCGGGGGCTGCACCCCGCCCCCCAGCTCCCGTCCGTAGCGCCGCGGGAGGAGGAGGAGGAGGAGGAGGGGGGGGGGGCCCGAGCCCGCGGCCGCCCCTACCTGAGGCTGGCGCGCGCGCGGAGTGGGGGAGGCGGGTCCGGCCGGCAGGCGGGGTTCGCCTTTCCCGCGCGCGCGCCGCGGCTCCCCCCGCAGTGACCGCGCATGCGTCCGATAAAGGCGGGGTCGAGGGAAAGGGACACGCCCGCCGCGGACTCGTTCCCGGGGGACGTTACGGGGCAACAGCGCCACCTGCTGGGGTTCTGGCTCGTGCCTCCCCCGCGCCCCGCTAGGCCCAGAGCCTCGGCCCCAAGCTACGATGCGGGGGCGGGGGGGTATTACGTGTGTGCGCCTAGAGCTGGGTGGGAGAGAGGGGGCAGGGTGTGTGGGTAGGGGGGGCAGGGTGTGGGTGTGGGGAGGGGAAGCGGGAGCAGTGTGTGTGTGCAGGAGTGTGGGGAACAGGATGTGCGTAGGGATGGGAGGGGGCAGGGTGTGGGTGTGGGGAGGGGAAGCGGGAGCAGTGTGCGTGTGCAGGAGTGTGGGGAACAGGGTGTGCGTAGGGATGGGAGGGGGCAGGGTGTCTGGGTAGGGGGAGCAGGGTGTGTGTGTAGGGGCCAGTGTGTGTGATGGGTGGGGGAAGCAGGGTGTGTGTGTGTGTGTTTGTGTAGGGGCAGGGGAGCAGGGTGTATGTGTAGGGAGCAGGGTGTATGCATATAGGGGCAGAGCGTGTGTGTTGCTTTACAGAATGATGGAGATTCAAGTGTATTTTCCTCTGTTCATTCAGTCCCCTCCCGTGGCAAAGTGAAACTTTCTCGAGTTCAGTCGTTCCACTAGAGTGGGTCGGATAAGAAGAGGCACTTCCCCATGCCCGCTCCAGCTGTCTGCTCCATTCTTTCAGGCTCCTGTAAGCCATTCCAGGTAGGTGGGCACTGGCAGAGCAATGCGGTTAGGACAGCCACAGGGATCCTACCCTCTATAGAGCAGCAGGGGGTCTTTTTTGTTAGGAAAATGTGCTTTAAGCTGTAGCAACGGGAAACAGAGACGGTGTTTCAGTGAGGCGTCTCAGGATAGTCCCGGACCCTTGCTTTTATTCACTTTTCTCATACATACAGGTTATTCATTACTACATGATTGATACACCTGTTTACTTCATTCTGATTGGTTAAGGCTGGCTTTCCTCACCGGGCTCACCGGGCCATTGTCCTGAGTGACTAATGCTAGCATAACAGAATGTGCATGCTGTACTTGTACTATTGAATGGTTCAATGCAGAGACAGCGTGGCTTGCCAGCACTTGTACCTACATTAAGCAATTGTCTCTATGTAAGTATTAAGGGGGTGGGGGGGCATTAGAGAAATGGTAACAGAATTGAAACGGTTGCACTGCTCTTGTAATTGAAATTAATTGTACCTAATCCGACATGGATGTCTCATCCATAGATCACAAAGCACTTTATAAAGCTGAGTATTGTCCCCATTTTACAGGGTGGCAGAGGGGTTTACAACACTGGATCTCAACTTTGTTTTTGGAATTTACACCATTTCCTATAGTTGCCAAATTTTGTTAAGTTGCCCTAGTGACATTTTATGTAAATTATGTAGCAGTCTAATTTGCATTCTTGCAAATTTCCATAGGACCATAAGCTTCATCTGATGGCCAACACATTCTGCCCAGAGCAGTAGCAGGATGTCAGGTGACATGAAATTGCACAAAACTTGACAATTTGCCCCATGGCTGCTAGACTATGAGTGGAGGAGGGTGTCTGGTATGTGTAAAGGGTGGATGCTAGGCTGTCAAGGTGGGTGACTGCTAAAACTGTGGGGAGAGGAGTGCTGGAGTGAGTCAAATTGCTAACAGGTGTTGGGGGGGGCAGCAGCTGGCTGTTTGGGAAGAAAGCTGCGGGAGGTAGGGGTACAGTCCTGTGGTTGGGGGGCTAAGGGAATGGCTGGAGACAGCCTGGCACCTGTTCCTCACCTCTTCCCCTGGGTCTGCTGTTGGTGCCATCTGTAGTTGTAAAACAGGGAATATGGTGTGAGGGGGGACAGAGGCTGGGTGCAGACCCCACAGCAACCTCTGCTGTACTCAAACAGTTACAGCCTTTTCTGTAGCCCATCTGAATGCATGATGTGAGAGTTCAGTATTCACAACCCCAAAAGTTCAAAAATAATTATTCAAACACTAAAATTGTGAGGATTTTTACAAAAGCCCATGATTATGTGCCAAAGATTAAATGGTGTTTTGGTCTGTCTTCTGAATTCCTTTTGCCCACCCCCAAATATGTGTATCATAATTACAAAATGGCCAACCCTTGCAAATTTAGGTCTTGCTATATTTAACCTCATACCAAACTTGTTATATAGGAACAATTTTTAATCCTTGCAGAGCTGGGCAGTTCAACTGAGTGACCTACTGTGGTTCTCAAAGAGGAAGAGTACCACCTGGGGGGGTATGCAGCAGTCTTCCCAGGGGTACATTAATTCGTCTAGATATTTGCCTAGTTTTAGAACAGGCTACATAAAAAGCACTAGCAGAGTTAGTACAAACTAAAATTTCATGTGTTTATTCTACTCTATATTCTGTACACTGAAATGGAAGTACAATATTTATATTCTTTATATTATACATTAGAAATGAGAAAGCAATTTCAGTAACAATGTGCTTTGACACTTGTATTTTTGTCTGATTTTGTAAGGAAGTAGTTTAAGTAAGGTGAAACTTGGGAGTACATAAGACAAATCAGACTCCTCAGAGGGGTATAGTAGTCTGGAAAGGTTGAGAGGCACTGCTCTGTAGCTCAAGTAGTAATGCCCTAAGACACCATCTCCAATAAGTGCCAATGTTACACCTTTCAGAATGAGGATTACTTTCTGGAAAGATAAGTTAAACTTAGTTCTGGCCTTTCTGGAGTTTACACAGCAAGAATCTACTCTTTGGTTACACAGGGCAAGTCTTCCATGGATTACTCTGAACCAAACAAATAAAAATACAGCAGTAAAGTATATTAGTACAACATCCAATTTCACATCTAAATATATTTTGCAATATCAACATTCCAACAAATGCTTCAGGGCTCTTAAACTGAGTTTTATATATAATGTATTTTTTTCACCCCATCTGGGTCATCTGCAAGGTTGGAACCCACTGCCTTCCAGTCCACAGCACAGACCTCTTCCATGTGAAGTTATAACTGGTGGTGGTGCTGGTGTGCGCGCGCAGGGGTGGAGTAGGGGGTGAAGCATGATGATAGTCTTTACATGGACTAGCCCTTACAGGGAGGGATAGCACATTGCCAGTGGGTTACACAAGCTTTTGTGGACTGCTGGGCATTGGGAATCTTGGTTTCCATTGCTGGCTTTGGGAGCAGTGTGTGGTCTAGTGCAGGGGTAGGCAACCTATGGCACATGTGCCAAAGGTGGCATATGAACTGATTTTCAGTGGTACTCACACTGCCTGGATCCTGGCCACCAGTCTGGGGGGCTCTGCATTTTAATTTAATTTTAAATGAAGCTTCTTAAACATTTTAAAAACCTTATTTACTTTACATACAACAAGAGTTTAGTTATATATTATAGACTTATAGAAAGAGACCTAAAAACGTTAAAATGTATTACTGGCACGCAAAACTTTAAGTTATAAGTCAATAAATGAAGACTCGGCACACCCCTTCTGAAAGGTTGCCGACCCCCGGTCTAGTGGTTACAGACTGGATAAACAAATGTACCTGTGACAGATTTGTCCAGGGTATTGCAGGAAATTGCCCAACCTTCTTGAAGTAAGTTTGTTTCATAGGCTATGGATTGTATGCAATTCCATGTAGGGAGGGAGACCACAGTCTTCCAGGAACTAAGCTGAGTGGAGGGGTGGGATTAGGCAAATTCACTCCAGTTGTAACACTTCCAGAGAGCTAGCACTGACTGGAGTCTTGCATATGCTTGTTCAAACTGAACTATCCTGGGACCAAAAAAGAAGGAATTTTGTTTAAAGAGTTAAAACTAATGGAGAGCTTTCCTTCTAATACAGCAAGCGGAGGGCCCCAATCCTCAGGGAAGTGTTGAAAGGACTGACAGACTAGAGCCCTTGTGGAAAATGGGGTGTGATCTCTAGTAAGTTTAGTGTATGTGTACATTTTTATTAAGAATAAATGTGCTTGCTTAGAAAGAGCTGTGTGGTAACTTATTGTGGCACTGTTTATGGTCCCTGACAAGAAAAGTAAACAGGCCTGCTTGGGCAGTCTGACTACTGGGGAATTCACAGTATAGGCAGGGAACTGTGCAGCCTGGAAATAACCTGATTAGGAGGGAGAGAGATGTGACAGCTGGGAGCTTAGAATGGGTGCCCTTGCTGGACCACAGCGTGGGAGCAGATGCAGTTGCTCTGAACTGTGACAGTACCAACAGCCTTTGTTTAGGAAATCTGGCATTGAACCTGGGACTTCAGAACATGAAAACACTAGCCTCCAGCACTTGAGTTAAAGAATCAGGTCTCTTAGCATGGAAGTAAAGTCAAACATCTATATGTGGTCTAACCGCTAAAGAGAGTAACAGAACTACACTATTAGTGCGGATTACAGAAGCAAGCAATTTGACATTCTTCTGAAAGGCTGCATGGTAAAGTGGAGGCCAGATTCTTCTTAAGGATGAATGTTAAAATAAAGCCAGAGAGCTAGTGTGCATATTCTTATTTAAAACAAAATTAATTTTTTATTGACCAGTTAAAAGTTTTGATCTGACAGAAAACCAGAATGTGTTTTTTACAAAAAAATACATCTATGTACTTTAACAAGTAAACTTACTTCCATTTACCCGCTGTTCCTCAAAATTTAAATGTACAGTATAAATTTTTAATTTTCAATATAGACATTTTACCAGTCATCTATAATAAATTCAACTACAGAAGTATCTGGACAAAACACTGAGAAAATAAATAAACAATGACAGACAAAATGAAAAATTGCACACCAGTTTATCAAAAATTAACCATGTTCATATACCTAAGCCATATTTCAGCTACCTGTTCAAAATTAAACATTAAATTTAGCCATTATAAGCACAATAGTATTTCTTTATCCCTACTAGCATAATACTAGATCAGGTATTCAAGATACTCTTACGCTAAACAGACTAGCATAGTACAACTAAGGGAATGCAACCTAATTTAAACAGAATAGTAAGGTTGCTTAAGCCAAAAAATGTAGGTTTTGTAGAAACAGATGTTTCACATTAATGTTTAAAATTAAAGGGATGTTTTCATGATTGTTTTAAAGGTTTTAATTGAAACAATTTTTGTTTCGCACTAGTCAAATGAGAAGGATACCTCTCTTGGCTGGGAAAAAAAAAGATGGTTTGAAGGAGCATCACTATCCCCATATTTGTCCTCCGCACTCAAATTTAAACATTCACCTGTTTTGCAGATATTGCAGCGCTGTGCTGATACAGGAGAACCAGTTAAGAGACTAGAAACAAAAGGACTAGCCCATTTTTTGTCCATAAAAAATGTGCAAAATTGAAAACAGCATAAACAGTGAAAGCAAATTAGATTTAAGTTTTCAGCTTTAATAAACTCATTGGTCATTACCACCATAAATAAGGTAATTAATTTGCTTTTAAAAGTATCTAACTTAAATGCCCTTTTAATTACATAATTCCTCTAAAACTGAGTAGCCCATTGTAATCATACAGCATGCTGCATTATAGGTATTTTCATGGGAAGCTAAATTAGGAGACATTGATTACAGTAGTGTCATTTCAACAAAGCTAACAAAGGGGGGTTTCTATGGCAGAGTCAGTAATCAATATTGCAACAATTCAGTGTTCTGAGGTTTTTTATTTTAGGACATCTTGTCCCTATTATGTATTTGCCAACATCACAAAACCACTATTCAATTTAACATGATTCGCAGTCTTCACTCAAGGGGGTAGTATTAAAATGGTAGCATTTCAGGTCAGTATTGAGATACATGAATAAGCTTACACAGCACATACCAAAACTATGCCTACTTGTGGTTAGTACCACAGCAGTATGCGTCTGAGTGGTATGAGCATCTGCAATTCCCACTGGCTTTGGTGGGAACTGCAGGTATTAGCACTTGTCAGGATCAGACCCTTGTTGTACAAAAAACCCCCAACAACCCATATTGCTACCAGGGACCATAGCCCAAACATTTCATGTACCAACTATATTTGATCATAAGTAAAGGCAAATGCACAAAACTTGCCTGTTTCATTATTGTTTACAAGCAGAATACTGATATTTACAACAATGCTTTTGTGGTTTGTTTTCGGAGGGGGATCAGAGAGGGTAAGTTTAGTTTTGGGGGAACAAATACATTTAAGGATCACTGAGAATACAAAAGTTAAAAGCAAAATGAAAAGCTCGGTAAAAACTGCTTAAGACTCCAAAGTAATAGAAAATATTTGCAAGTTTAATTACATTTATTTTTAAAACAAAATTCTTAATAAGTTAGGTACATCCACGGCCTGTCAATGTTGACTGTTCCTTTAAGGAGAAAGTTAAAGGTACGTGAAAAGTACCCACAGTATTTGTGACACCTGAGTGCACACAGTATATATATTTTACACTGGATTTATATCTAAATTACTCAAACAAAAACAAAACCAGTCTTTACAACTTGGAAACCATACAATATAGTGGAAGATTCAGCAAGTATCTTAATGTCTTCAGTAAAGGATATTAAGTAGTGGTGATTTCATGCATTTGTTCCACAACTTGTCCTAAAATTTCATCAACTATATCAACATCATAATTAACTTGCTGCAAATCTAAATCAGGCATAATTATGGCCAGTAGCTGTCCAACGTTAACTCGGAGGGATCGCAGTTTCAGGCTGTAAGGAGATAATGTTGATCATATTAAGGAAGATTTTATATATAGAGTGCAGATAAATTCTGAAATTACAGTCCATAACATTTTATATTGAACTTTATAAACAATGTGACTGCCTTACTGAAAAGAGAAGGTTCTGCAAATCTGAGTTTTACAAAGAAAAACATCAGCCAACATAAGACATGATGAAATTTAATTTAAAGTAATCTATGAAGTAACTCAAGGCAAGGATCTAGCTGGACCAGTTTTTCCAAGGTTTGAGCACCACAGTTCCTGTGCTGGAGGATTACATGCTCATTCCGTTTTAAACAAACACTAAGGGCAGAACTTGGTTCCATTCTCCTCGCCACAAAATAGGGGCTCTTTTGAAGCAAAATGAAAGAGATTGTGTTTATTTGTTTGGGTAGCACAAATCCAAATACTGACCCAGATACCTTACTGCAATCTCCATTTTGCTTTCTCAAAACAATTCCAAAGTATTAAAAATTGGAAGTACATGCAGAAACATGATAGGGCATGGCATATCTGGCCCAAGTGTGAGGCACACACTGAAAGCCACCTCTAGAGACAGACAAGAGGAGGAGGGGAAATACTAGCTGGAAAGAGAAATTAATTTGTCCAAGAACTACTTTAAAAATAAAGCTACAATAGGTGTGTAAAGCTACGTTTTAGCTATATTTCTCTGTTACACTCTACAGGGTTTTTTTTTCTGCTTCAGCCTCTTTCCTACTTTCCTTTCCTCCTCCTGTTTATTTTGTGTGTTCCTTCTCTTATTCTTGCTTTCCTGTGTTCATTTTCTCACCCCATGCCTCTTTGCTGCTCAAAATTACTTCCAACTCAACCATCCTTTTTATCTTTCTTCCTTCTGCCTGCATTTCCTTCCAGGTTAGGCTGGGACTTATCAGCAAAATGGATGCTGATTTGTGGGTGGCCACTAGTGCAACAAATTCAAATAATCCGCAAATCCTTCCAGGGAGTACGAGACATTAAAGTTGGAGGCCAACAGCAAAGAAAATGGTGGCAGACAGAGGAACGATCACAACTGATGCAGCTACAGCTCAAACCTAACACTAGAGATCGGGCTAGCGGTGACAACTCTGAACAGACTTGTATGGAATGGTAACTCAATCTATTACTACAATTTGCAGTAACATTTGAGGAAGGGTGTCAGTAATCCATAAAGAACATTTAAGGCCTAGTCTACACTACAGAGTTAGGTCAACATAAGGAAGCTTACGTTGACCTAATTTTGTTACGCATCTATACTACAGTAACTCATCCACTACGCTGACTTAATAACTTCACCTCCGTGTGCAAAAGAGTGCGCTTAGGTCGATGTAGTTAAGTTGCTTACATCACCTGTTGCTGCTTTTGACAGCCTGAGCCCTTTTGCCCTTGCATGGAGCCAGCCAGCGCCATCAGCCCCAGCTTCGCTGCCCCCACATGGGGCCAGCCGCCCCAGCCCCAAGTAGGGGCAAGCAGGAGTGAGGCTGATGGCACCGGCCCCATGCAGGGGTGGTGGGGCTGATGGCACTGGCCGCCAGCTGGTGCCAGCAGCCCCAGCCGCTCCCTCCCTCACGGGGCAGAACAATCCAGCCCGTGCCAACAGCCCCAGCACTGCCCCTCCTGCATAGGGCCAACCACTAGCTGGATACCATTAGCCTCAGCCGGGCCAGCCTCCCCAGCCCTCCCCTGTCGCCTCCACATGGGGCATGCTGGTGGCATCAGCCCTGCCCCATCACCTCCGTATAGGGCAGGCAGCCTACCATAATCCCCTTCACGTGGGGCCAGCCAGTGCCATCAGCGCCAGCCCCACCGAAACCTACAGCCCTAGGGCAGAGGGTTCCCACAGTCAGCCCTGCACCAACTGTCAACCCTGCAGTGGTGGGGCTCTGCCTGTCAGCCCCCTGCAATGCCCCCACTTAAGTCGATACATGCGCTCCTGGTGAGGACGCAAATCATTGGCACAAGGAGGGTAGTGTGGACATGAACAGCTGATTTAATTACTGCGCTGGCTGTAGGTCAACATAACTTACATTGACTTAATTTTGTAGTCTAGATCTGTGCTAATATACATTTGGAGTAAAAATGAGAAAAATTGTCAGAAAATGGACAATGTCTTCTGTGCGTTGTATAGCGGTAAGTAAGCAAGCTGTTAACACCAATAAAAAGCCATTGTTCTACCTGAATAAAGAGAAACCTTATTTCTTCTATTTTTATTTTATTTTTTTAGGATTTTCAGACAAACTACACATTTAGATTCTTTTAACACTTGCAATCTGGACCATATTATACATAAACTAATCTGAAATATTTTTTGGAAGATAAATTGTGAACATTAGCGGGGAAAGAAAGGGGCAGTGAAGATTCAGAAAGTCATAAAAGTTTACAGAATCAATCATGAACTTTGACAGGGTTTTAAGGTACAAGCTTGATAGGCTATTCCAGGCAAATTTCTGGTCTAAAAGAAAGAAAAGTGATACCTTTCTTCATCAGAATAACTGACAGGATCTTCAATGTTACTGGCTGTGGAATCATTTGCACATGCTACCACTTGAGGAATTGTAGCTTTTAACTGTGCAACTTCTCTTTTAAGCTCTTCGCACTGAAAACCAATTTGAGTTTTTTCCATTTCCAGCAGTTCAATCTGAGACAGGTAAATCAAAGTAAGTTAATTTTATACTTCTGAAGTCAAGGTGGCGTAATTTAAAAATAAGGTGATTTAAATCATTGGCTTAACTAATGTTCAAATCACTTGATTTTTAAAAGTTTACTGATGCTTTAAAAAACTAATCTGAAAATGCGTTTTACTGCAATGAATTAAAATTAATAAACTAAATTATGCTTTCTAAAAATGTCACTACTGGTTGGGTATCATCTGTATTTTACAAAATTGCTAAAGGAAAACAAAATATTGAAAATTAAAACCATGATCCTGCAAACACTTAAGCAGGTATGCAATTCTGCTCACATTAATATCATCAGATTTTCTTCAATGTGACTGCTCATCTGCTTGAAACCAACATGAGTGTGCACAAGTGTTTGTGGTATCAGAGGTTAAAATTGTAGTTATTAAAAAGTCTTAGTGCCATAAAATCTTTCCATTCAAAACAAATTGCTTCAATATTAACAATCAGAAGTTAAGACTCAATATATTAGTGAACATACTTTACATATGCCAAAATTTTCAAAAACAGAAGCCTAAAGTTAGGCACTTAAAGCTAATTTAGGCACCTAACAGTTGAATTTTCAAAAGCACTTAACTTATTTAGGAGCATAAGTTCCATTGATTTCACACTGCAAACCCTGA
This sequence comes from Mauremys mutica, assembly GCF_020497125.1. Lineage (NCBI taxonomy): Eukaryota > Metazoa > Chordata > Testudines > Geoemydidae > Mauremys > Mauremys mutica. The sequence continues at coordinate 201,927,504 of NC_059072.1, read as the reverse complement.
TGGTTGAGTATAGACTGGTCAAAGCAGTTCAGCTTTCTTGACTTGTGGAAGTTCAATACATCAAAAAGTGGAGTTGAGTACACAAACAGCATGGGCAATTTACTTATCAATTCTGTATGTGTGTGTTTTCAGATTAAGGCTATTAATGAGGCTCTTGACTTTTTCAGCATAGATGAGCATTTTAAATCTGAAACTTGGAAGGGCGCAATCTATAAAATCTGAAATTCTATGAACGATTAGAAAGCTAAAGAAACATACAAAACATCCACATTAGCAATTTAATACTATAAGATAGGGAAATAACTACCAACATTTAAATAATTGATCTTTTAAAAACTAATTTATCCATCCTGTGTAAATTCCAAAAAACGCTGTTAGCTAATTTTAGAAACTGTCATTTTCTTGGTTTTAGCT